>NC_066580.1:272172361-272490241 GCF_024323335.1 Lathyrus oleraceus
CCAAATGCGTTAACCGGTTAACACTGTTTGAAAATCTCAAAAATTTTATTTCGCATTCCGTTAACCGGTTAACCATATGCGTTAACCGGTTAACACTGTTCCAAAAATTAAAAAAAAAAAATTATTTCGTATTACGTTAACCGGTTAACCATATGCGTTAACCGGTTAACACTGTTCGGAAAAGTGTTTAGGACGCACAACTCTTGTGCAATCAAACCCCAATCGCATAACTCTCTAACAACACAACCCTTGTGTCGTCACTAACCCTGATGCACCAATTTCAGACCGTCAAACACGTCTCGATTGTTAATTCAGTATGATTGATCAACACGTCATTGCTTCACCATACTAATGTCGGATCAAGAAGCAAACGACCATTGATCGCTCAAAGGAAAACAATCATCGAGGTTTTTGAATGAACGAAACGAGAACACTATATCATATATAATGTATTTTGCATCAGGATCACATATATCACATATATGTAACTTGATCGATCTCAATTTAACCTTTGATTCATTCTGTTTTAATCATATTATTACAGAACAAAAACAGTTATCAGATTCATGGTTTCGTAAGTGGCTCTGATACCACTGAAGGAGAATTGCCATCCAAGGCGCAGCGGAATTTAAAAATTTCTCCATTTAGTGATCCTTACGAATGGGCATGATCAGTGATAGAATCGTTACCTCTTGTGGCGATTCAAACCTTTGGTGCAGATCTCTGATAATGATCAAAACCTTTGATACAGATCCACAGGGCGATCACGAACGTTGAACGATGACAACGTCTCTACTCAGTCCACACGAACGGATTCCTTCAATCGCAGTGCTAGCTGTTATGAATGAAGGCTTTGAGTGAGAGAAAGAGGGAAGCAAAATTCCAAGTCTCTACTTGAATTTCTGTCTGAGTGGAGTGGAGTCACAATGCTTCTACCCAAGGGGTTCTATTTATAGAACCACTTGTGTGGGCTTCAAGCCAAAAAGCCCACTTAAGTGCATTTTGGCCCATATCTCATAATATGCCAAAATCACTTAAGTATTTGGTACTTTACCATATTTCGTCTCCCACTTAAGTGCACCGTACCTTACGGTGTTCCTTAATTATTCTATCTCTCATCAATCCGTCCTTTGTGTGTGACCCTATAGGTTTTCGCGGCGTTGGCAATTATATTAAATCACGCATTTAACATAATAAACAGTGAGCGGTATCTAGCAACACATCACTGCTACCCAAGTCACGAAAATGTCATGTGATCTGACAAAACCTCCTGTGATAATAATTATGTGTATAATTACCCCTTTGCCCTTATGTCTATATTGAACACAAGGTATAGACCGTGTCGCCCTTGTCCAATTCAATATTGGGCCCATAGACATTTATCCTGTTACGCAGGATTGGCAAATTCCAGCTAGGACACTCATGTCCCTCAGCATGCTTCGTGGAGTACCCATCAACTGTCTTTATGGTCATCCAGTTACGGATAACGTTGGATCAGTAATAAAGCACTCAACTCTACATCTAGGATCCATAGTGGTTTCAGGTCGAAGAGTGGTATACACTATTATCACCATGAGAATAACTTATGACACTTTGCATAACTTTCTATATACTATTCTCATAGCGGGTCAATCCGGTATAAATATTACTCCTAATATTCATACCTATGTTTAAGACTTGATAACTCTTTATCCATGATCCATGAGATGTGATCATCAGTCTACAAACATAATAGTCTTAATGCTTTAACGTTATCCCACTTCACATTAAAGCTCGACTACGGATACTTTAAGAATAATTTCCTTATGTTTAATGTGTTCTCATGATTAAGTCACACTTAATACATTAAACGGACTATCTATTCTAGGGACTTTATTAATCAACCATAATAAAGAAAATGCCTTTTATTATTAATAAATAATTCGATACAAGTACCAAAAGTATTGGCCTCTAGGGCTTACACCAACAACTACGTCGCCCTGATCCTCATACCAGATGAGGTACGTAGGCAGGAGATGAGCTGATCTCTCCGGGCGCCCTTTTCTTTTTCACCCTCTTTGTGTGTGTTGGAGTCTGACGTAAGTCCAGCGATTGGCAGTTGGTTTCCTGTGTGCGTTTGTTGGTTCGGAGTCTGATGTAAGTCCAGCGATTGGCATTCCGTTTCCAGTTTGTGTGTTTTGTTTGGCGTGCGTTAGCCGAGCTACGAGTGCTCTGATTCTTCTCTGGTTAGAGAAGATACGTATGCATAGGATGCGACATCCTAGCGAGCACGTTTCCCCCTGTCTCGAACTACGTCGACTCTAATGTCTGTGCTAGACAGACTACGTAGGCCGAGGATGCAATATCCTGCCGAGTTCCGTTTCTTCCGTCTGTTTTATGTGTTTTCCTTCCAGCCTTGTGCAGTTTGTGAGTAGTTTTTAGCAACCTTTCTTCTTTTCTTTCTGAGCGTGGATCCCGTCGAGTACGACGGATGCGTAGGGGTGCTAATACCTTCCCTTCGCATAACCGACTCCCGATCCCATCTCTCTCTGGTCGCGAGACCATGTCTTTTCCAGGTTTACTTCGAGCGTTTCCTTTCCCTCCTTTGGGATAAATAACGCACGGTGGCGGCTCTGTTGTTTCGTTTTCCCGCCGGTTTTTTCGCGTAATGCGACAACTGGCGACTCCGCTGGGGATAAAGAGAAGTTGACCTCTTGCTGGTCCATCTTCTCTAAGCGAGTCTCTCCTAGCGCTCTCTAGGATAGGGTTTTGTTGCTTTTGCTGTTTCATTTATTGCATTTATTTGTGTATATTTGCATTTATGTTTGCATTCATCATATTTTCATTTGTGCTTGCTGGTTGTCTGTTTCTCTGTGGGGTGGGAGTCACATGAGGTAGAAGGCCCAATACCCAGGCTATGAGTGAACTCTAGGACACCTAGGAATAGAGTGATTCTTGGGAAGCGGGTGGTATTGCGCCACTTAGCGGAACTTGATATCACGAGCAGTTCAGATCCTGATGGGGTATTATCGGTACATACATCTGGTGTGTACATGATGATATTCTATGAAAGGGTTGTTTATCCTGCGTTTCTCTTGACCTTACCCTGGCCTAGACGATACCCGTGAGTGGGGAGGGAATGATCATTATTACAGGTACTGTTGGTGACTTGTTGGTGACTCTTGGTCCTGTTGGTGACTTGGTTCTACAGAATGGGTCTCAGATGACTTTGGGTCTCAGATGATTTTGTGGTTCCGAATTCAAGCCGAAGCTTTGAACCTGTGCTCCGTGACACACAGCCGACCAGTCGTGTTTGCATCATTTGCATCATAGCATATTTATTTCCAAAAAAATAATGCAATAGAAAAAGAGATGGAAAAAAGAAAAGAAAAAAGCTAATATCCTCATGCATATCATTTCTGAGGTTCATTCAGGAGTCTATTCACTGTGAGAGATGGCATCCGTTCCAGAGTTGAAGAGGAAGACTTGCACCTACAGTTTTCACCGTGAGCCATTGACGTCTCTGATAGAGTTGAGCAACCTTGTGACCGACGGTAATCAGAAGGTGTTTGTTGATCAGTATGGGGATTTGTTGACATTGTTGAAGATGGTGGTAGATCCAGTGCCGTTGCAGACTCTTCTACAGTTCTATGACCCAGAGCTCCATTGTTTCACCTTCCAGAATTATCAGTTAGCGCCCACTCTCGAAGAGTACTCCATTCTGATGAATGTCCCGATCAGATATCAGGTGCCTTTCTTGGATGTTCCAAAGGAGGTGGATTTCAGGGTTATTGCCAGAGCTCTTTATTTGAGTATCAAAGAAGTGAGTGACAATTGGAAGTCAAGTGGTGATGTGGTGGGGTTGCCTTTAAAGTTGCTGGTGAGGATGGCTAAAGAAGAAGCAAAGAAGGGAAATTGGGAAGCTTTTCATGCTCAGTTGGCTATCATGATTTATGGAATTATGTTGTTCCCGAGTATGACCAATTTTGTGGACTATGCTGCTGTCACTATTTTCCTTGGAGGAAACCCGGTCCCTACTTTGTTAGCTGACACTTACTATGCTATTCACAGCAGGCATGGTAAGGGTGGAGCTATCAGATGCTGTCTCCCTTTACTACTCAGATGGTTCTTGTCTCTTCTGCCAGTCAGTGGACCTTTTGTGGATTATCAGAGTACTCATAAGTGGACTCAGAGGATTATGTCTCTTACATCTTATGATATCAGGTGGCAATCTTACCGGATGGATGTGCGTAACATCATCATGAGTTGTGGAGAGTTTCGTAATGTGCCACTTGTAGGGACTAAGGGTTGCATCAATTACAACCCGGTTCTTTCTCTTCGCCAGTTGGGGTTTGTGATGAATGGAAGACCACTAGATGCTGAGATAGCTGAAAGTGTGTATTTTGAGAAGCGGAGTGACCCTGCTAGATTGGAGCAAGTAGGAAGAGCTTGGAAGACCATTAGTGTCAAGGATGGAGCTGTGTTAGGGAAGAAGTTTGCTGTCGCTATGCCTGATTACATTGATTGGGTCAAGAAGAGAGTTGAGACTTTGTTGTTGCCCTATGATAGGATGGAGTCATTGCAAGAGCAACCACCTTTGATCCTTGCTGAGAGTGTGCCTGCTGAGCAGTACAAGCAAGCCTTGATGGAGAATCGTCGGTTGAAGGAGAAGGAACAAGATACCCAGATGGAACTTTACAAAGCCAAAGCTGATAAGTTGAACTTAGCTCATCAACTTAAAGGCATGCAGGGTGAAGATGCTAGATTGAAGAGCAAGAAGAGGTCCTATGAGGAGATGGAGACCTTGTTGAATGAAGAACACTGTGAGTGTTTAAGGTTGCAGAGAGCTGAAGCCAGTTACCAGAAGAAGAAAAGGGACTTGGAAAAGCAGCTTAGGGACAAAGACATCCAATTGAAGAAGGAGGTAGACTTGAGACGTGCATCAGAGAGCCAACTTGGAGGAGAGGTTGTGGAGCTCAGAAGACAACTGAAGGAGAAGATCACCCCTCTTCCTGATTGTTCAGAATGTGACCTGTTGATAGACCAGTGCCATTATCTGAAGACACTCATCCCTGGAGGACATCTTTCCTAGCTTGTATCTGTTGTTTATGTTGAGAATCACCTCCAGGCTTGTTGGATGGGATTCATTGTTGTACTCTGACCATTTGGATCTTTGATGAATATTGTTGTATGATCCTTGGTGCTCATGTCTATAGATGAGGTTGTTGATGTTTCACTTCGTGCTCGTTATCCTGTGTATGTTGTTGCTTTGTTGTTCGTACTGCAGGTTGCCATTTCTTGAAGGATGAATTAGGCTTTTGAATGCCTGAGAAATGAACATATCATGTGCATCATACGCATCATTAGCATCATACACATATCATTTTGCATTACAGGTGTGCTTGATCGAGACTTCTCATTCTGGTTCCTGTGTCAGGCAGGATTGCTGATCAACGTCCGCACCGTTACGCAACCAGATTGAATCAACAGAGGAACATGGACCAAGTTCAAGCAGAGTTGGCTGAAATGAGGGCTAACATGGCCCAATTCATGACAATGATGCAAGGGGTCGTTCAGGGTCAAGAGGAGCTGCGTGCCTTAGCCCAGAGGCAGGAAGTCGTGCTCCCACCTCCTAGTCGTGCTTCGCCAGTAGGTGTACCTGTGAATGATGGTGTTGCTGCTGCTGCTCCCGTCAATGATTACGCCGTGGGGGATGATTTGAGAGGAATCAGAATCAATGGACAACCTCTTGCTGCAGAAACTGTTAATGCCAGAGTAACCCGTGCTCCCGTTCGCCATCCTGCTCCGCTGGTTGACAGGCAGGAGGATATGTTTACACTGCTCAGTGAAGACGACGAGGTCGTAAGAGTTGAAGAGAGGGATCGGAAGGTGGATGCCCTAGCTGAAAAGATCAGAGCCATGGAGTGTCAGAACTCTTTGGGGTTTGATGTTACAAATATGGGTCTAGTGGATGGATTGAGAATTCCCTATAAGTTCAAAGCGCCTTCTTTTGATAAATACAACGGTACTTCTTGTCCTCGCACCCATGTGCAGGCTTACTACAGGAAAATCTCTGCCTACACGGACGATGAGAAGATGTGGATGTATTTTTTCCAAGACAGTTTGTCTGGAGCGTCCTTGGATTGGTACATGGAGCTGAAAAGAGAGTCTATCAGAAGTTGGAGAGATCTGAGTGAGGCCTTTTTGAGGCAATATAAGTACAATATGGACATGGCCCCGAGCCGAACTCAGTTGCAGAGCCTATGTCAAAAATCTGGAGAAAGTTTCAAAGAATAAGCCCAGAGATGGCGTGAATTAGCTGCAAGGGTGCAACCTCCGATGTGGAGAAGGAGTTGACCGATATGTTTATTGGGACTTTACAAGGAGTGTTCATGGACCGGATGGGGAGTTGCCCATTCGGTAGTTTTTCTGATGTTGTGATTTGTGGAGAGAGGACAGAGAGTCTCATTAAAGCTGGAAAGATTCAGGATGCTGGTTCCTCATCTTTAAAGAAGCCATTTGCTGGGGCACCCCGAAGAAGGGAGGGGGAAACTAATGCGGTGCAACATTGTAGAAGTGTGAACAGAGGCCAGTATCGTCAGGTCGCTGTTGTAACCATCCCATCACCTCAACCACGACAACAGCAACAACAAAGAGTTCAACAACCACAACCACAACAACAACAACAACAACAACAACAACGTTCGTTTCAGCCGAGACAGAGAATGTCGGATCGATGTTTCGACCCGTTGCCGATGACATACGCCGAGTTGCTGCCCGAATTGCTCAGATTGGGGTTTATTGAGTTGCGTACTATGGTTCCGTTGACAAAGATACCACCTGGGTATGATGCCAACGTTTGTTGTGATTTCCACTCTGGTGCACCGGGGCACCATATAAAGAATTGTCGGGCTTTTCATCATAAGGTCCAGGACTTAATTGACGCCAAAACAATCAATTTTGCTCCTGTGCCGAATGTTGTGAACAATCCTATGCCTCAACATGGTGTGCATATGGTGAATAATGTGGAAGATGGGGAAGCTGTGGACTTGGTGGTTGATGTTGGAGATGTTCAGACGTCGCTGTTTGTTGTGAAAAAGCGTCTGTTAGGTGGGGGAGTGTTCCCGGGCTGTGATCAGGGTTGTCCAGACTGTGAAGATTCAGCAAATGGTTGTGACAAGTTGAAGACTGGCATCCAGGGTTTGATGGATGAGGGCTGTTTACAGTTTGCTAGGGCCGTGAAAGAACGTGGGATGGTGTCAACTGTCACCATTTATTTCAAACCGTCAGAGGGACGTGGCCAGAGAACTGTCAGTGCACCTGCAATCGTTGGTACTCCTGTCACCATTTCTGCTCCAGTAACCGTCAGTGCTCCCACTACTATTGCTGTCTCCGGTAGAAGGGCTATTGAGAATAGTAGAGTCGTGCCGTGGAGGTATGATAATGCTTACTGCAACAACAGAAGGGTTGAAAGTAAGATCAGGCCAGTGAATCAATCTCTAGTGACCATTGGTTTGCCGAGTGGAGTTCCTGTGACTGTGGGTCCAGCTATGGACAATGTAGGAGGACCAGGAGGGTTTACCAGAAGCGGTCGTCTGTTCGCTCCGCAGCCTTTGAGGGACAACAATGCTGAGGCTCTCGCCAAAGCAAAGGGTAAGCAGGCTGTGGTTGAGGAAGAACCTGTTCAGAAGGAGGTGCCTGAGGGCTCGTTTGAGAAAGACGTGGAGGAGTTTATGAAGATAATTAAGAAGAGTGACTACAAGATTGTAGATCAGCTGAATCAAACTCCGTCCAAGATTTCCATACTCTCATTGTTATTATGCTCTGAGGCACACCGTAATGCCTTGCTGAAAATGTTGAATCTGGCTTACGTGCCTCAAGAGATCTCTGTCAACCAGTTGGAGGGTGTGATTGCTAATGTGAGCACCAGACATGGTTTGGGGTTTACAGACTTGGATCTGACACCTGAAGGTCGTAACCATAATAAAGCCCTGCATATCACCATGGAGTGCAAAGGCGCAGTGTTGTCACATGTGCTGGTGGATACTGGCTCTTCGTTGAATGTGCTGCCTAAGAAGATCTTAAGCAAGATTGATGTTGAAGGGGTTATCCTCACTCCCAGTGATCTCATTGTTCGTGCTTTTGATGGATCCAAACGGTCTGTTTTTGGTGAAGTCACATTGCCTGTGAAGATTGGCCCGGAGGTGTTCAGTATTGTCTTCTATGTGATGGACATCCAGCCAGCATATAGTTGTCTTTTGGGGCATCCCTGGATACATGGGGCTGGGGCAGTTTCGTCGACTCTCCATCAGAAGTTGAAGTATGTGTGGAATGGTCAGATTGTGACTGTGTGCGGCGAGGAGGACATTCTGGTGAGTCATTTATCCTCTTTCAAATACGTGGAGGTGGATGGCGAGATCCACGAAACTCTGTGCCAAGCATTCGAGACTGTTGCTCTTGAGAGGGTGGCTTTTGCTGAGCAGAAGAAGCCAAGTGCCTCGATTGCGTCATACAAGCAGGCTGTTGAGGTTGTCAACTCGGGCAATGCAGAAGGCTGGGGCAAGATGGTGGATTTTCCCGTCAAAGAAGACAAGTTCGATATTGGTTATCAACCTCTGCAAGCAGAGCAGATTGAGCAGAAAGGGCCGAGTACCTTTACTAGCGCTGGGTTGATGAATCATGGCGACGTCTTTGCAACCGGTAGTGAAGACTGTGACAGTGATTGTGATCTGAACAACTGGGTTCGCTCGTGTGCACCAGGGGAGACGATCAACAATTGGACGGCTGAAGAAGTGGTCCAAGTTACTCTTCAAACAGAGTAATTTTCTTTTGTTTTTCATTTTGCACAAAACCCTATGTTCTGCCCAAGGCGTAGTGGTTCATTGTAGGGCCTCATCATGTTTTTCAATGATATCATTAATAAAGGACGTTTTGCAAACAATTTTGTGATCCCTGTCTTTCTGTTTTTGTTTTTCACTTTTCAAAAAAATAAAAATGGCAATGTTTTTGTTTCTGTGACTTTCTTGAACTCTTTTTTCTAAAATAAAGCATTAAACATGCAAAATCGATCTTACGGACTCCACTATAAACAGTTCTGTTATGGCTCAGTATGATTTCGATAACCCCATCTACCAAGCTAATGAGGGGAGTGAGGAAGACTGTGAACTCCCTAAATAACTGGTTAGATTGTTGAAGCAGGAGGAAAGGGTCATCCAACCTCATCAGGAGGAGTTGGAGATTATTAATCTTGGTACTGAGGACACGTAGAAAAGAGATCAAGATCGGGGCTGCTTTGAAGGAAGATGTCAAGAGAAGGTTGATTGAAATGCTGAGAGAATATGTGGAGATATTCGCCTGGTCGTATCAAGATATGTTTGGGTTGGATACCGATATTGTGGTGCATAGACTACCTCTCAGAGAAGATTGTCCTTCAGTCAAGCAGAAGCTTCAGAGAACTAGTCCTGATATGGCGGTTAAGATCAAGGAAGAGGTTCAAAAGCAGTTGGATGCGGGTTTTCTGTCAGTTACTACTTATCCCCCGTGGGTGGCCAACATCGTTCCCGTGCCGAAGAAGGATGGCAAAGTCAAAATGTGTGTCGATTACCGGGATTTGAATAGAGCGAGTCCGAAAGATGATTTCCCATTACCTCACATTGATGTATTGGTTGATAACACGGCTCAATCCTCGGTTTTCTCTTTCATGGACGGTTTCTCTGGTTATAATCAGATCAAGATGGCGCCAGAGGACATGGAAAAGACGACATTCGTTACACCTTGGGGCACGTTCTGCTATAAGGTGATGCCATTTGGGCTGAAGAATGCCGGTGCTACCTATCAAAGGGCTATGACGACTCTCTTTCATGACATAATGCACAAAGAGATTGAAGTGTATGTGGATTATATGATTGCAAAGTCGCAGACAGAAGAGGAGCACCTGGTAAACTTGCAGAAGTTGTTTGAAAGGCTGAGAAAATTCAAACTGAGGCTGAACCCGAACAAGTGTACATTTGGAGTGAGATCTGGGAAGCTGTTGGGCTTCATTGTCAGTGAGAAAGGGAATGAGGTTGATCCAGCGAAAGTAAAAGCTATTCGAGAGATGCCTGAACCAAAAACAGAAAAGCAGGTTCGTGGGTTTTTAGGGAGATTGAACTAATTTGCAAGGTTCGTATCTCACCTAACTGCCACGTGTGAACCGATATTCAAATTGCTAAGAAAGAATCAAGCAATCAGGTGGAATGATGACTGTCAGAAAGCTTTAGACAAGATAAAAGAGTATTTACAGAAACCTCCAATCCTTATACCTCCAGTTATTGGGAGACCTCTGATAATGTACCTGTCAGTGACTGAGAACTCGATGGGGTGTGTATTGGGACAACATGACGAGTCTGGTCGAAAAGAGCATGCCATATACTACCTTAGCAAAAAGTTTACCGACTGTGAAATCAAATATTCACAGCTTGAGAAAACTTGCTGTGCTTTGGCCTGGGCTGCTCGCCGACTGAGGCAGTATATGTTGAACCATACTACTTTATTGATTTCTAAGATGGATCCAGTGAAGTACATCCTTGAGAAGCCGGCTCTCACCGGACGTGTTGCTCGTTGGCAGATGATTTTAACAGAATATGATATCCAGTATACGTCGCAGAAGGCTATCAAAGGTAGTATTCTGTCAGACTACCTTGCCGAGCAACCAATTAATGATTATCAGCCGATGATGTTTGAATTCCCTGATGAAGACATCATGTATCTTAAGATGAAAGATTGTGAAGAGCTTCTTGTCGAGGAAGGACCGGATCCTGATGACAAGTCGACACTGATGTTTGATGGGGCTGTAAATATGAATGGTAACGGTGTTGGGGCAGTGCTTATCAATCCTAAAGGGGCTCATATACCTTTTTCTGCCAGATTGACTTTTGACGTAACCAACAACGAGGCTGAGTATGAAGCTTGCATCATGGGGATAGAAGAAGCCATCGATCTGAGGATCAAGACTCTGGACATATATGGAGATTCCGCTCTAGTGATTAACCAGGTCAATGGAGATTGGAATACCAACCAGCCGCATTTGATTCCTTATCGAGATTACACCAGAAGAATAATGACATTCTTCAAGAAGGTGAAACTGTATCATGTCCCCCGGGATGAGAATCAGATGGCTGATGCCTTGGCTACTTTGTCTTCCATGATCAAAGTCCATTGGTGGAATCATGTGCCACATGTTGCGGTGAATCGACTCGAGAGGCCTGCGTATGTGTTTGCAGCCGAGTCTGTTGTTGATGAGAAACCGTGGTACTATGATATCAAGAACTTCCTCAAGAGCCAGGAGTATCCTGAAGGTGTGTCGAAGAATGATAAGAAAACCCTGAGAAGGCTAGCTGGAAGCTTTTATTTGAATCAGGATGACGTGTTGTACAAGAGGAACTTTGACATGGTTCTGCTCAGATGCGTGGATAGACACGAAGCAGACATGTTGATGCAAGAAGTGCACGAAGGATCTTTTGGTACCCATACTGGTGGTCATGCAATGTCCAAGAAATTGTTGAGAGCCGGTTATTACTGGATGACTATGGAATCCGATTGTTTCAAGTACGCTCGGAAGTGCCATAAATGCCAGATTTATGCTGATAAGGTGCATGTACCACCAAGCCCTCTGAATGTCATGAATTCACCTTGGCCATTCGCGATGTGGGGCATTGATATGATTGGGAAGATTGAACCTACTGCTTCTAATGGACATCACTTCATCCTGGTTGCGATTGACTACTTCACCAAGTGGGTGGAAGCAACTTCCTACGCTAATGTTACCAAGCAAGTGGTTGCCCGGTTTATCAAGAAGGAAATCATCTATCGTTATGGGGTTCCTGAGAGAATCATCAATGATAATGGTTCGAATCTCAATAACAGGATGATGAAAGAGCTTTGTAAAGATTTCAAGATTGAACACCACAATTCTTCTCCTTACAGACCGAAGATGAATGGTGCTGTAGAGGCGGCAAACAAGAACATTAAGAAGATTGTGCAGAAGATGGTCGTGACGTACAAGGATTGGCATGAGATGCTGCCTTTCGCTTTGCATGGGTACCGTACCTCAGTACGTACGTCGACCGGGGCAACCCCTTACTCCTTTGTGTATGGTATGGAAGCTGTCCTACCTATTGAAGTGGAGATTCCTTCTCTGAGAGTCTTGCTTGATGTCAAGCTTGATGAAGCCGAGTGGATTCGAACAAGGTTTAACGAGTTGAGCCTTATCGAAGAGAGACGGTTAGCAGCTGTGTGCCATGGGCAGTTGTATCAGAGAAGGATGAAGAGAGCCTTTGATCAGAAAGTGCGTCCTCGAAGCTATCAGCCAGGTGATTTAGTTTTGAAGAGGATCCTTCCTCCCGGTACAGATAACAGGGGCAAATGGACTCCGAATTACGAAGGTCCATATGTTGTTAAAAAGGTTTTCTCTGGTGGAGCCTTGACGCTTACAACTATGGATGGCGAAGATTTTCCGTCCCCTGTCAACTCAGATGTAGTCAAAAAATACTTCGCATAAATTGACCCGCTGGACAAAAAGAATAAAAGAGTCCAGGCAAAAAAGGGCATCCCGACGAACAAAAAAAAAAGAGAAAGGTTCGGGCAAAAGTTAGGGATAAAAAATGAAAAGAATTTGTACACCCGGTAAGTCGAAAACCCGCAAGGGCGGCTTAGGCAAAAATGGGTATCCCGGTGGATTGAAAACCCGAAAGGGCGATCCAGGCAAAAGAGGGATTAGACCGAAGACTACAGTCTGAGTTATCTGTACTTCATCGCGCTTCAGTGCCTACCATCTCGAAGGATAGAATCGGTCCAGTCATTCTTCTCAGAAAGCAAGGAATTAGGAGAAATTGATGATCTATGAGTCATAACAGAATTGGGAAATAGTGGATGCCGTGTTCACATTGCCATTAGGATAGATTTTTCCTTCTGTGCGCAATTACCTCTTCCTAGGAATTGCTTCCTGATGTATTCGCCTTTTCAGGCCCATTTTCAATCAATAAAAGTCGTTATTCAGATAAATTGCTCCCTTGTTTTTATTTTACTGTTTTGTTTGCAAAAACGTCCGAATTTTTGATAAACATTGCATATAAAAACATGAAGGCTAGACTATAACGTGCAGAAGGATAAAACATTTGAAAATCATTTTTGATGTTGAGTACACTTGAGTGTATCTTGTCCATGCAATCCCCTGGGGCATGTATGTCTTGTTGGTTGCAGGTTATCACCTTCGATTCCTGGCTGGAGCAGATAAGCCACGGTTTGTTCAGGGATGTTGTCAGCACTGTCCAGTAGTGTGAGAGGATGGGGATCTTCCCCAGTAGGTGAAGCAAGTTCAGGAATTGTTTACCCAGCATATTCAAGATCAGGAATTCCTCAGCAGGATTGAGGATATTTCCCCAGCAAGCTTGGAAGTGCTAGTTTCCCCAAGCAAGTCTGAAAGATATTACAACTGTTCTTCCCCAGCAGTTGCCTAGTAGGCCTGAAAGTGGGTTTATCCCCAGCTAGTCTGAAGATCGTTAATCCCCACCGAGTCGGGTTTGAAGTACTGTATCCCTAGCATGGTCTGGTCTATTATTTCCCCAACAGAGTATGCCTCTCCCCATCAGGGTCGTGAATGTTTTCCCTAGCAGATCTCCCCAGTAGAGGTTTGTGTTGATGGTTTTCCCCAGTGAGTTCCCCAGGTGGATCAGGTTTGGTGGAAATTATCCCCAGTAGAGTTTATCCTACCTGAGGATTGGTCGTTATCCTCAGCAGAGGTGAGCATTGGTTGTTTCCCTAGCGGAGTCCCCAAGCGGATTGGATCCGGTGAAGGTTGTCCCCGATGGGATCCTTTCTCCAGCAGCAGTGCTTTTCCCCAGCACGTTTGAGAAGTTGGTGCTATTCCCCCGCAGAGCACTCCCAGCAGTGCGTCTCCCCACAGAGTTGGAGAATCTATTCATATTAGTGTGCTCAGCAGAGCAATCCTTTTGCTCCCCAGTAGGAGTTTTCATCATTTTGCATCTTGCATGTAGTAATCATTGCATCTTCAAAACGCGTAGCATTTCCATTCGATATGGAGCATTACGCCATAGAAAAATTCAAACATATGCATTCATGTGTTAAACATAATCATACTGTATCCCCGACAGAGGCGGATCGTTGTTCAACATCTGTATGGCACGTTTGCTACAGTTGCTCCTGACAGCATTCAAGGTTGATAATTCCCCAGAGAGGTTTATTTCCTCATCCGTCCGTGAAAGGAAAGCTTGATTCTACCCAGTGAGATTCCCCGGCAAGTGTTTGGCTTTGCCTTGACGTAATGAAGATGTCATGCCTGTGATACCAGTAAGTGTCATGTCAGCACCCGTGTGTGTTCTTTTTTGGTGTCGGTAAACACCATTCTTTCGGTGTCGGTAAACATCGAGTCTTTCTCCCAGTCATCGGTAAATGTCTGGTCATCCCTCCTTGGTGTCGGTAAACACCATTCTTTCGGTGTCGGTAAACGTCGAGTCTCATTCCAGTCATCGGTAAATGTCTGGTCGTTCTTTTTTCGATGTCGGTAAACATCATCTTTCGGTGTCGGTAAACATCGAGTCTCACTCCAGTCATCGGTAAATGTCTGGTCATCCCTCCTTGGTGTCGGTAAACACCATTCTTTCGATGTCGGTAAACATCAAGTCTCATCCCAGCCATCGGTAAATGTCTGGTCATCCTTTTGTTGGTGTCGGTAAACATCATCTTTCGATGTCGGTAAACATCGAGTCCCCTTCCTCAGTCATCATTTGATGTCTGTTCACCTCTCCGTTGGTGTCGATAAACGTTGAGTGTTTCCCATTCGTCTGTTGACGTCTAGTTGTATCTCTTCCCCAGGTCGTCCGTTGATGTCTGTTCACCTCTCCGTTGGTGTCAATAAACGTTGAGTTTTTCCCATTCGTCTGTTGACGTCTGGTTGTATATCTTGTTTCCCAGTCATCGGTAAATGTCTGGTCGTCTTTTTTTGGTGTCGGTAAACATCATATTTCGATGTCGGTAAACATCGAGTCTCATCCCACTCATCGGTAAATGTCTGGCTGTATCTTTTCATTGATAAAAATCAAAGATCCCCGGTAGAGTCATCGGTAAACGTCTTGTCTGGTTCCAATTGAAAATATCTTTTTCCTCCCCAAGTGGAGATGCCATCGGTAAATGGCCTCGTCTTGCTTCGATATCGGTAAATATCGAATACCCAGTTTAGCCGCCATCGGTAAATGGCCTCGCTTTCTTCGATATCAGTAAATATCGAATCCCTAGTCGGAGCAGCCATCGGTAAATGGTCTTGCTGAAGTTGATATCGGTAAATATCAAGTTGTTTTGAAGCCACCATCGGTAAATGGTCTTGCTTCCTTTTAATATCAAATTCCCAGTTAAAGCCACCATCGGTAAATGGTCTTGCTTCCCTTGAATGTTGTTTCCCAGCAGCCACCGGTAAATGGTCTCGCTGAAGTTGATATCGGTAAATATCAAATATCCAGTTCCCGGCTAAGTAACCATCGGTAAATGGTTTCGCTTTCCTGAAGTTATTGTGCAGACGCCATCGGTAAATGGCCTAGCTTTTCTTTGTATCATATCCCACAGAGTGCAAATTTCTATGGTCCTTTGGTATTCAATCCCTGTTTACCTTGAAGGTCTGACAGCCGTTGCTCTCATCCGTTCAGGTTCCCAGTTGATTGAATAGGGGCAGCTGTAGCACCTCAAATTTGCACCTCCCATTTGTATATACATTTCATTTCTAGGTCAATAACATTGCATTGTCATTGCATAAGTCCATCACATCTCATCAGGCAAGACTGGTTAGGAGGTTCAACTTTGCAAGGCTACAAGAGCATTCTCCATGAGATCAAAGCCCTAGGGTGGTTCCATTGAGCATACATGATTCAAGGGTCATTGTGAAGTAACTCGGCCAAGTGTTGAAGGCTCAGAACTCATCAGTGCATGACCAAATCATCTGAGGCCCATAGAAGTCAACAGAAGTCAACTGCAAAGTCAACTGTGGATTTGGAGGTGGGAAGTGGTTAGAGATGCTTCATTCATGTTCAAACAAGTCTCATTTGACATTTCAAACATCAACATTGAAGAATTTGAGGTCAGGTCAAGACTTTCCAAAAATAGCAGGTGACCTGTAATTTGAGCTTTCCAAAAATGGAAAGGTTTTGGGCCAACTTCAACTCAAGATTACATCATCGAGAAAGCTTCAAATGAAATTTTGTCCAACATGAAAGTTGAAGATCTTTCTCTCTCATTTCCAAAACGTGCAAGATCATGAATTTTGCATGTGTGGTTGAGGAGATATGATCCAATCATGGCAAAGTGTGTTTGAAAATTCAAATGGACATAACTTTTGAACCAAAGCTCCAAAATGAGTGGTTCTTTTTGCATTTTGATCCTCATAACATGTACTTTCCAAGCATATCATTACATGGCATAAATTTCCTTTGCATGGGCATGTGCTTATTCATGAAGATTTGTGAAGGAAATTGCATAACATCATTTTGGATGATCATGGGCATACAAAATCATTTCCAAAGCTTGCATGGACATTGATTAAATGGATTTGGGCCGGAATTTAGCACTGCTCACGTGCTTCTCATGCATGGAGGGTGAAAATACCAATTAGTGCAAACACTTCATAAGTTGCTAATCTCATTTGCATTTGGCCTAAACATGATTTGAGCATCATTAGCATGGCATATATATAGATAATCTCAACTGTTTCCATCATTAACATTGAATTTCAGATCTAGATCCAAAAATCATCAAAACTTTTCTCTCAAACTTTTTTTTCAATTTCTTCACACAAGAACACTTTCTATGGATTGATTCATACTCATGAGGTGTTTCTGAGCAAATTTGGACGTGGAATCAAGGCAAATCGTGGCATATTGAGCTAGATTCAAAGCTTGAAGCATCCATGGAGCTTGCAATTTGAGCTGGATTCGTGCATACTGGAACCTCCAATTCATCACCAATCACTTCAATAGGCATTGTGGAGGAAATTTGAGCCGTAACTGAGCTTGGAAGCACACGATTCCAACTTCTGTTCTTCAAGAGGTACCTAAGTGGCTTTGAGTTCATTTTGAACTTGCTTTGCTAGCTTGTGGTTTGCTTACCACTGAGGTATAATTCTTCTGACTTCATGTAGTCTGGAAGACCTGTCCTGTTATGTGGGCAGGCACCTTTCTGAAGCCCTCCTTAAGAGGCAATGCTTGTGAATGTTTAATTTTGTGCCAAGCAGGTAAAGACCTCTCAAGAGGCAATTGGCAGATACAAGGGATGTGCAATCCATCCCCTGCTATTCAGTTGTGTCATTCACCTTGCTCACACCATTGTGTTGATGCATTGTGAATAAAAGCCCAAGATCTTGTTGTGTCAGTCATCTGTGGAGAAGAGTTCTTACATTCTGAACTCCCACACTTTCATTGTCTGAAGCTCTCCCAGGCCAGGGATAAAAGCTGTGAGGTCTTACCCTCACTTCCTATTTCATCTGCTTCACCCTAACTCTCAATGTTAGGGTTAAGAGCTAAAAACCCCCCATTCCAGTTGGCTTGTTTGTCGAGGTTGATTTGACCCCTTGACTGAAACCTAGTGTAGCACCTCAAATTTGCACCTCCCATTTTGTATATACATTTTCATTTTAGGTCATAAACATTGCATTGTTCATTGCATAGTCCATCAAGTCATCAGGCAAGACTGGTCAAGAGATTTAACTATGCAAGCAAGCAAGTGCATTTTCTATGGAATCAAAGCCCTAGGGTTGGTACAATGAGTTCATGTGACCCAAGGATCATTTTGAAATGGTTTGGCCAAGAATTGGATGTTCAGAGATCATCAGTCAATGTGCAAATCATCTGAGACCTGAAAAGTCAACAAAAATCAACTGTCAATTCAATAATGGATTTGGAGGTGGGAGATGGTTAGAGATGCCTCATTCATGTGTAAACAAGTCTCATTTGACATTTCAAACATCAACATTGAAGAATTTGAAGTCAGATCAAGACTTTCCAAAAATAGCAGGTGACTTGTAATTTGAACATTCCAAAAATGGAAAGGTTTTTGACCAACTTCAACTCAAGATTACATCATCAAGAAAGCTTCAAATGAAATTTTGTCTAACATGAAAGTTGAAGATCTTTCTCTCCCATTTCCAAAAAGTCTAAGATCATGAATTTGTCATATGTGGTTAAGGAGATGTGATCAAAACTTGGCAAAGTGTGGTTTGAACTTCAAATGAGCATAACTTTCAAACCAAAACTCCAAATTGGATGGCTCTTTTTGCATTGTTCTTATTTTGACCTCTAGTTTCCAAATCATGCATTACATGGCATGAATTATCATCATATAAACATTTGCCATTTCACTTGATTTTTGGAGGGAAAAATTGAAGTTTAAATTTGGTGCGTTATTTGAACATTCCACCATTGCATTTAGCTCCAAAACAGAATTTTGAGTGAATTTGAAGGCAAGCTCGTGCACTGTTCACCATGCATTTCATGCATAGGGTGAAAATCCAAATTTGCACTTACACCATATTTTGTTAATTCCACTTAACCATTGTCCTAAACATGATTAAAAGAGTGATTAGTGGAACATATATAAGGCAAACCCTAACTGTTTCAGCATTAACCACAATCATTTTTTCAGATCTAGAAGAATTTCTCAAAAATTTCTCTCAAATTTTCTTTCAATTTCTTCAAACAAATTGCATTTCCTTTGGTTGAATCATCATCTGGAAGCATCTTTGAGCAAGTTTGAAGGAAGAACCAGGAGAATCCGTACCTGTTTGTTCATGCTTGAAGCTTGGAAGCAACAATGGTGAATCCAAATTCTGGTTGAATCACGAGCAACAATAACCTCAAGCCTTCATCCAATCATTTCTACAAGCTGCATAGAAGAAGTTTGGAGCATTGCAAGGCCTGAATCACACGAATTCCAAATCTGCACTTCAAGAGGTCACCAAATCGAATTTCTCTTTTCTCAAATTTGTTATGTCATTGTTGTAGATCTTAATGTGCTGATTAAACTGAGCTTTGAACCACAAATTTTCATGCAAAATTGAGTTAGATATGTTGATTTAAAGATCTATGTATGAAACTTGATTTGCTCGATTTGATCTTGACCTGAGGAATTAGGCTTAGTTGTTAGTATATTCGTGACCTAGGGTGAAGGATCTTCACATTGATATGCTTAATTTCAATTTCTGAGAATTTTGTTCTTGATGATATGGCACTGTTCATGATATCACGATGAAGATGATGATGTTCATCTTTTGGCAACAGTTTGATCCATTAGAAAATGCTTTCCTGTGCATTGCATGTGTTTGTCTGTATCTCAACATGTACTGGTCCACGTCCTCGCTTGCTTGGCATTTTGATTCGCTCTCGTTCGTTTGACCTTGCACAATCACCTTTGACCAAGCCACGTATTAAATGAAACGTTGAGTTTCATTCAGCAAGGCGCGCCACTTTCAAATTGTTTCATGCTTCGATCCTCCGCTGCACCATTATTTCAAATGCTCACTTATTTTCTCCATTTCCCTCCATGCATTGCCATACTTGATTCACATGATTTTTATTTTCTTTCTCATCTTCAAAAATTCACAACAAATGGAAAATTGATCCAAAAATGATGAGATTTTTTGCATTATGATCCTGATTTTGTCTAGTATTTTTTGATCATTAAAATGAGAATTGTGCATGGCTGAATATTTTTTGGTGCTAGGATACTTGAACATGTATGCATTCTTGACCTTGCCTTGCCATATCATTTGTGAAATGCTGGTTTTTGATCCAATTCCTATGAAATTTTGCATGCTATAACTAGACTCATTGTTTGACATTTTGGTGTTGATTTGGTATTTTTATCAATTACCATTGCTGTTTTACGATCATGCTAAGTTAGGTGTGACAATTTGTGTCACACCTTGTGATGTTCAACTTGATTGATGAGTTTTCCATGTCAAATGATATCTAATCGCCTTGAATTTTTGTGTGATGCATGATATGAATGTTGTGACTGCTCATGATTTTTGTTGAAATTTTTGGAATCATTTCTGATTTATTTGAGATTTTTCATTCTGGTTGGTCACATTTGAGCCTTTAAATTGCCTTGAACTTCATTTGATTGTGAAATGCTTGTGCCTTATCCAATGAATGTGAAATTTTGCACACTATTTCAAAACATGCTGAATGTTGTTTTGGCTTTGGTTTGAGGTTTTTACCATAGTCCATCTCTGTTTTATGCCTATGCTAAGTTGGTGTGACAATTTGTGTCACACATGTGCTTATGGTGATTGTCTTGACTTATGCTATGTGATTGCCATGCCTAATGATGTCCAATGCCTCTAATTTTTTATGTGATGATCATGTTGTATGTCCTACTCAAGAATTTTGCCAAGATTATTTGAATCATTTTTGATTTAAGGTGCATTTGTTTCTTCTGATGTCACAATGTGGTTACAATTTGCATACCTTGCCATGTTTGGTTCATGAAATGATTTTGGTTAATGATATTGAAATGAGACCTTTTGGATTGTGTTCTTGATTGAATGAAGTTGATTCATGTTAAATTTCATGTTCTGTTTTGAATTTTTTCTCCATCTTTGACCCTAGGCCTTGACCTAGTGGTTTGTGACTCACAATTGAGCTTTGATTTCAGGTTTACACATCCAAGTCCATAGTTGATGATGCTTCCTCACTTGAGCATTGATGTTTACTCTAGATGTTGGCTAACCTTGATTTGTTTTGTAGGCTTTGAGACCAAGTAGCTTAATAGCTTGTGCCTTGCTCACTATTGCATTGCTTGCTTATCTGGCTGATTGTGTGATTGATTGTTGTCTGTCTGTTTATTTGAATGGTATACTGATTGGGTTAGATTTTTTCAGGTACCTAAGTTTCTTTGAGTTCTTATTGAACTTGCTTTTGCTTTGCTTGGTTGCTTAACCACTGAGGTATAACTCTTTGACTTCATGTAGTCTGGAAGACCTGTCCTGTTATGTGGGCAGGCACCTGTCTGAAGCCCTCCTTAAGAGGCAATGCTTGTGAATGTTTAAATTTGTGCCAAGCAGGTAAAGACCTCTGAGAGGCAATTGACAGATAAAAGAGATGTGCAATCCATCTCCTTCTATTCAGTGTGTCATCCACTTTGCTCACACCTTGTGTTGATGCATTGTGGATATTAACCCAAGATCTTTGTTGTGTCAGTCATATGTGGAGAAGAGTTCCTACTTTCTGAACTCCCACACTTTCTATTGTCGGAAGCTCTCCCAGGCCAGGGATAAGAGCTGTGAGGTCTTACCCTCACTTCCCATTTCATATGCTTCACCCTAACTCTCAATGTTAGGGTTAAGAGCTAACTACACCCGATTCAAGTTGGCTTGTGTTTCACAGCCTAACCTTGTATGAGCCCAATTGTTTGCATATAGTGTGTGTGCTTGCTTTTTGTGCTTGTATGTCTTTGCCTGTGCTGTTTAGGATAGCTTGCTTCCTGTGCAAGTTAGATAGAAACCTTAACATATGGATCATATGCATGACAACTTCTAGGCTCGAGTCGTAGTCTCCCTAGTAGTTTGTGTCTCCCTTTGCCTCTGGTTAGGTTAGAAGTCCTTTCCCTGCGTAGGGGAACTACGTCGCCCTGATCCTCATACCAGATGAGGTACGTAGGCAGGAGATGAGTTGATCTCTCCGGGCGCCCTTTTTCTTTTTCAACCCTTTGTGTGTGTTTGTTTGTGCGGAGTCTGACGTAAGTCCAGCGATTGGCAGTTGGTTTCCTGTGTGTGTTTGTTGGTTCGGAGTCCGATGTAAGTCCAGCGATTGGCATTCGGTTTCCATGTTTGCCTGTTTGTCTGGAGTCTGACGTAAGTCCAGCGATTGGCAGTCGGTTTCCTGTGTTGGTTTTGTTTGGCGTGCGTTAGCCGAGCTACGAGTGCTCTGATTCTTCTCCGGTCAGAGAAGATACGTATGCATAGGATGCGACATCCTAACGAGCACGTTTCCCCTGTTTCGAACTACGTCGACTCTGATGTCTGTGCCTAACAGAATACGTAGGCCCAGGATGCGATATCCTGCCGAGTTAGTTTCTCTTGTTTTCTGTGTCTCTTTCCAGCCTTGTGTGTGGTGTTTGAGCAGTTTTAGCAACCTTATCCTTTCTTTTGAGCGTGGATCCCGTCGAGTACGACAGATGCGTAGGGGTGCTAATACCTTCCCTTCCCATAACCGACTCCCGATTCCATCTCTTTCTGGTCGCGAGACCATGTCTTTTCCAGGTTTACTTCGAGCGTTTCCTTTCCCTCCTTTGGGATAAATAACGCACGGTGGCGGCTCTGTTGTTTTCGTTTTCCCGCCGGTTTTTCGCGTAATGCGACAGCTGGCGACTCTGTTGGGGACTATAGAGAAGTTGACCTCTTGCTGGTCCATCTTCCCTAAGCGAGTCTCTCCTGGCGCTCTTTAGGATAGGGTTTGGTTACTTTTGCTGTTTCATTTATTGCCTTTATTTGTTTATATTTGCATTTATGTTTGCATTCATCATTTTCATCTGTTCACCTGGCTGTGCTGTGTTTGTCTCTCTGTTGGGGTGGGAGTTACATGAGGTAAAAGGCCCAATACCCAGGCTATGAGTGAAATCTAGGACACCTAGGAATAGAGTGATTCATGGGAAGCGGGTGGTATTGCGCCACTTAGCGGAACATTGATATCACGAGCAGTTCAGACTCTGATGGGGTATTATCGTTACATACATCGGGTGTGTACATGATGATATTCTATGAAAGGGTTATTTATGCTGCGTTTCTCTCGACCTTACCCTGGCCTAGATGACACCCATGAGTGGGGAGGGAATGATCATTATTACAAGTACAGTTGGTGACTCGTCGGTGACTTGTTGGTGACTTGTGATCCTGTTGGTGACTTGGTTTAGAATTGTTGGGTCTCAGATGATTTTTGGGTCTCAGATGATTTGTGGTTCCGAATTCAAGCCGAAGCTTTGATCCTGTGCTCCGAGATACACAGCCAGCCAGTCTTGTCTGCATCATTTGCATCATAGCATGTTTATTTTCAAAAAAATATGCAAAAAAAAAAAGAAATCAGAAAAATAGAAAAAAAAAGAAAAAGAAAAAGCTAATCTCTGCATGCATATCATTTCTCAGGTTCATTCAGGAGTTCGATTCATTGATAGAGATGGCAACTGGTCCCGAGTTGAAGCGGAAGACTTGTTCCTACAGCTTTCATCGTGAGCCTTTGACTTCTTTGATAGAGTTGAGCAACCTTGTGGCCAGTGGTAACCAGAAGGGGTTTGTTGATCAGTATGGGGACTTGTTGACACTGTTGAAGACGGTAGTAGATCCAGTGCCGTTGCAGACTCTTCTACAGTTCTACGACCCAGAGCTTCGTTGCTTCACCTTCCAGGACTATCAGTTGGCGCCCACTCTTGAGGAGTACTCCATTCTGCTGAATGTCCCGATCCGGTATCAGGTTCCTTTCTTGGATGTTCCAAAGGAGGTTGATTTCAGAGTTGTTGCCAGAGCTCTTCATTTGGGTATCAAAGAAGTCAGTGATAATTGGAAGTCCAGTGGGGATGTTGTGGGTTTGCCTTTGAAGTTCTTGTTGAGGATAGCTAGAGAAGAAGCAGAGAAGGGAAATTGGGAAGCTTTTCATGCTCAGTTGGCTATTATGATCTATGGGATTGTCTTGTTCCCGGGTATGCCCAACTTTGTGGACTTTGCTGCAGTCACTATCTTCATTGGAGGAAACTCGGTTCCTACTTTGTTAGCCGACACTTACTATGCTATTCACAGTAGACGTGGTAAGGATGGAGCTATCAGATGTTGCCTTCCGTTGTTGCTCAGATGGTTCTTGTCTCTTCTGCCAGTCAGTGGACCTTTTGTGGATGCTCAGAGCACTCATAACTGGACTCAGAGGGTTATGTCTCTTACCTCTTATGATATCAGGTGGCAGTCATACCGGATGGATGTGCGTAATGTCATTATGAGTTGTGGAGAGTTCCGTAATGTGCCACTTGTAGGGACTAAGGGTTGCATCAATTACAACCCGGTTCTTTCTCTTCGCCAGTTGGGGTTTGTGATGAATGGAAGACCACTTGATGCTGAGATAGCTGAAAGTGTGTATTTTGAGAAGCGAAGTGACCCTGTTAGATTTGAGCAGATAGGAAGAGCTTGGAAGACTCTTGGTGTCAAAGATGGAGCTGTCCTAGGGAAGAAATTTGCCATTGCTATGCCTGACTACATTGAGTGGGTCAAGAAGAGAGTGAAGACTTTGTTATTGCCTTATGATAGGATGAAGCCTTTGCAAGTGCTACCACCTTTAATCCTTGCTGAGAGTGTACATGCTGAGCACTACAAGCAAGCCTTGATGGAGAATCGTCGGTTGAAGGAGAAGGAACAAGATACCCAGATGGAGCTTTACAAAGCCAAAGTTGATAAGTTGAACTTGGCTCATCAAATCAGAGACATGCAAGGTGAAGATGCTAGTAGAATGAATAGCAAGAAGAGATCTTATGAAGAGATGGAGAACTTGCTGAATGCAGAACACCGGGAGTGCTTGAGGTTGCAGAGAGTTGAGGCCAATTATCAGAAGAAGATAAGAGACTTGGAGAAGCAACTCAGAGACAAAGACATCCAACTGAAGAAGGAAGTCGACTTGAGACGTGCATCAGAGAGCCAACTTGGAGGAGAAGTTGTGGAGCTTAGAAGACAATTGAAGGAGAAGATCACTCCCTTGCCAGAATGTTAAGAGTGTGACCTGTTGATAGACCAGTGCCACTACCTGAAGACGCTCATTCCTGGAAGCCATTTGTCTTAGCTTGTATCTCTATTGTTTATGTTGAGAATCACCTCCAGGCTTGTTGGATGGGATTCATTGTTGTACTCCGATTATTTGGATCTTTGTTGACTTTGTTGTATGATCCTTGTTGCTCTTATCTATAGATGAGGTTGTTGGTGTTTTACCTCGTACTCATTACTCTTGTGTGTGTTGTTTCTGTGCTTCTGTGTTGTTCTTCCTGCAGGTTGACATTTCTTGAAGATGAATTAGGCTCTTTGAATGCCTGAGAAATGAACATATCATGTGCACCATACGCATCATTAGCATCATATACATATCATTTTGCATAACAGGTGTTCTTGTTCGTGACTTCTCACTCTGGTTCCTGTGTCAGGCAGGATAGTTGATCAACGTCCGCACCGCTACGCAACCAGATTGAATCAACAGAGAAACATGGACCAGGTTCAAGCAGAATTGGCTGAGATGAGGGCTAACATGGCCCAATTTATGACGATGATGCAAGGGGTTGTTCAAGGGCAAGAGGAGCTGCGTGCCTTAGCCCAGAGACAAGAAGCTGTGATTCCTCCATCCAACCGTGCTTCACCAGTGGGTGTGCCCGTTCATGAGAATGTTGTTGCTGCTCCCGGCAATGACTATGCTGTAGGGGATGAATTGAGGGGTATTAGAATCAACGAACAACCTCTTGCTGCAGAGACTGTTAATGCCAGAGCTACCCGGGCTCCGATTCGTCATCCTGCTCCGCTTGTTGACAGACAGGAGGATATGTTCACACTCCTCAGTGAAGACGATGATGTAGTGAGGGTCGAAGAGAGGGACCGTAAAGTTGATGCCCTTGCTGAGAAAATCAGAGCTATGGAATGTCAGAACTCCCTTGGGTTTGATGTGACAAATATGGGTTTGGTGGAAGGTTTGAGAATCCCCTACAAATTCAAAGCACCCTCATTCGATAAATACAACGGTACTTCTTGCCCACGCACCCACGTGCAGGCCTATTACAGAAAGATCTCTGCTTACACCGATGACGAGAAAATGTGGATGTATTTTTTCCAGGATAGCTTGTCTGGGGCTTCCTTGGATTGGTACATGGAACTGAAGAGAGATTCTATCCGTAACTGGAGAGACCTGGGTGAGGCCTTGTTGAGGTAGTATAAGCATAATATGGACATGGCGCCGAGCCGGACTCAGTTGCAGAGTCTTTGTCAAAAATCTGGAGAGAGCTTCAAGGAGTACGCCCAGAGGTGACGTGAATTGGCTGCAAGAGTACAACCCCCTATGCTGGAGAGGGAGTTGACTGACATGTTCATCGGTACTTTACAGGGTGTGTTCATGGACCGGATGGGGAGTTGCCCATTCGGTAGTTTCTCAGACGTTGTAATTTGTGGGGAGAGGACAGAAAGCCTGATCAAAGCTGGAAAGATTCAAGATGTTGGGTCCTCATCTTCCAAGAAACCATTTGTTGGGGCACCTCGTAGGAGAGAGGGTGAAACCAATGCGGTGCAACACCGGAGGAGTACAAACAGAAATCAGTATCGCCAGGTTGCTGCTGTAACAATTCCAGCACCTCAACCACGTCAGCAACCGCAACAACAGAGAGTTCAACAACAACAGTAACAACAACAACAACAACGTCCTTATCAGCCAAGACAGAGGATGCCTGATCGACGTTTTGACTCGTTGCCGATGACCTATGCTGAGTTGCTACCTGAGTTGCTCAGATTAGGATTCGTGGAGTTGCGTACTATGGCACCGTTGACAAAGATCCCACCTGGGTATGATGCCAACGTACGTTGTGATTTCCACTCTGGTGCACCGGGGCACCACATTGAGAATTGCCGGGCTTTTCATCATAAGGTCCAGGACCTAATTGACGCTAAAACTATCAATTTTGCTCCTGTGCCGAATGTTGTAAATAACCCTATGCCTCCGCATGGTGCACACAGAGTGAACAATTTGGAAGACGGTAAAGCTGAAGATTTGGTGGTCAGTGTTGAGGATGTCCAAACATCACTGTTTATTGTGAAAGACCGTTTTTAAATGGGGGCGTAGTCCCGGGATGTGATCAAGTTTGTGCAGATTGTGCTGAATCAGAAAATGGGTGTATGCAGTTGAGGGCTGGTATTCAGAATCTGATTGATGAGGGTTGTTTATAGTTTAGCCGGGCTGTTAGAGATTGTGGGGTGGTGTCAACCGTCACCATTTATTTCAAACCGTCCGAGGGACGTGGTCAGAGGACTGGTAATGCGCCTACAACTAGTGGTACTCCTGTTACCATTTCTGCTCCTGTAACTGTCAGTATTCCAACTACAATCGTTGTTTCGGGCAGAAGGGCTGTTGATAATAGGACTGTGCCATGGAAGTATGACAACGCTTATCGCAGCAATCGAAGGGCTGAAAGTCAGACCAGGCCAGTTAATCAAGCTCCTGTGACTATTGGTGTGCCTAGTAGAACTCCTGTGGTTGCAAGTCCAGTTGTGGATAACGTTGGGGGACCCGGAGGTTTCACCAGAAGTGGTCGTCTGTTTGCACCACAACCGTTGAGGGATAATAATGCCGAGGCTCTCGCCAAGGCCAAAGGTAAACAGGCCGTGGTTAATGAAGAACCTTCTCAGAAGGAGGCACCTGAGGGTTCTTTTGAGAAAGACGTGGAGGAGTTCATGAAAACAATCAAGAAGAGCGACTACAAGATTGTAGATCAATTGAATCAGACTCCGTCCAAGATTTCTATACTCTCATTGTTGCTATGCTCCGAGGCGCACCGTAATGCCCTGTTGAAGATGTTGAATATGGCTTACGTGCCTCAAGAGATCTCTGTCAACCAGTTGGAGGGTGTGATTGCTAATGTCAGTACCAGGCATGGTGTGGGGTTCACAGATCTGGACTTGACGCCTGAAGGTCGCAACCATAACAAAGCCCTACATATCACCATGGAGTGCAAGGGTGCAGTGCTGTCTCATGTGTTGGTAGACACTGGCTCGTCTTTGAACGTGTTGCCCAAGAAGATTCTGGGTAAGATTGATGTGGAAGGGGTTATCCTCACTCCGAGTGACCTGATTGTGCGTGCATTTGATGGATCCAAATGGTCTGTTTTTGGTGAAGTCACATTGCCAGTAAAGATTGGCCCGGAGGTATTCGACATTGTCTTCTATGTGATGGACATCCAGCCCGCATATAGTTGTTTGTTGGGGCGTCCTTGGATTCACGCAGCTGGGGCAGTTTCGTCAACTCTCCACCAGAAGTTGAAGTATGTCTGGAACGGTCAGATTGTGACCGTGTGCGGTGAAGAAGATATTCTGGTGAGTCACCTATCCTCTTTCAAATATGTAGAGGTGGATGGCGAGATCCATGAAACTTTATGCCAGGCATTCGAGACTGTTGCTCTTGAGAGGGTGGCTTTCGCTGAGCAGAAGAAGCCAAGTGCCTCAATTACATCGTATAAACAAGCTATGGAGGTTGTCAGTTTTGGCAATGCTGAAGGCTGGGGCAAGATGGTGGATTTTCCTGTTAAGGAAGACAAGTTCGGAATTGGTTATCAACCTCTGCAGGCGGAGCAGGGTGTGCAGACAGGTCCGAGTACCTTTACCAGCGCTGGGCTGATGAATCACGGTGATGTCTTTGCAGCCAGTAGTGAAGACAGTGACAGTGAGTGTGATCTGGACAACTGGGTTCACCTGTGTGCACCAGGGGAGTCGATCAACAACTGGACGACAGAAGATGTGGTCCAAGTTACTCTTCAAACAGAGTAATTTTCTTTTGTTCTTCATTTTGCACAAAACCCTACGTTCTGCCCAAGGCGTAGTGGTTCATTGTAGGGCCTCATCATGTTTTTTAATGATATCATTAATAAAGGACGTTTTGCAAACAATTTTGTGATCCCTGTCTTTCTATTTTTGTTTTCATTTTTCAAAAAAATAATAAAAATGGCAATGTTTTTGTTTTTTGTGACTCTCTTGAACTCTTTTTCTAAAACAAAGCATTAAACATGCAGAAGTGATCTCACGGAATCCACTATGAACAGTTCTTTTATGGCTCAGTATGATTTCAATAATCCCATCTACCAAGCTGAAGAGGAGAGTGAGGAAGACTGTGAACTCCCCAAAGAATTGGTCAGATTGTTGAAGCAGGAGGAAAGGGTCATCCAACCTCATCAGGAGGAGTTGGAGATTGTCAATCTTGGTACTGAGGATGCCAAAAAGAATATTAAGATCGGGGCTGCTTTGAAGGAAGATGTCAAGAGAAGGTTGATTGAGATGCTGAGAGAGTATGTGGAGATATTCGCCTGGTCGTATCAAGATATGCCTGGGTTGGATACCGATATTGTGGTGCATAGACTACCTCTCAGAGAAGAGTGTCCTTCAGTCAAGCAGAAGCTTCGGAGAACCAGTTCTAATATGGCTGTTAAAATCAAGGAAGAGGTTCAGAAGCAGTTCGATGCGGGTTTCTTGTCAGTGACTACTTATCCCCCGTGGGTAGCCAACATAGTTCCCGTACCGAAAAAGGATGGCAAAGTTAGAATGTGTGTCGATTACCGGGATTTGAACAGAGTGAGTCCGAAAGATGATTTCCCATTACCTCACATTGATGTATTGGTTGATAATACGGCTCAATCCTCGGTTTTCTCTTTCATGGACGGCTTCTCTGGGTATAATCAGATTAAGATGGCGCCAGAGGACATGGAAAAGACGACATTCATTACACCTTGGGGCACGTTCTGCTATAAGGTGATGCCATTTGGACTGAAGAATGCCGGTGCTACCTATCAGAGGGCTATGACGACTCTCTTTCATGACATGATGCACAAAGAGATTGAAGTGTACGTGGATGATATGATTGCGAAGTCGCAGACAGAAGAGGAGCACCTGATTAACTTGCAGAAGTTGTTTGACAGATTTAGAAAGTTCAAACTGAGGCTGAATCCAAACAAGTGTACGTTTGGGGTGAGATCTGGGAAGCTGTTAGGCTTCATTGTCAGTGAGAAAGGGATTGAGGTTGATCCAGCAAAAGTCAAAGCTATTCAAGAAATGCCTGAACCGAAAACAGAAAAGCAGGTTCGTGGGTTTTTAGGGAGATTGAACTACATTGCTAGGTTTGTATCTCACCTAACTTTCACGTGTGAACCCATATTCAGATTGCTAAGAAAGAATCAAGCAATCAGGTGGAATGATGACTGTCAGAAAGCTTTTGACAAAATAAAGGAATACTTGCAGAAACCTCCAATCCTTATACCTCCAGTTCCTGGGAGACCGCTGATAATGTACCTGTCAGTGACTAAGAACTCGATGGGGTGTGTATTGGGACAGCATGACGAGTCTGGTCGAAAAGAGCATGCCATATACTACCTTAGCAAAAAGTTTACCGACTGTGAAATAAAATATTCACAGCTTGAGAAAACTTGTTGTGCTTTAGCCTGGGCTGCTCGCCGACTGAGGCAGTATATGTTGAACCATACTACCTTATTGATTTCTAAGATGGATCCAGTGAAATACATCTTTGAGAAGCCGGCTCTCACCGGACGTGTTTCCCGTTGGAAAATGATTCTAACAGAATATGATATTCAGTACACGTCGCAGAAGGCCATCAAAGGTAGTATTCTGTCAGACTACCTTGCCGAGCAACCTATCGATGATTATCAGCCGATGATGTTTGAATTCCCTGATGAAGACATCATGTATCTGAAGATGAAAGATTGTGAAGAGCCTCTTGTCGAGGAAGGACCGGATCCTGACGACAAGTGGACAATGATGTTTGATGGGGCTGTGAATGTGAATGGCAACGGTGTTGGGGCAGTGCTCATTAATCCTAAAGGTGCTCATATACCTTTTTCTGCCAGACTGACTTTCGACGTGACCAACAACGAAGCTGAGTATGAGGCTTGTATCATGGGGATAGAAGAAGCCATCGATCTAAGGATCAAAACGCTTGACATTTATGGAGATTCCGCTCTAGTGATTAATCAGGTCAATGGAGATTGGAATACTAATCAGCCGCATTTGATTCCTTACAGAGATTACACCAGAAGAATACTGACGTTCTTCAAGAAAGTGAAGCTGTATCATGTCCCCCGAGATGAGAATCAGATGGCTGATGCCTTGGCTACTTTGTCTTCTATGATCAAAGTTCATTGGTGGAATCATGTGCCACATGTTGCGGTGAATCGACTCGAGAGGCCTGCGTATGTGTTTGCAGCCGAGTCTGTTGTTGATGAGAAGCCGTGGTACCATGATATCAAGAACTTCCTCAAGAGCCAGGAGTATCCTGAAGGTGCGTCAAAGAATGACAAGAAAACCCTGAGAAGGCTAGTTGGAAGCTTTTATCTGAATCAGGATGATGTGTTGTACAAGAGAAACTTCGACATGGTTCTGCTCAGATGCGTGGATAGACACGAAGCAGACATGTTGATGCAGGAAGTGCATGAAGGATCTTTTGGTACCCATGCTGGTGGTCATGCAATGTCTAAGAAACTGTTGAGAGCCGGTTATTACTGGATGACTATGGAATCCGATTGTTTCAAATACGCTCGGAAGTGCCATAAGTGTCAAATCTATGCTGATAAGGTGCATGTACCACCAAGCCCTCTGAATGTCATGAATTCACGTTGGCCGTTCGCCATGTGGGGGATTGATATGATTGGGAAGATTGAGCCTACTGCTTCGAATGGACATCGCTTCATCCTGGTTGCGATTGATTACTTCACCAAGTGGGTGGAAGCAGCTTCCTATGCTAATGTTACCAAACAAGTGGTTGCCCGGTTCATCAAGAAGGAAATCATCTGTCGTTATGGGGTTCCTGAGAGAATCATTACTGATAATGGTTCGAATCTCAATAACAAGATGATGAAGGAGCTTTGTAGAGATTTCAAGATTGAACATCACAATTCTTCTCCTTACAGACCAAAGATGAATGGTGCTGTAGAGGCGGCAAACAAGAATATTAAGAAGATTGTGCAGAAGATGGTCGTGACGTACAAGGATTGGCATGAGATACTGCCTTTCGCTTTGCATGGGTACCGTACCACAATACGTACGTCGACCGGGGCAACCCGTTACTTCCTTGTGTATGGTATGGAAGTTGTCCTACCTGTCGAAGTGGAGATTCCTTCTCTAAGGGTCTTGTTAGATGTCAAGCTTGATGAGGCTGAGTGGATTCGAACAAGGTTTAACGAGTTGAGCCTTATCGAAGAAAGACGGTTAGCAGCTGTGTGCCATGGGCAGTTGTATCAGAGAAGGATGAAGAGAGCCTTTGATCAGAAAGTGCGTCTGTAGCGGTGTATTCGTCACTTTATGATTTATTGATTAAATCAAAAGCAAAGCATACAAAGAATCGAGTCGCCACCGCACTTTTATTTATCCAAAGGATTGGCTAAAAAGCGAATAAAAGCCTAAGAAGTTTTACACATAGAAAACTAATGAAAAGATCAGAGAATCTGGGTAAGGGGTAAATTACGCAATGGGAAGGTGTTAGGCACCCAAAACGTCCTAGGTACTCCTAGGGAGCCCTTTTCACAACCTGTTGAATGAAATGTTATTTGTTTATGAAATATTTATTGTGCAAACATGGATTGAAGAGATGAGAAAAGAATATACAAATTATTATTTTTGTGTTTGAACGGATGAACCCGTTGCCTACGTACCTTCCATGAAAGGTAAGGATCAAAACGCCGTAGTTCGGCTAAAAGATTTCCAAAATATGAGTGGGTTCATTTTAAAACAAAAGCCCTAAGGTCTTTCGTTATCCACGGGAGAAAACTCAACCTTATGCAAACAACAAGTCCACCATGTGAGAAAAGCTTCAACTTGCTAGTGAAGGGTTAACCCTATAATAAGCAAGGAAGTCTTACAATTCAATCACTAAGGACAAAAAGGTGAGATTAACATCAACCAACTAGGATAAATCAAACCTATGGCTAATGTATGAAAACTTATCAAGAATGGACAAAGCCACAAAACAATTGAATGAGTTGGATTAACCAATTAGGATTTATTCACAAAAGATGGTCAAAGTATGATTAGAATTCAATTCAAAGAAGTATTAAGAAAATGAAGTTTGAAAAGTCAAAGGCTTAAGGCCTAGGTTTCTAATTTGAAAAGACATGAGAATGTTTGCACAATAGTTTTCAAGTTGGTATTAACATGCAAATGGAGGTTTAAGAAACAAAAGGATGGAGGGTGAGGGAGTGTAAAACTTCTCAGATGTTCACCTCTTGAAATCATATGGAAGATGATTCAAGTGATCCCTTTGGAATAAGCAACAATGAGCAACAACAAATAAGCAAAACAAATGGATACCGGATGCCAATTACTGGACTTATACCAATCTCACTAAAGCACAAATAATGGATATCGGATGCCAATTACTGGACTTATACCAATCTCCTAAAAACAAACAATGATACCAGATGCCAATCACTGGACTTATACTAGTCTCACAAAGGAAAGAAAGAAAACCGGATACCGGATGCCAATCACTGGACTTATACCAATCTCCTAAAGCAAAGAAACAAGGATACCGGATACCAATCAATGGATTTACACCAATCTCCTACCATATCACAGGAAACAAATGCCAATAACTGGACTTATAATTGACTCCTCAATGGTCATAGGAAACAACTGCCAATAAATGGACTTACAGTTGACTCCTCAAAACAAAATGATCACACAGATATGAACAATGATTATGCAATTATGTACAATTAATGATGATAAATGCACAAGGGCACACATAAGCAAATATGCACAGATGAATCAGGCAATCAGACAAACAAGTCAGTTAGCACACACTATATACAAGCAATTAGGCTCAAACAAGGTTAGACTTTAAAGTCAACTGGAATAGGGTATGTTGTGCTCTTAACCTTAACATTGAGAGTTAAGGTGAAGCAGATGAAATGGAGATGAGGGGTGTGCCTCATAGCTTCTATCCCTGGCCTGGGAGAGCTTTGAATATTAGCAAGTGTGGGAGTTCAGAAAGTTGGAACTCTTCTCCACAAGTAAATGACTTTATAGGATGTTGGGTTAATATCCACAATGCATCAACATGTTATGTGAGCAAAGGGATGACACACTGAATAGTAGGAGATGGACTACACATCTCTTTTATCTACCAATTGCCTCATATGAGGACTTTTCCTGCTTGGCACAAAGAGTAAACAATCACAAGCATTGGCTCTTAAGGAGGACTTCAGACAGGTGCCTGACCACATAACAGGCCGGGTCTTCCAGACTACATGAAGAAGAGAAATTATACCTAATTGGTTAAGCAACCAAGCAAAAGCAAGTTCAAAATGAACTTAAGCAACTTATGTACCTGTGGAAACATCAAACAAATCAGTATACAACTCAGACAATCAAACAACATCAATATCAATAGTCAAACCTAATAAGCAAAGGCATAAGCCACAAGTCCAACTCAAATGAGTTAACAACCCTACAAAACACACAATGTTAGTAGACAAAGGTAGACATCAAATGCTCAAATGATGGAGCATCATGGACCATATAACTTGGATGTTCAACCTGAAAACAAAACTTAAAGATGAGAGACAAACCACTAGGTCAAAGCCTAGGGTCAAAGATGGAGAAAAAATTTAAAACAGAAGCTTAAATTTGACATGATGAAACTTCATACAATTATTGACACATAGCAAAAAGTCTCACATAAATATCATTTACCAAATGCATTTTATGATCAATTGAAGTTCAAGACTATTTTAAAGCACAAAAGTGACCAACCAGAATTAAAAATCTCAATTAAATCAGAAATGATTCACAAAAATATGGAAAAATTCATGAATATTCAAGACATCTCATATGATCAGCATGCAAAAAATCAGAACAATTAGGCATCATTTGATAGGGTAAACACATAGCACAAGATGAACATCACAAGGTGTGACACAAATTGTCACACCTACTTAGAAAAATCACAAACCAGAAACCACAAATGATAAAAATGCAAACTCAACACCAAAATATCCAACAAAGTGTCTAGTTTCAACATGTAAATTTTCAGATTCATAGGATCAACAACCAGAATTTCACACATGCAAAAGCAAAGCAATGTCAAAATGCATACACATACAAGAACCCTAGGGCAAAAATCAAATCAGCCAGGCATAACTTTGATTTTCATGCTGATAAAAAACTAGAGAGAAAAAGAAAACCATAGCAAAAATCCCCATATCATTTGGATCATTCTTTGATTTGTTGTGATTTTTTAAAGATGCAAATAAAAAATGAAATAAAAATTGAAATAGAAAATGAATTAATCAGAATTTATATTAATTAATTTGAAAATGGCCTTGGCGCGCTGCTTATACGCTGCGTTTCACTAATTATCTCGCCGGGCCAATCAGCGCTCAGCATGGAGCGCTCCATGCACCAATGGAATTCAAACCCTAAAACACCTAAGGCAACGGAAATGCATGGCAATGGAAATCGAAAACCGTGGCCAAAACTGGATCATCTTCTTCAGCAAAACGCGATGAACAGTGAACCAACAAGAACAACATGAACATTTTTTCCAGTTTTTGAAAACAATCATATCAACATGAAGTACACACATCATAGGTCATGAATCAATCATTAGTTAGGCATGGATTATCCAGAATCGAAGGGATCGAGCAAATCAAGAATTCAACATCAAAATTCAAATCATCGAAACTAAGTGAATAATGCACGGTTTTAAGTGATTCAAAGCTCAGCATGCTCACACAAACAAGATCTACAAGTTTAGCATAATGAAATTGAGAAAAGAGAGACGCGATTTTATGACCTCTTGGAGAGCAGCTTTCGAATTCACGCGTTCCAGGCCTTGCAGTGCTTAGATCTTCCTGTAGCAAGCTTGTGGAGTTGATTGGAAGAGGTCTTGAGGTTCAATTGCTCGTGATTCAACCAGAAATGAATTTCACCATTGTTGAGCTTCAAGCTTCCTCTGCTCCAATCATGCACGAATTGGCTTGGTTCCTGCTTGAGTCTTGATCAATGATGCTTCATAGTGATGAATTAAGCAATGGCTTATGAATTGATTTGAAGAAATGAGAGAAAAAATTGAGAGAAAAATTGAGAGAAATTTCTAGATCTGAGATTTGTGAAGTGTTGTTATCAGAAAACAGTTATGATTAGGTTTATATAGGTCCTGTTAATCCAATCCTTAATCATGTTTAAGCATGTTGTAATTAACCAAAATGGAGTGTGAATGCAAATTGGCATTTCACCCTTGTGCATGGGGTGCATGGTGAACAGTGCACGGGTTTATGATCCAATTCCACTTAAAACATCATTTTGGAGCTATTGGAAGTGGTGGAATGCTCAAAATATGCACCAATTTTAAATTTGAATTTTCCCTCCAAAATTTAAATGAAAATGCAAATGATTATGTGATGAGAATGCATGTAATGCAATGCATGATTTGGATAGTAGAAGTCAAGAGAAGAATTTAGCAAAAAGAACCACTTGAATTGGAGTTTTGGTTGAGAAGTTATGCACATTTGAACCTCCATGTACACTTTGCCATATTTGATCCATATCTCTTGAACCACACATGAGAAATTCATGATCTTGGAATTTTTAGAAATGGGAGAGCAAGATCTTCAACTTTCATGTTGGACAAAATTTCATTTGAAGCTTTCTTGATGATGTAATCTTAAGGAGAAAACCTTTCCATTTTTGGCAATTCCAAATTACAGGTCACTTACTATTTTTGGAAAGTTTTCATCTGACCTCAAATTCTTTATTGTTGATGTTTGAAATGTTAAATGAGACTTGTATGGACATGAATGAGGCCTCTCTAACCATCTCCCACCTTCAAATCCATGATTGAACTGACAGTTGACTTGTGTTGACTTTTCTAGGTCTTCAGTTGACCTGACAATGTTCTGATGAAATTCAAGCCTCTACCACTTGGGATTTTGATTCAAAATGATATCATAGTTCATATGAACTCTTATGAATGATTATGGTGCCCAAATTCTCAAGAATGGCCACCATCTATTGCTCAATGGCTGCCTTTGACTGTCTTGACCTAAGATTGCTTCATCTGCAAGTAACAAGGTTAGATGACATATTTTTGTACTTTTGGTTAGTAAACAAATGAAAAGCAATGATATACATATGCCAAACATGCTTGGTGATCAAGAATCACACTCAAAAGATAGCCCACCCATAGGGAAGGAAGCAAGGTGCACAATGATCCTTGAGGCAATGAAATGATATGATATGATGCCGTGAGGGATCTTAGGGACAAAATTGGGGTCTTACAGCGTCCTCGAAGCTATCAGGTCGGTGATTTAGTTTTGAAGAGGATCCTTCCTCCCGGTACAGATAACAGGGGCAAGCGGACTCCTAATTATGAAGGTCCATATGTTGTGAAGAAGGTTTTCTCCGGTGGAGCCTTGATGCTTACAACTATGGATGGTGAAGATTTTCTGTCCCTTGTTAACTCAGACGTAGTAAAAAAATACTTCGCATAAATTGACCTGCTGGACAAAAAGAATAAAAGAGTCCAGGCAAAAAAGGGCATCACGGCGAACCAAAAAAAAAGAAAAGGTTCGGGCAAAAGTTAGGGATAAAAGAATGAAAAGAATTTGTACACCCGGTAAGTCGAAAACCCGCAAGGGCGGCTTAGGCAAAAATGGGTATCCTGGTGGATTGAAAACCCGAAAGGGCGATCCAGGCAAAAGAGGGATTAAAGCGAAGACTACAGTCTGAGTTATCTGTACTTCATCGCGCTTCAACGTCTGCCATCTCGAAGGGTAGGATCGGTCCGATCATTCTTCTCAGAAAGCAAGGAAGTTGGGAGAAAAAACTAATGATCTGTGAGTTATAACAGAATTGGGAAATAGTGGATGCCGTGTTCACATTGCCATTAGGATAGATTTTTCCTTTTGTGCGCAATTACCTCTTTCTAGGAATTGCTTCCCGATGTATTCGCCTTTTCAGGCCCATGTTCAATCAATAAAAGTCATTATTCAGATAAATTGCTCTCTTGTTTTATTTTTTCTGTTTTGTTTGCAAAAACATCCGAATTTTTGGTAAACATTGCATATAAAAACATGAAGGCTAGACAATAATGTGCAGAAAGATAAAACATTTGAAAATCATTTTGAATGTTGAGGACACTTGAGCGTATCTTGTCCATGCAACCCCTGGGGCATGTTTGTCGTGCTATTTTGCAGGTTGTTACCTTTTGATTCCTGGCTGAAGCAGTTAAGCCACGGGTGATTCCCCAGCAGGCTTGGAAGTGGCTGTTTCCCTAAGCAAGTCTGAAGGCTATCAGAACTATTCTTATCCCCTGCAGAGACGTCTGTGGATAGTGCCTTCTGTCTCCGACAGAGCTAAAGATTGTTAAATCCCCAGCAAACCTGGAAGTGGGTTTATCCCCAGCTAGGCGGAAAGCTATCGAATTCCCAGCTGAGTCTGAAGATTGTTAGTCCCCACCAAGTGGAAGGATGTGGTATCCCCAGCAAAGGTGTCAGCAGAGTAGAGTTTTATTCCCCAGCAGTCTGGTTTGAAATACTGCTATCCCCAGCGTGGTCGTGGACATTTGTTCCCAGCAGGGTTATGGATGCCTATCCCCAGCGTGGTCTGGTATATTATTTCCCCAACAGAGTTATGCTTTTTCTCAGTAGAGTGGTGAGTGCTTATCCTCATCAGGGTTGTGAAGGTTTTCCCCTAGCAGATCTCCCGAGCAGAGGTTTGTGTTGATGGTTTTCCCCAGCAGGTTCCCCGAGTGGATCAGGTTCGTTGAAATTATCTCTAGCAGAGTTTATTCTACCTGTGGATGGGTCGTCCCCAGTAAGTCGCTATTGGTTGTTTCCCTAGCAGAGTCCCCGAGTGGATTGGGATCCTTTCTCCAGCAGCAATGCTATTCTCCAGCATGAGTGAGAAGTCAGTGCTTCTCCCCGCAGAGTATTCCTCAGACAGAGTCTCCCCACAGAGTTGGAGTATTTGATCAGTTTGCTCACCAGCAGGAGTTCATCATTTGCATTTCGCATGTAGTAATCATTGCATCTTCAAAACGCGTAGCATTTCCAGTCGATATGGAACATTACGCCATAGAAAAATTCAAACATGTGCATTCATGTGTTAAACCTAATCTGACCATATCCCCGGCAGAGGCGGATCTTTGTTCAACCTCTATACGACACGTTTGCTACAGTTGCTCCTGACAGCATTCAGGATTGATAATTCCCCAGAGAGGTTTATTTCCTCACCTGTCCGCGAACGGAAAGTTTGATTCTCCCCAGTGAGAACCCCAACAGGTGTTTAGCCTTGCCCTGACATATGTAGATGTCGTCCCTGTGATACCGGTAAGTGTCATGTCAACACCCGTGCGTGTTCTTTCTTTGGTGTCGGTAAACGCCATTCTTTCGGTGTCGGTAAACATCGAGTCCCACCCCAGTCATCGGTAAATGTCTGGTTTTCTTTGTTGATGTCGGTAAACATCATCATCATATGTTCGTAACATATATTCTTTCCCCAGTGGTCACCTCTTCGTTGGTGTCGATAAACGTTGAGTTTTTCCTATTCGTCCGTTGACGTATAGTTGTACCCTTCCCCAGGAGTCACCTCTCCGTTGGTGTCGATAAACGATGAGTTTTTCCTATTCGTCCGTTGACGTCTAGTTGTATCCTCCCCACAGGTCATCCGTTGATGTCTGTGTCACCTCTCCGTTGGTGTCGATAAACGATGAGTTTTTCCCAATCGTCCGTTGACGTTTGGTTGTGATTAGCTTTTCCCCAGTAAGTTCACCTCTCCGTTGGTGTCGATAAACGTTGAGTTTTTGCCTGGTCGTCCGTTGACGTCTGGTTGCACATTTTATTCCCCGGTCATCGGTAAATGTCTGGTCGTCTTTGTTTGATGTCGGTAAACATCATCTTTCGATGTCGGTAAACGTCGAGTCTTTATCCGAGTCATCGGTAAATGTCTGGTTGTTCCCCAGCCAGAAATCCCCAGTAGAGTCGTCGGTAAACGTCCTATCTAGTTTCCGGTTGCAAGTTTTATTTCCCTTCCCCAGTGAAGTGTTCACCTCTCCGTTGGTGTCGATAAACGTCGAGCTTCTCCCGTTCGTCCGTTGACGTCTGGTCGAGTCTTCCCATTCATCCGTTGATGTCTGGTCACCTCTCCGTTGGTGTCGATAAACGTCGAGCTTCTTCCGTTCGTCCGTTGACGTCTGGTCGAGTCTTTCCCAGTCATTCGTTAATGTCTGGTCACCTCTCCGTTGGTGTAGATAAACGATGAGTTTTTCCCATTCGTCCGTTGATGTTTGGTTGTATCTTTCCTTTGATAAGAATCAAAATCCCCGGGAGTCGTCGGTAAACGTCTTGTCTGGTTGCTGTTGCAAATATCCTGTATCATATCCCCTGTGGAGTGCAAATTTCTACGGTTCTTTGGTATTCAATCCCTGTTTACCCTGAAGGTCTGACAGCCGTTGCTCTCATCCGTTCAGGTCCTCAGCTGATTGAATAGGGGAAGCTGTAGCACCTCAAATTTGCACCTCCCATTTTGTATATACATTTTCATTTTAGGTCATAAACATTGCATTGTTCATTGCATAGTCCATCAAGTCATCAGGCAAGACTGGTCAAGAGATTTAACTGTGCAAGCAAGCAAGTGCATTTTCTATGGAATCAAAGCCCTAGGGTTAGTACAATGAGTTCATGTGACCCAAGGATCATTTTGAAATGGTTTGGCCAAGAATTGGATGTTCAGAGATCATCAGTCAATGTGCAAATCATCTGAGACCTGAAAAGTCAACAAAAGTCAACTGTCAATTCAACTATGGATTTGGAGGTGGGAGATGGTTAGAGATGCCTCATTCATGTGTAAACAAGTCTCATTTGACATTTCAAACATCAACATTGAAGAATTTGAAGTCAGATCAAGACTTTCCAAAAATAGCAGGTGACCTATAATTTGAACTTTCCAAAAATGGAAAGGTTTTTGACCAACTTCAACTCAAGATTACATCATCAAGAAATCTTCAAATGAAATTTTGTCTAACATGAAAGTTGAAGATCTTTCTCTCCCATTTCCAAAAAGTCCAAGATCATGAATTTCTCATGTGTGGTTAAGGAGATGTGATCAAAACTTGGCAAAGTGTGGTTTGAACTTCAAATGAGCATAACTTTCAAACCAAAACTCCAAATTGGATGGCTCTTTTTGCATTGTTCTTATTTTGACCTCTAGTTTCCAAATCATGCATTACATGGAATGCATTATCATCATATAAACATTTGGCATTTCACTTGATTTTTGGAGGGAAAAATTGAAGTTTAAATTTGGTGCGTTATTTGAACATTCCACCATTGCATTTAGCTCCAAAACAAAATTTTGAGTGAATTTGAAGGCAAGCTCGTGCACTGTTCACCATGCATTTCATGCATAGGGTGAAAATCCCAATTTGCACTTACACCACATTTTGTTAATTCCACTTAACCATTGGCCTAAACATGATTAAAAGAGTGATTAGTGGAACATATATAAGGCAAACCCTAACTGTTTCAGCATTAACCACAATCATTTTTTCAGTTCTAGAAAAATTTCTCAAAAATTTCTCTCAAATTTTCTTTCAATTTCTTCGAACAAATTGCATTTCCTTTGGTTGAATCATCATCTGGAAGCATCTTTGAGCAAGTTTGAAGGAAGAACCAGGAGAATTCGTGCCTGTTTGTTCATGCTTGAAGCTTGGAAGCAACAATGGTGAATCCAAATTCTGGTTGAATCACGAGCAATTGAACCTCAAGCCTTCATCCAATCAACTCTACAAGCCGCATAGAAGAAGTTTGGAGCATTGCAAGGTCTGAATCACACGAATTCCAAATTTGCACTTCAAGAGGTCACCAAATCGAATTTCTCTTTTCTCAAATTTATGTCATTGTTGTAGATCTTAATGTGTTGATTAAACTGAGCTTTGAACCACAAATTTTCATGCAAAATTGAGTTAGATATGTTGATTTAAAGATCTATGTATAAAACTTGATTTGCTTGATTTGATCTTGACCTGAGGAATTAGGCTTAGTTGTTAGTATATTCGTGACCTAGGGTGAAGGATCTTCACATTGATATGCTTAATTTCAATTTCTGAGAATTTTGTTCTTGATGATATGGCACTGTTCATGATATCACGATGAAGATGATGATGTTCATCTTTTGGCAACGGTTTGATCCATTAGAAAACGCTTTCCTGTGCATTGCATGTGTTTGTCTGTATCTCAACATGTACTGGTCCACGTCCTCGCTTGCTTGGCATTTTGTTTCGCTCTCGTTCGTTTGACCTTGCACAATCACCTTTGACCAAGCCACGTATTAAATGAAACACTGAGTTTCATTCAGCAACGCGCGCCACTTTCAAATTGTTTCATGCTTCGATCCTCCGCTGCACCATTATTTCAAATGCTAACTTATTTTATCCATTTCCCTCCATGCATTGCCATACTTGATTCACATGATTTTTATTTTCTTTCTCATCTTCAAAAATTCACAACAAATGGAAAATTGATCCAAAAATGATGAGATTTTTTGCATTATGATCCTGATTTTGTCTAGTATTTTTTGATCATTAAAATGAGAATTGTGCATGGCTGAATATTTTTTGGTGCTAGGATACTTGAACATGTATGCATTCTTGACCTTGCCTTGCCATATCATTTGTGAAATGCTGGTTTTTGATCCAATGCCTATGAAATTTTGCATGCTATAACTAGACTTATTGTTTGACATTTTGGTGTTGATTTGGTATTTTTATCAATTACCATTGCTGTTTTATGATCATGCTAAGTTAGGTGTGACAATTTGTGTCACACCTTGTGATGTTCAACTTGATTGATGAGTTTGCCATGTCAAATGATATCTAATGGCCTTGAGTTTTTGTGTGATGCATGATATGAATGTTGTGATTGCTCATGATTTTTGTTGAAATTTTTAGAATCATTTCTGATTTATTTGAGATTTTTCATTCTGGTTGGTCACATTTGAGCTTTTAAATTGCCTTGAACTTCATTTGATTGTGAAATGCTTGTGCCTTATCCAATGAATGTGAAATTTTGCACACTATTTCTAGACATGTTGAATGTTGTTTTGGCTTTGGTTTGAGGTTTTTAACATAATCCATCTCTGTTTTATGCCTATGCTAAGTTGGTGTGACAATTTGTGTCACACATGTGCTTATGGTGATTGTCTTGACTTATGCTATGTGATTGCCATGCCTAATGATGTCCAATGCCTCTAATTATTTATGTGATGATCATGTTGTATGTCCTGTTTACTCATGAATTTTTCCAAGATTATTTGAATCATTTTTGATTTAAGGTGCATTTGTTTCTTCTGATGTCACAATGTGGTTACAATTTGCATACCTTGCCATGTTTGGTTCATGAAATGATTTTGGTTAATGATATTGACATGAGACCTGTTGGATTGTGTTCTTGATTGAATGAAGTTGATTCATGTTAAATTTCATGTTCTGTTTTGAATTTTTTCTCCATCTTTGACCCTAGGCCTTGACCTAGTGGTTTGTGACTCACAGTTGAGCTTTGATTTCAGGTTTACACATCCAAGTCCATAGTTGATGATGCTTCCTCACTTGAGCATTGATGTTTGCTCTAGATGTTGGCTAACCTTGAATTGTTTTGTAGGCTTTGAGACCAAGTAGCTTAATAGCTTGTGCCTTGCTCACTGTTGCATTGCTTGCTTATCTGGCTGATTGTGTGATTGACTGTTGTCTGTCTGTTTATTTGAATGGTATACTGATTGGATTAGATTTTTTCAGGTACCTAAGTTGCTTTGAGTTCTTATTGAACTTGCTTTTGCTTTGCTTGGTTGCTTAACCACTGAAGTATAACTCTTTGACTTCATGTAGTCTGGAAGACCTGTCCTGTTATGTGGGCAGGCACCTGTCTGAAGCCCTCCTTAAGAGGCAATGCTTGTGAATGTTTAAATTTGTGCCAAGCAGGTAAAGACCTCTGAGAGGCAATTGACAGGTAAAAGAGATGTGCAATCCATCTCGTGCTATTCAGTGTGTCATCCACTTTGCTCACACCTTGTGTAGATGCATTGTGGATACTAACCCAAGATCTTTGTTATGTCAGTCATATGTGGAGAAGAGTTCCTACTTTCTGAACTCCCACACTTTCTATTGTCGGAAGCTCTCCCAGGCCAGGGATAAGAGCTGTGAGGTCTTACCCTCACTTCCCATTTCATCTGCTTCACCCTAACTCTCAATGTTAGGGTTAAGAGCTAACTACACCCGATTCCAGTTGGCTTGTGTTTCACAGCCTAACCTTGTATGAGCCCAATTGTTTGCATATAGTGTGTGTGCTTGCTTTTTGTGCTTGTATGTCTTTGCCTGTGCTGTTTAGGATAGCTTGCTTCCTGTGCAAGTTAGATAGAAACCTTAACATAGGGATCGTATGCATGACAACTTCTAGGCTCGAGTCGTAGTCTCCCTAGTAGTTTGTGTCTCCCTTTGTCTCTGGTTAGGTTAGAAGTTCTTTCCCTGCGTAGGGGAACTACGTCGCCCTGATCCTCATACCAGATGAGGTACGTAGGCAGGAGATGAGCTGATCTCTCCGGGCGCCCTTTTTCTTTTTCAACCCTTTGTGTGTGTTTGTTTGTGCGGAGTCTGACGTAAGTCCAGCGATTGGCAGTTGGTTTCCTGTGTGTGTTTGTTGGTTCGGAGTCCGTTGTAAGTCCAACGATTGGCATTCAGTTTCCATGTTTGCCTGTTTGTGTGAAGTCTGACGTAAGTCCAGCGATTGGCAGTCGGTTTCCTGTGTTGGTTTTGTTTGGCGTGCGTTAGCCGAGCTACGAGTGCTCTGATTCTTCTCCGGTCAGAGAAGATACGTATGCATAGGATGTGACATCCTAGCGAGCACGTTTCCCCTGTCCCGAACTACGTCGACTCTGATGTCTGTGCCTAACAGACTACGTAGGCCCAGGATGCGATATCCTGCCGATTTAGTTTCTCTTGTTTTCTGTGTCTCTTTCCAGCCTTGTGTGTGGTGTTTGAGCAGTTTTAGCAACCTTATCCTTTCTTTTGAGCGTGGATCCCGTCGAGTACGACGGATGCGTAGGGGTGCTAATACCTTCCCTTCGCATAACCGACTCCCGATCCCATCTCTTTCTGGTCACGAGACCATGTCTTTTCCAGGTTTACTTCGAGCATTTCCTTTCCCTCCTTTGGGATAAATAACGCACGGTGGCGGCTCTGTTGTTTTCGTTTTCCCGCCGGTTTTTCGCGTAATGCGACACCTAGCCTTGTGTGAGCCACTTGTTTGTATATAGTGTGTGTGCTTGCTTGTGTTTGCTATTGTGCTGTTTAGGCTAGCTTGCTTCCTGTGCAAGTTAGGATAGAAACCTCAACATAGGGATCATATGCATGACAACTTCTAGGTTCGAGTCGTAGTCTCCCTAGTAGTTTGTGTCTCCCCTTGTCTCTGGTTAGGTTAGAAGTTCTTTCCCTGTGTAGGGGAACTACGTCGCCCTGATCCTCATACCAGATGAGGTACGTAGGCAGGAGATGAGCTGATCTCTCCGGGCGCCCTTTTCTTTTTCACCCCATTTGTGTGTGTTGGAGTCTGACGTAAGTCCAGCGATTGGCAGTTGGTTTCCTGTGTGCGTTTGTTGGTTCGGAGTCTGATGTAAGTCCAGCGATTGGCATTCCGTTTCCAGTTTGTGTGTTTTGTTTGGCGTGCGTTAGCCGAGCTACGAGTGCTCTGATTCTTCTCTGGTTAGAGAAGATACGTATGCATAGGATGCGACATCCTAGCGAGCACGTTGAAGGAGAATTGCCATCCAAGGCGCAGCGGAATTTAAAAATTTCTCCATTTAGTGATCCTTACGAATGGGCATGATCAGTGATAGAATCGTTACCTCTTGTGGCGATTCAAACCTTTGGTGCAGATCTCTGATAATGATCAAAACCTTTGATACAGATCCACGGGGCGATCACAAACGTTGAACGATGACAACGTCTCTACTCAGTCCACACGAACGGATTCCTTCAATCGCAGTGCTAGCTGTTATGAATGAAGGCTTTGAGTGAGAGAAAGAGGGAAACAAAATTCCAAGTCTCTACTTGAATTTCTGTCTGAGTGGAATGGAGTGACAATGCTTCTACCCAAGGGGTTCTATTTATAGAACCACTTGTGTGGGCTTCAAGCCAAAAAGCCCACTTAAGTGCATTTTGGACCATATCTCATAATATGCCAAAATCACTTAAGTATTTGGTACCTTACCATATTTCGTCTCCCACTTAAGTGCACCGTACCTTACGGTGTTCCTTACTTATTCTATCTCTCATCAATCCGTCCTTTGTGTGTGACCCTATAGGTTTTCGCGACGTTGGCAATTATATTAAATCACGCATTTAACATAATAAACAGTGAGCGGTATCTAGCAACACATCACTGCTACCCAAGTCACGAAAATGTCATGTGATCTGACAGAACCTCCTGTGATAATAATTATGTGTATAATTACCCCTTTGCCCTTATGTCTATATTGAACACAAGGTATAGACCGTGTCACCCTTGTCCAGTTCAATATTGGGCCCATAGACATTTATCCTATTACGCAGGATTGGCAAATTCCATCTAGGACACTCATGTCCCTCAGCATGCTTCGTGGAGTACCCATCAACTGTCTTTATGGTCATCCAGTTACGGATAACGTTGGATCAGTAATAAAGCACTCAACTCTACATCTAGGATCCATAGTGGTTTCAGGTCGAAGAGTGGTATACACTATTATCACCATGAGAATAACTTATGACACTTTGCATAACTTTCTATATAGTATTCTCATAGCGGGTCAATCCGGTATAAATATTACTCCTAATATTCATACCTATGTTTAAGACTTGATAACTCTTTATCCATGATCCATGAGATGTGATCATCAGTCTACAAACATAATAGTCTTAATGCTTTAATGTTATCCCACTTCACATTAAAGCTCGACTACGGATACTTTAAGAATAGTGTCCTTATGTTTAATGTGTTCTCATGATTAAGTCACACTTAATACATTAAACGGACTATCTATTCTAGGGACTTTATTAATCAACCATAATAAAGAAAATGCCTTTTATTATTAATAAATAATTCGATACAAGTACCAAAAGTATTGGCCTCTAGGGCTTACACCAACAATCTCCCACTAGCACTAGAGCCAATCAGACATACCCCGTATGCCCATTGATCTAGTATGGCCATCATGCTTCTGCTGCGCAAGAGGCTTTCTCAGTGGGTTAGCAACATTGTCAAGTGTAGGTACTTTACATATTTTCACACAACGCCTAAGTATGTGTTTGGATCGTTGGTGAGATCTAGGCTCCTTAGCTTTGTGCGATAACACCATTGTTATCATAATAGAGACCAATGGGATCCACAATGCTAGGGACTATGCCAAGTTTATTGATCCAAACAGCTTCCTTTGCTGCACTTAAGGCAGCAATATACTCAGCCTCAGTCGTAGAATCAGCAACTGCATCTTGCGTTGAACTTTTCAAGCTCACAGTGCCACCATTTAAGCAAAACACATAACCAGATTGGAATCATTCATATTAAAGCGTCTCAGCACTTTGTCTATGTGCTCTGACTTAGGCCAAGCATTTCATGATCTATCTCTATAGATTCTGATAGGCTGCTTCACCCAGGTCCTTCATAGAAAAGCATTTACCCAACCAAGACTTTACTTGTTGCAGGGTAGGGATATCGATTCCAATGAGTAATATGTCATCTACATATAATACCAGGAATACGATCATGCTCCCACTAACCTTCTTGTAGACACAAGTCTCATCTTCGTTCTTGATGAATCCATATAGTTTTACTGTTTCATCAAAACGAAGATTCCATGAGTAGGTCACAGGCTCATCTTGATCCATGAGTAATACATCACCTTGATCAGATATCCATATATCTCAGGTAGGTGATGTATCCTGCCTGACCTACGCTGGTCTTGTTCTACTTGAGCAGGTTGCTCTTACACAACTACTTGTGTTTCCTGCTCTAATTCCTCCATAGGTGTATCGATACTTTGTGATTCTTGAATTTCTTCAAGTTCTACTTTCCTCCCAGTGATTCCTTTGGAAATAAAATCCTTTTCTAGGAAAACTCAAGTTCGAGCGACAAACACTTTGCCCTCAGAAGGATTGTAGAAATAATATCCTCTTGTTTCTTTAGGATACCCCACAAATAAGCATTTATCAGATTTGGGCTCAAGCTTAGTTGAAATTTGTCGTTTCACATAAACTTCGCAACCCCAAGTCTTCATGTAAGACATATGTGGTCTCTTACCACTCCATATCTCATATGGTGTCTTTTCAACCTTTTGGATGGAACACGGTTAAGTGTGTAAGCTGATGTCAATGGTGTATGTCCTCAAAAGGAGTTTGGAAGATTGGTGTGACTCATCATGGATCGGACCATGTCCAACAGGGTTCGATTTCTTTTCTCAGATACACCCTTCCATTGGGATGTTCCAAGAGGAGTAAGTTGGGATAGGATCCCACACTCTTTCAGATGGTCAGCAAACTCTAGGATTAAATACTCACCACTTCGATCTGATCGAAGAGTTTTAATATTATTACCTAGTTGGTTTTTAACTCGTTAGGTTTCACCCTATTGTATTAATGTTATTAATAGGCATTTCAAGATCAAGGACATACAGTCCATTGTTCATTTGTGCAGTAGCATAGAATATATCATTCAAATAAATTGAGCAACAATTGTTCTTTATTATAAATGAAAAACCAAACTTGTCCAAACAAGCAATGGAAATAATATTCCTGCTAATTGCAGGTACATAATAACAGTTCTCTAACTGAATTATTAAACCCCTAGGTAAAGTCAATACAAAAGTTCCTACGGCTAAAGCAGCAACCTTTGCTCCATAGCTAACTCGTAGGTCGACTTCACCTTTTGCCAAATCTCTACTCCCTTTTAGCTCCTGCACATTTGTACAAATGTGAGAACCGCATCCAGTATCTAATACTCATGATGTAGAAGTAGATAAATTAATAACAAAATTACCTGAAGTTGAAGTCTCTACTCCATTCTTCTTATCTTCCAGGTACTTTGGGCAGTTCCTCTTCCAGTGTCCGGTCTTACCGCAATGGAAGCAGGTGCCTTCTTTTGCTATGCCTCCACTAGGCTTCAAAGCAGCAGTGGGTCTGGGATTGGCAACTTCCTTGCCTTTCCCCTTATCACTCTGCTTAGTGGGCCTTTTGTTCTGTCTCTTTCCATTTCCGATCATCAGAATGGACTTCCCTTTTGACTTCAGATTCTGCTCGGCAGTTCTTAACATGGCGAGCAGTTCAGGAAGAGATTTGTCCATATCAATCATATTGAAATTTAGGACAAATTGACTGAAGCTATCTGGCAACGATTGCAAGATCAAATCAGTTGCAAGTTCCTTTTCGAGGGGAAAACCCAATCTCTCCAGGTTTTCCACATACCCAATCATCTTGAGTACATGGGGACCTACAGGGGCTCCCTCAGCTAACTTGCTTTGAAAAAGGGCTTTTGAAACTTCAAACCTCTCATGCCTTGCTTGCTCTTGATAGAGCAACTTCAGGTGTTCGATCATATCGAATGCTGACATGTTCTCATGTTGCTTTTGCAATTCTGAGTTCATGGTAGCTAGCATGAGACAAGCAGTTTCATTGGCATCATCGACATGCTTCTTATAAGCATCTCTTTCTGCCTTAGGTGCAGAACTAGGAGGTTCCTCTTCAGGAACAGGTGTCTCCAAGACATACAGCTTTTTATCATGTTTGAGGACAATCCTCAGGTTTCGGTGCCAATCCAGAAAATTTGTCCCAGACAATTTTTCCTTATCAAGGATTGATCGCAGGATGTTGTTAGAGGTGTTTGCTGTCATGGTAATCTACATAAGGATTAATGAAAATATAAGTATCATTGACATATTCAATTAGGCCTTTAATTAAATATGCTCCCACTATTTTACTCAAAACAAATGACCCTCATCATCTGATTCGGAAAATCCCGTTGGAAGATTTTCTAGTGGGTCGAGATCCATATTTCACTTCGTTCTAAGTCCGCGTAGGCGGATTACACAAAACTAGGTTATTTAGGTAGGAACTCCTTCCAATTGTATCTCATACAACTCTCGAAAATTTCAATTGGGTGAATAACTCCTTATTCCAATCCATCATATGGATTATTCCCAACTCTTGCTTCTAAACATATATAAGAAAATTATAATCAAGTTTGACTCACCGTTTTAGCAGTTGGATATTACAATTATCCCATCGCACCTTAACTAATACAAAACATGCACCTCGCGTAGGCGAAACCTACATATCCTATACCAATCTTGATGAGTCCTAAAACTTGGAAAGCCAACACATATAATATTCTCATAATTTGTTTAGTTAAGTTTGACCCATTGTTTTAACAGTTGGATATTACAATTATCCCATCGCACCTTACTAATATATAGATCATGCACCTCGCGTAGGCGAAACCTACATTATCCATTACTAGTCTTGATGAGTGTTAAAACTTGGAAAGCATAAACTTAATATTTAATTTTGAGGGAATTGCAATTATACTGATCTCACCGGCTTGTTTATCATATAAACCGTCTCTCACATGCATCAACATACATACACATGCATCAACATACATATAAACAAAATGAAACAGTTATGGCCCCTAGCGCAATTGTTCTCCCAAGCCAATGAGAGAACCTAAGCTAACCTATAACGATCTAAGCTTCTCTAAGCAAGATCTTCAAGGTTGTCTTCCTTTGGCACTGACTTCTTTGCTTTCTTCATATCATTACATTACAAAAAGAAACTCGTTTTACATACGAGGGAGTGAGATGAGAGAAGAAGTTACATTTGGGAGATTAAGAGAGAGGCACGACACGCAGGTCGTATTTTAAAATCCAAAGCAGAATAAAGGAAAACTAAGGCCATAACCGATCACCACAAGACAATAATAAACACTTTATTATTATTATTATTAATTCCTTTAATTAATAAAATCAAATTAAATTTCGACGACCGATCACACTACGCAGAGTTAGCCGGGGGTCCGCTTCCCGGACAGCGGGAACGGGTGTTCCGCTGCCCGGTCAGCGGACGGTGGTTCCGCTGACCGTTCAGCGGACAGGGGTCAAGGGGGCAGCGCCCCTTGCGGGGTCTAAGGGGCAGCGCCCCTGCTCGAAAATTTTTAATGAACAATTCATTTAAAATTGACGTCGTCTTTCGTATCAACACTTGATACTTCAAAGCACTTTTTCTAGCCGAACCGGTGAATTTTTCCTTGCGTTAACCGGTTAACCATATGCGTTAACCGGTTAACACTGTTTGAAAACATTTAGAAAACTCTTTTCTGCCTTGCGTTAACCGGTTAACCATATGCGTTAACCGGTTAACACTGTTGAAAAATTTCTTGGAAAACTGTTTTCCGCCTTGCGTTAACCGGTTAACCAAATGCGTTAACCGGTTAACACTGTTTGATAATCTAAAAATTTTTATTTTGCATTCCGTTAACCGGTTAACCATATGCGTTAACCGGTTAACACTGTTCCAAAAATTAAAAAAATTATTTCGTATTACGTTAACCGGTTAACCATACGCGTTAACCGGTTAACACTGTTCGGAAAAGTGTTTAGAACGCACAACTCTTGTGCAGTCAAGCCCCAATCGCATAACTCTCTGACAACGCAACCCTTGTGCCGTCACTAACCCTGATGCACCAATTTCAGACCGTCAAACACGTCTCAATTGTTAATTCAGTATGATTGATCAACACGTCATTGCTTCACCATACTAATGTCGGATCAAGAAGCAAACGACCATTGATCGCTCAAAGGAAAACAATCATCGAGGTTTTTGAATGAACGAAACAAGAACATTATATCATATATAATGTATTTTGCATCAGGGTTACATATATCACATATATGTAACTTGATCGATCTCAATTTAATCTTTGATTCATTCTGTCTTTAATCATATTATTACAGAACAAAAACAGTTATCAAATTCATGGTTTCGTAAGTGGCTCTGATACCACTGAAGGAGAATTGCCATCCAAGGCGCAGCGGAATTTAAAAATTTCTCCATTTAGTGATCCTTACGAATGGGCATGATCAGTGATAGAATCGTTACCTCTTGTGGCGATTCAAACCTTTGGTGCAGATCTCTGATAATGATCAAAACCTTTGATACAGATCCACGGGGCGATCACAAACGTTGAACGATGACAACGTCTCTACTCAGTCCACACGAACGGATTCCTTCAATCGCAGTGCTAGCTGTTATGAATGAAGGCTTTGAGTGAGAGAAAGAGGGAAACAAAATTCCAAGTCTCTACTTGAATTTCTGTCTGAGTGGAATGGAGTGACAATGCTTCTACCCAAGGGGTTCTATTTATAGAACCACTTGTGTGGGCTTCAAGCCAAAAAGCCCACTTAAGTGCATTTTGGACCATATCTCATAATATGCCAAAATCACTTAAGTATTTGGTACCTTACCATATTTCGTCTCCCACTTAAGTGCACCGTACCTTACGGTGTTCCTTACTTATTCTATCTCTCATCAATCCGTCCTTTGTGTGTGACCCTATAGGTTTTCGCGACGTTGGCAATTATATTAAATCACGCATTTAACATAATAAACAGTGAGCGGTATCTAGCAACACATCACTGCTACCCAAGTCACGAAAATGTCATGTGATCTGACAGAACCTCCTGTGATAATAATTATGTGTATAATTACCCCTTTGCCCTTATGTCTATATTGAACACAAGGTATAGACCGTGTCACCCTTGTCCAGTTCAATATTGGGCCCATAGACATTTATCCTATTACGCAGGATTGGCAAATTCCATCTAGGACACTCATGTCCCTCAGCAGGCTTCGTGGAGTACCCATCAACTGTCTTTATGGTCATCCAGTTACGGATAACGTTGGATCAGTAATAAAGCACTCAACTCTACATCTAGGATCCATAGTGGTTTCAGGTCGAAGAGTGGTATACACTATTATCACCATGAGAATAACTTATGACACTTTGCATAACTTTCTATATAGTATTCTCATAGCGGGTCAATCCGGTATAAATATTACTCCTAATATTCATACCTATGTTTAAGACTTGATAACTCTTTATCCATGATCCATGAGATGTGATCATCAGTCTACAAACATAATAGTCTTAATGCTTTAATGTTATCCCACTTCACATTAAAGCTCGACTACGGATACTTTAAGAATAGTGTCCTTATGTTTAATGTGTTCTCATGATTAAGTCACACTTAATACATTAAACGGACTATCTATTCTAGGGACTTTATTAATCAACCATAATAAAGAAAATGCCTTTTATTATTAATAAATAATTCGATACAAGTACCAAAAGTATTGGCCTCTAGGGCTTACACCAACACACGTTTCCCCCTGTCCTGAACTACGTCGACTCTGATGTCTGTGCTTGACAGACTATGTAGGCCCAGGATGTAATATCCTGCCGAGTTCCGTTTCTTCCGTCTGTTTTCTGTGTTTTCCTTCCAGCCTTGTGCAGTTTGTGAGCAGTTTTTAGCAACATTTCTTCTTTTCTTTCTGAGCGTGGATCCCGTCGAGTACGACGGATGCGCAGGGGTGCTAATACCTTCCCTTCGCATAACCGACTCCCGATCCCATCTCTCTCTGGTTGCGAGACCATGTCTTTTCCAGGTTTACTTCGAGGGTTTCCTTTCCCTCCTTTGGGATAAATAACGCACGGTGGCGGCTCTGTTGTTTCGTTTTCCCGCCGGTTTTTCGCGTAATGCGACACCTAGTACTCGAGTTTCCTAAACTAAAGGTCAAGCAAGTTAACCTAATTTCCACATATTAGGGAGCTAACAAATAGGCTATTTGTTAGGTTCATTAATTGTAGGTTAGTTGTTATTTTCCTGGATTTTAGCTCAGCTTGAAATTCTGGCGTAGTCAGAATTCAGATGTTCTACTCCAAGTTATGACATCTGATCCAACATTGTAACTAATACAACAAGATAGTTATACAAATTAAAACCCTGTACTAAAGGACGCTTTCATAGTTGTCACGACATCTGCTACTATATTACCCTAGAATGGAAGAACACCTAGTTCTGTCCTTCTGGTACAAAGACACAACAGAGGTCAAACACCACACTTACTTCTGTTGTGTTTGCACAGTTATCAGCATGATATATCAATATTGATTTGAACATCACCTATTACTGTATTCCAGTTTGCTGGCCTAGTATTCGTGTTTCCTAAACTAAAGGTCAAGCAAGTTAACCTAATTTCCACATATTAGGGAGCTAACAAATAGGCTATTTGTTAGGTTCATTAATTGTAGGTTAGTTGTTATTTTCCTGGATTTTAGCTCAGCTGTTGGATTCCTAGAAAATAGCCTGAGAAAAATGCTGAAACAGAAAAACTAATTATCCTACAATTTAGCACAAGCTGTCAGGTGTGAATGTCACAACATTCAGGTTGACATCCAGAACATATACCTCATGCTGATTCTGTTATGTTCCTGAAAACAGACTGTGCTAACTTTGCTGTACTGTAAAAGACTAACCAGTCTCTACTTCGGTATCAACCTACACGAACAACTGTCAAGACATCCAGTTTGACAGTTTCACTATCATCCTTTGGCCAGGTCTGTTATCCTCTTGAAGACCAGACTTAACTAAATACTGAACTGAGATCAACATGCCTATTATTCAGTATATGCTGACAATGATGAATGTCAAAACATTCTGATTGACATTCAAACAGAAGGCCATGTACCAGGTCTGTTAGTATCTTGATAAGCAGACTGAAATACCAGCTGAGTTATGGCAGAAGGATTATAACATGCAGAAGGAAAACAAACACAGAAAATTGTTTACCCAGTTCGGTCCAACATGACCTACGTCTGGGGGCTACCAAGCCAGGAAGAAGACCCACTATCAGCAGTATTAATTCAGAGTTAAACTCCCCCGTTTATAACTCTTCACTTAATCCCTACCCAATGCAATCTATACCTAGGAACTCCTAGATAGAAACCTCCAGTTTCCATTCCTATCCCTACAAATACAATGTAATGTTAAAACAACTTGAACTTGCTTCACAGCTTCGTTCAAGACCATAACACTATTGCCTACAGGCTTTGAGTTACAAATACTCTCAGCTTTGAACACTGAGAAACACATGGTAACCTTCCCACAGGTTGGGAGGTTTACCTCACACGCACCCCTAATTTTTCAATCTATGAGGCTTACAAAAACTAGGTTACAATATGCTATTTATAACCTAATCACCCAACTGGATTTGGGCCTTCAGAAATCGCAGCAAACTTCTTCTTTGCTGTTACAAATTCAGCAAAAAATTTCTGCTACAAATAAGGTCTTCAATCTTTTAGTTCCTAAAATCTCTCCATATATATCTCCATATTTAGAGCCTATATATTCTGATTGAGTCTTTAATACCTCCACATGGGAGTTAGGATATTCACCAAATATCCTCACTAATCCTAGAATATATACTGAATTAATTAATTCAGTTTTCTACACATGTACGATGTCACAGGCATGATGTCGTGACATCGTACATGACATGTTGGTCCAGATGTTGAACTTCTTCAACCCAACATATTAAAACAACAAAGATGATTACATTATTTGTTTTACAAAATTAATGCCAATCCTAAGGTATTAACACTATCTCCTACAATATTTGCAATATGAAAATTATCCCAAGAGAAAAGTTAATCTATATGAAATTACAAACAACTTTCATGTTTACATAAAGAGCTATTTTTGCTTGAAAGTCATTTTTTATGGTGAAAGATTATAGGTCATTTTGTTTGTGCCCTAGTAAGGATGTCAACTTCCAAGGACCATAACTTGCTCAATTTTTATGAATTGAAGTCCATCCAAGTTTCATGATAAATTTTAAGATGTCTTCTACAACTTTGTTTCTTTGATAAATGTCAAATTCAACTTTCAAGGGCATGTGCCAAAAGTAAACATTATAGGTCATTTTGGGCCATTACCATTGAATAAGCAATTTTCCTCAAATTCTAAAATCCATAACTCCCTCATGCTAAATCCAAATGATGTCGAATTTGTTACTAAATTCAAGAGGAATACAAGAGCTACAACTTTGGTGAAGAAACAATTTTCATTTGAAGCTCATATCAAACGTTATTCAAGGTGGAAGAAGTGGTCATTTGACTTTGTACTTAGAAAATTTTCAACCATGTTTGATTTCTCCAACTTCCACCTCAAAATTCATCATGAACCATTCTCCAAATGGAAAAGTTTTCAACATCAAAGTTGTTCCCCTTGATGTCACCTTTCTAAAGCATCCAATATCACTTCATTTAGATAATAATTGAGGGACTTGCACATGGTTCCTTTGTTGGGTTTGTTTTGGAAACTTTTGCACTCAAATGATTAATTCTTTTTGCATGCTTCCATGTTATGACTTCAACATCAATTGCATACGAATTGGAAGTGGATTTCATCGTTGGTTGGGCCTAATTCAATGCCCATGCACCCATGCACAACATTTCTATTTTTGGTCAATTTTCAAATGATGCAAAACTGAATTCCATAGCCTATAAATACAAATGCATTGCTTTAGAAATGGGACACACACATTGCCCAGGCCTTGCCAAACCAACTAAGAACCATACTCTATAGAATTCCTTGAATATTTCTTTGAAATCGAGTTTCAATTCCCCCTTCTGTTTTGGGATTGAAACTCCAACAATTCATAGCCATTTTCATCTAAATTGATCACTGCAAGCAAGAGGAGGAAGATCCAATTGGAATTGAATCAAGATCCAGCCAAATCACTGTTACCCGAAGGTGATTTTTCTAAAACTCAAGCCTTCGATTCTCTTTCAATTCTCCACCATTCTCTTTGTTTATTGGTTGTCTGAACTCCTACCAATGTAGGCAACAAGATTGAGTTGCTTTGAGGTCAAATTGAAGCAACTCAGATCGTGTACCTCAAAACTCAATTCCTCATATCTCTAAATATATTTGGAATTAGATGAAATTGAGGCCAGATTTGAGCTCCTGAGCTTTTTCTCTTTAAAATAGTATCCTTTATTTTCATTTTCTTGATGGTTGATGGTGGACTAGTTCGGTGAGGTCCACCGGAGAAGACAACCGGAGCTAGGGCTCCGGTGATGTGCTAGTATGCATCCTGACCATCTGATCCATCTGATTTGTTTTAATCATAGCCTTTCCTTTTGATTACCAAGCCTGCAACACATTGACTAAGGCACATGGTGGAACACACGTGTTTGGCCATCAGATATGCCATCTCAATTAATGAGGGAGATCTGATGGCCCTCGTTTTTTCTATTTTTCTTTTTAATTCTGATTTTTCATTTAATCCATTTATTTTGTTTAATTCATATTAATTTCATTTTTAATCCAAAAAATATGGGACTTTCACCAAAACTCTTCAAATATTTTCCTCTTCCATATTTTGAATTTAAATCACTTTTTGGATTAATTCTGATATTTTCCATGAATTAAATGATTTTTAACTTGTTTTAAATATTTTTTAAGTAATTCTGACTTTCAAAAAATTATGAATTTTTTTGTCTAAGGTTCTTTGACCTTGTTTGACCTAGGATAAATCTCTTGGCCATTTATTTGGTGTTTTGAAGGGATTTGAGGTTTTGTCCATTTTAAAATGCATTTAAATTCATTTTTAATTTGATTTTTAATTGAATAATTGTTTGAAAATTATGTTGAGATATTTTTATGATCTTGTGATGTTGGACTTTCTATTTGGCCTTGGTCATGATTGATTTTACTTTCATTTTATCAATACCGTAGCGGTAAATTCATGACCATTAAGCTATGGATAAACTTGAAGTCGGTAAAACCAGAGTCGCCACCACACTTTTATTGTTTCCAAAGGAAAAGGGAAACGTATGAACAAAACCCAAAGGTAAGAAGTTTTCAAATCAAAACTAATAAAATGCCAGAGATTACAGGTAAGGGGGTTGGTTACACAAAGGGAATGTGTTAGCACCCAAAGTGTCCTAGGTACTCCTAGGGAGCCCTTTTTTGTGTGCATATGTTTTTAGGTATAAATGATGTTTGATAAAATATAGAGTGAGGGGATGAGAAAAGAATTCATTTGTTATATTTTTGTGTTTGACAATACCTTTAGTCTTATGCTTACGTACCAACATAAAAATGAGGGATCAAAACCCCGTAGTTCGTGGTAAAAATTTCAAAGAAGTTGCTGAATTGATTTTAACAAAAGTTTAAGCGTAAGGGAATAAAAAGCCAAAGATTTGAATGGGGTTGTTAGTTCTTTTTGTCTTTTTTTTTTAAATTTAAGTCAATATAGTTAAGTTTATTTACAAGTTTGATTTAAGAAAAAGTTTGAAAATTCAATGGCATAAGGCCAAAGTTTCTAATCATTAAAACATGTCTATTTTGAAATCACAAGCAAAAAGAGTTTTTGAAAATAGGGAGAGATTTGAAATTTAAAAAGTGGGGGGAGATGAAGAGACTATCTTAGGCCAAAAATTAAAAGTTAAGAGTTAAAATGATCTGACCAATGGGATGCAATCCAACAGACAAGTATGTCATATAGAAACCCATTTTCCTTTGGACTTTGACAAGCAATAAGCAATGAGCAATATCCAGGCATCATATGAAGACCAAGGCATCAAACAAAGATAACCATAACATCCAAGCAAGCATTCCAATAACTAGCAGTCTTCAGTGTCTTCTAATGTATCAGATGGAATATTCCTTGATTAACTCAGAATAAAACATCAGACATAGATCATAATACAAAAATAACAATTAAGCACAAAGACATAGTAGAAGATGAATCAAGGGCACTAAAGGTCTTGCATCAGATGAAGGAACCAACAGAGATAGCTCAATCTCTGATGTTGGCATTGGCCAAGTCCTTTAGCACGAGGAATGTTGCCTAATACTAACTCCAGAAGTTCAGATCAAATCCCAACAGTCCAACCAGATTTTTTTTAGGGTTTTTGTTAATATTAGGTCTTTTAAGGCCCTAAGACCACAAACAAAATCAAAACAAACAAACAATATATACAATCTCAAGATATGGCTCAAATGAGCAAAGTGAAAAGGACTTGAAACATAAACAAGTCGCATGAAATATAAATGGCAATGAATGGTAAAGGTACTAAAAATTAAATTGCATAAAGTAAATAACTTAAGAGTAAAGCAAAGTTGATTAAGAAGTTAGTTAATGATTAGTCAAATGTTAGTGATGAGTTTTAATTGATTAAGTCATTCTTTGGAGAACACTTAACCATTCATTCACAAGTATGAATTCTTGAACCAAGACATCATCCATGAGAAGGGCTCCAACTTGATTAAATCAACAAGTATGCCACTAGCGCTCATGAATGGAAAAAAGGTCAAGTTACCACACAATGCCATGAAGAATGGGAGATTTACAATCTCACTTACTAGAATGTTATGCCTTGAAGGTCAAATTTAGCTCTATGTTAAGCAATCGTAATTGGACTTATGTAGAAGTCACAACTATCTAAGGTCGGACAATAAAAATATAGGTGTTAATGCATGTTAGAGATTTAGTACAAAGAACCAAACTCCTAAAACATACCACACACTAAAAGAAGTGGGAAGGACCTATCTCAGTCAGACTTGTGTTGATTCATCTGACACAAGGTCATTGATGAACCAACTAGCATTTAGACATTAGAGAAATCATTGGTCAAATGAAGGATTGGGAAGGAATATGGATGAAGATGAAGAGGGTAGGGGAAATAGAAACACAAATTGATAATGAGAGGAGTTTCATCTGATCAATGCCATTATTCATTTTTGGAGATGAAATGTACATTTCATCAATCCCCTAAATCCAATGGTATTGATCAAACAAAAGTCAAATCAACGTTGACCAAGGCCCAAACAGAAAGTCAAACATCACAAGACCATAAAAATGTCTCAACATGATTTTCAAGCATTTATTCAATTAAAAATCAATTTAAAAATGAATTAAAATGCATTTTAATTTGAACAAAACCTCAAATCACTTCAAAATACCCAATAAATGGCCAAGGGATTTATCCTAGGTCAAACAAGGTCAAAGGACCTTAGACAAAAAATTTCATGATTTTTGGAAAGTCAGAAGTTATTTAGAATAATTAAAAATAAGTCCAAAAACATTTAATTCATGAAAAATATCAAAATTAATCCAAAAAATAATTTTAATTCAAAATACGGGAGAGGAGAATATTTACAGATTTTTGGTGAAAGTCCCATATTTTTTGGATTAAAAATGAAATTAATATGAATTTAACAAATCAAAGGGATTAAATAAATAATCAGAAATAAAATAGAAATTCAAAAAAATGAGGGCCATCAGATCTCCCTCATTAATTGAGGTGGCAAATATGATGTCACGCGCTAGAGTGCGCCAAACACCTCAATCAACGCGAGCACACCAATGGTAATCAGAAAGAATGGTTTAGATTAAAACGTGGCCATGAGATCAAAGGGTTGGAACCTTGCCAACACATCACCGTAGCCCTAGCTCCGGTTGTCTTCTCCGGTGGACCTCAGCGGACTGGTCCACCATCAACAACCACCAAAATAAAAAGTGAGTACCCTATTTTAAAGAAAAATGCTCAGGAGTTAGAATCTGGCCTCAATTTCACCCAATTCCAAGTATGTTGAAAGATACGTGGACTTGAAGTTTGAGGTGCATGATCTGAGTTGCTTCGATTTTACCTCAATGCAACTTAATCTCGTTGCCTACTATAGCAGTAAATTCGTGACCATCGAGCTATGGATAAACTTGACGTCAGTAAAACCAGAGCCGCCATCGCGCTTTTATTGTTTCCAAAGGAAAAGGAAAAAGTATGAACAAAACCCAAAGATATGAAGTTTTCAAATCAAAACTAATAAAATGCCAGAGATTACAGGTAAGGGGGTTGGTTACACAAAGAGAAGGTGTTAGCACCCAAAGTGTCCTAGGTACTCCTAGGGAGCCCTTTTTGTACGCATATGTTTTGTTTGTATAAATGATGTTTGATAAAATAAAGAGTGTGGGGATGAGAAAAGAATTCATTAATTATATTTTTATGTTTGACAAGACCTTTGGTCTTATGCCTATGTACCAACATAAAAATGAGGGATCAAAACCCCGTAGTTCGTGGTAAAAATTTCAAAGAAGTTGGTGAATTGATTTTAACAAAGGTTTAAATGAAAAGGCACAAAAGGCCAAAGATTTGAATGGGGTTGTTATTTCTTTTTGTCTTTTTGAAATTAAAGTCAATATGGTTAAGTTCATTTACAAGTTTGATTTAAGAAAAAGTTTAAAAATTCAATGGCATAAGGCCAAAGTTTCTAGTCATTAAAACAGGTCTAAGTTGAAAACACAAACAAAGAAGGTTTTGAAAAGATGGAGAGATTTTGAAATTAAAAAGAGTGGGAGGAGATGAAGATACTACCCTAAGCAAAAATTTAAAAGTTTAAGAGTTGAAAAGATTTGACCGATGGGATGCAATCCAACATACAAGAATGTCATATAGAAACCCATTTTTCTTTGGACTTTAATCAAGCAATAAGCAATGATAAATGAGCAACATCCAAGACTCAAGTGAAAACCAAGGCATCAAATAAAGATAGCCATATCCAAGCAAGCACTCCAATAGCTAGCAATCTTCAGTGTCTTCCAATGTATCCGATGAAATATTCCTTGATCAACTCAGAACAAAACATCAGACATAGACAATAATAACAAAATAAACAATTAAGCACAAAGACAAAGTAGCAGATGAATCAAAGAGATCCAAGGTCTTGCATAAGATGAAGGCATGGTCATAGGTAGCTCAGTCTCAGATGTTGGCATTGGCCAAGTCCTTTAGCATAGGGAGTGTTGCCTAGTTCTAAGTCCAAAAGTTCAGATCAAGTCCCAACAGTCCAACAAATGTTTTTTAGGGTTTTTTTTTTTGTTATTAGGTGTTTTAAGGTCCTAAGACCATAAAGATAACAAAAGTAAGCAACCAATATATGCAATCACAAGATATGGCTCAAATGAGTGAAGTGAAAAAGACTTGAAACATAAATAAGTTGCATGAAATGTAAATGGCAATGAATGATAAAGGTACTAAAATTTAAATTTCATAAAGTAAATGACTTAAAAGTAAAGCAATATTAATAAGAGTTAGTCAATGGTTAGTCAAATGTTAATGGCAAGTTTTAATAGATTAAGTCATTCTTTGGAGAACACTCAACCATTCATTCACAAGTTTGAATCCTTGAACCAAGACATCTTCCATGAGAAGGGCTCCAACTTGGATAATTCAACAAGTATGCCACTAGCAACCCATGAAAGGAAAAAAGGTCAAGTTCCCACACAATGCCATGAAGAATGGGAGACTTACAATCTCACTTACTAGAATGCTATGCCTTGAGGGTCAAATTTATCTCTATGCTAAGCAATCGTAATTGGACTTATGTAGAAGTCACAACTATCTAAGGTCGGGAAATAAAAATATAGGTGTTAATGTATGTTAGAGATTTGGTACCAAGAACCAAATTCCTAAAACATACCACACACTAAAAAAATGGGAGGGACCTATCTCAGTCAAACTTGTATTTATTCATTTGACACAAGGTCATTGATGAATCAATTAGCATTTAGACATAAAGAGATTTCATTGGTCAATGAGGGAATGGGGAAGAATAAGAATGAAGATGAAGAGGGAAGGGGACATAGAAACACAAACTGATCCTGAGAGGAATTTCATTTGATCAATACCATCCATTCATTTTAGGAGATGAAATGTACATTTCATCAATTCCCTAAATCCAATGGTTTTGATCAAACAAAAGTCAAATCAACCATGACCAAGGCCCAAACAGATAGTCAAACATCACAAGACCGTAAAAATGGCTCAACAAATTTTTTAAACATTTAATCAATTAAAAATCATTATAAAAATGAATTAAAATGCATTTTAATTTGGACAAAACCTCAAATCCCTTCAAAACACCAAATAAATGGCCAAGGGATTTATCCTAGGTCAAACGAGGTCAAAGGACCTTAGAAAAAAAGTTTCACAATTTTTAGAAAGTCAGAAGTATTTTAAAACAATTCAAAATATGCACCAAAACATTTAATTCATGAAAAATACTAAAATTAATCTATTTTTGGTGAAAGTCCCATATTTTTTGGATTAAAATGGATGTATTTTGAATTAAACAAAATAAGGCTATTTAAAAAATAAAATTAGAAATTAAAATAAATAAGAAAAAACAAGGGCCATCAGATCTCCCTTATTATTTGAGGTGACAGATCTGATGGCCACGCTTGTGCAGTCCATCAAAGACCCTAGTCAACGTGCAACACCAAAGGTAATCAGATCAGATGGTTGAGATTATAACATGGGATCAGATCAAATGGCTGGAACCTTGCCTACACATCACCAAAGCCCTAGCTCCGATCGTCTTCTCTGATGGACCTCACCGGACTGGTCCACCACGAATCGCCACCAAAATAAAAATTAAGGACATGGTTTTAAATGAAAAATGATCAGGAGCTCGAATCTAACCTCCATTTCATTCAATTCCAAGTATATTGAAATATACATGGATTTGAAATTTGAGGTGCATGATCTGAGTTGCTTCAATTTGACCTCAAAGCAACTCAATCTTGTTGCCTACAATGGTAGGACTTCAGCCAACCAAAAATCAAAGAGAATGGTGAAGAATTAAGAGAGAATTGAAGGCTCAAAGTTTCTTAAAATTCACCTTCGAGTAGCTTGAATCTGGCTTGATCTTGCTTCCAATTTGCCTTGGCTCGACTCTAGAAGCTTGCAGGAAGTGAAATGGATCAATGAAAGGTTTTGATTCTTGGAGTTTCAATCTTAAAGCAAAAGTAGATTTGAAACTCGATTTCAAGTGAAATCTTCAAGTTTATCCTTTAACGGAGGTTAGGGATTCAACTTCAAAGCTTGGGAAGAAGGGATCCTCATTCCGATCATAATGGACATGTATTTATAGGGCTATTCATTTCTTTTCACACACTTGAAAATTTGGCCAAATTTAGCAACCTTGTTGCATGGATGCATGGGCAATGATTTGGGCCTAATTCATGATGTAGTCTCACTCCAATGCGTGCACAATGAGTACTGAAACAATAACATGTAAGCATGAAATAGGAAATGGTTATTTGAATTCAAAACTTGCCAAAATAAACATATGAAAGGAACCATGCGCAAGTCTCTTATTTCTTGTCCAAATGAGGTGATCTTGGACTTTTTGGAAAGCTGGCATCAAGGGAACAAATTTGATCTTGAACAAGTTTGCATTTGGAGCTTGTATCATGATTAATTTTTTGAGGTGGAAGTTTGAGAAATCAAACATAATTTAAAATTTTCTAAGTACCAAGTCAAATGACCACTTCTTCCACCTTAAATAACTTTTTCTCTAAGCTTCAAATGGAAACGGTTCCTTCACCAAAGTTGTAGCTATTTCATTATTATTCAATTTGGTAATAAATTTGACATCATTTGGATTTGGAACGAGGGAGTTATGAATTTTAGAAGTTGAGGAAAATTGCTTGTTCAATGATGATAACCCAAAATGACCTATAATGTTTCCTCTTGGCACATGCTCTTGCTAGTTGATTTTGACATTTCTCAAAGAATAAAAGTTGGAGAGGAAATATTGAATTTGTTTATAAAACTAATATGGTATTCATATCATAAACATTGAGCAAGTTATGGTACTTGGAAGTTGACCTCCTAACTATGGTATTCATATCAAAAATGACCTATAATGTTTCACCATAAAAAATGACTTTCCAAGCAAAACTAGATCTTGATGTCAACATGAAAGTTGTTTGGAATGTCATAAAGAGTAACTCTGCGCTTGTAATAATTTTCATATGACAAAGATTATAGGAGATAGGGTCTAGGGAACCCCCAGTTTTGACTAGTTGACTTTCTCTGGTCAACCTCTTGGAACCAACTTGAAAACTTGAAGTTCTCTTGATCTTTGGGACTCATAGAGGATAATATATGCATAAGATGAAGTAAAATGAAGTATCCCTTTAAATATTTGACCAATTGATGAGGAAACGTGTTGAGGAAGTCACACAAGATACCCAGATGAATTAGGTGAAACACAGATGGATGCACAAACTACCTACAAAAGAAACAAAGCTACAATAGACATATTTTTGGTATTTTGGTTAGTAAACAAAAGAAAGTAAAGTATGATATAATCAAATATGCTTGGTGAACTCTCCCAGTCCAAGCCCAATGAATGAGTGGTGAGTAGGATACCTAGGTGTGATCCCAAAGCCAATGAAAATGATGAGATAACATGAGGGATCTTAGGGTCAAAATTAGGGTCTTACACCTACATTGGTAGGTCTTCAAACAACCAAGAATCAATCAAAATAGTTGAGAAATGAGGGAGAATCGAAGAAGAGAAGTTTGAGAAAATTCACCTTTAGGTAGCTTCAATTGAGCTTGATCTTGTTCTGAATCCACTTGGTTCTTCCTCCTCTTGCTTTCAGTGACCAATTGAGATGAAAAAGGCAATGAATCCTTTGAGTTTGAATCTCAAAACAGAAGGTGAAAGTCAAACTCGATTTCAAAGAAACCTTCAAGGAATTCTATGGAGTAAGGTTCAGAAATGGTTTGGCAAGGCTTGGGTAATGTGTGTGTGAAGTTCTGAAGCAATACACTTCTATCTATAGGCTCATGAATTGATTTCCACACCTTTCCAAAAAAAATTCAAAAATAGCAACCTTGGTTGCATGGTTGCATGGGAATGTACAAGGCCCATGGAATGATGCCAAATGGTCCAATATTGCGTGTAAATCAACCTGGAATGATATCATGTGATAATGCATTATGGAAATGAAAATTGAACATTGATCTTACCAAATGAAGCCTTGAAAAGAAACCATGCGCAAGTCCTTCAATTCTTGTCGAAATAAAGTGATCTTGGATGATTTGAAAAAGGTGACAGGGACACAACTTTGATGTTGAACACTTTTCCATTTGGAGCTTGGATCATGATGAATTTTGAGGCGGCAGTTTGAGAAATCAAACATGATTGAAAACTTTCTAAGTCCCAAGTCAAATGACCATTTCTCCCACCTTGAATAACTTTTTCTATGAGCTTCAAATAAAGATGGTTCTTCACCAAACTTGTATCTATTTCATTCCTATTAAATTTGGTCATAAATTTGACATCATTTGAATATGGCATGAGGGAGTTATGCAATTAGAAGTTGAGTAAAATTGCTTGTTCAATGGTAATGGCCCAAAATGACCTATAATGTTTCCTATTGGCACATGCCCTTACAAGTTGAATTTGACATTTCTCAAAGAATACAAGTTGGAGAAGACATCTTGAAATTGATCATGAAACTTGGATGGCCTTCATATCATGAAAATTGAGAAATTTATGGTCCTTGGAAGTTGACCTCCTAACTAGGGCTCAGACAAAATGACCTATAATCTTTCACCATAAAAAAGGACTTTCCAAGCAAAATTAGCTCTTGATGCCAACATGAAAGTTGTTTGGAATGTCATAGGAGTAACTTTTATCTTGGAATCATTTTCATATGACAAAAATTGTAGGTGATAGAGTCTAGGGAACCCCAGTTTTGACCGATTGATTTTCTCTGGTCAACTTCTTTGAACCAACTTGTAAACTTGAAGTTCTCTTGATCTTTGGGACTCATGGTGGATCATATATGCATAAAATGATGTATAATGAAGTATCCCTTGATATAATTGACTAATTGTTGAATAAACTTGTTGAGGAAGTTACACAAGATACCCAGATGAATTAGGGCTTCCAAGGCAAACAAGCTTCAAACTCTTGATGAATTCTTGATCAAAATGACAAATAATGAACATGGGGATCCATATATGATACTTGGAACCAATGTGGACCTTTTCCTGATTGATCTCTTTCTATAAGGGTCTCAAACCCTAGTTGTGAGCTTGATAGGGCATAGGTGGATACACACACTACCTATAAAAGAAACAAAGCTATACATAGACATATTTTTGGTGTTTTGGTTAATAAACAAAATAAAATAAAGTATGATACAATCAAATGTGCTTGATGATCTCTCCCAATGCAAACCCAATGAATGAGGGGTAAGGAGGATGCCAAGGTGTGATCCCAAAGCCAATGCAAATGATGAGATAGCATGAGGGCTCTTAGGGTCAAAATTGGGGTCTTACAACTGCCCCTATTTAAGGACATTCTAGTTGAGGATGTGAAGGTTAAAATCTTTGTATCAACTAAATAGAATGGGCATAAATAACAACATCAAGAAACATATTTTGGTCCCTAAGAGACCTCACGACGTATATGATATGAATGTTAAAATAATATTTGTGGGGAATAATTTGCCACAGAGGAAAAGAATCCGGAGAGACTGAAAGTCCACATGAGCATAATGCATTCCTTAAGGAAAGCTCACTGGGGAGATGAGGACCCTGGGGGATAAAAGTTATGCATAGGCCAGGCTATGAATTGAAAAACTACTGGGAGACACAAGGGGATTTCCATGAAAATAAATCAATGAAGAGACTCGTACAGGGGACAAAGGAATCTGCAGGAGACCAGAGTAGATCAGAACAAAACCGAAATACTCAAGCCAAAATGGAATTCGATTTCAAAGAAATACGAACTCAAACTCAACTGGGGAAGAAAAACTTCAACACAAAAGTAAAAGAGACATATTATCTACCACTGGTTACTGGGTAAGAAGATAACAGACTCTGACAGAGGGACATCTGTTACCGGTTAGGGTAAACATATCAAGGATGACTCACTGAGGAAAAATAAGGCGCATTCATTACCAGTTAATGGGTAAGGACGACCTACTGGGGAAAGGAAATCAAATAGGATTTACAGCTATCTGTTACTGGGCAGAAGACCAAAGAGAGAGAGAGAGTATCTGTTACTAATTAAAGTGAACATATCAAGGATAGACTCAAAGGAGGAATATTTGTCATCAGTTAGGATGAACATATCAAGGATAAACCACCTGGGGAATGGAGAAGAATATCTGTTACCGCTTAGGGGAAACATATCAAGGATAGACTTTTGGGGAAAATAGGAATTATAACTACCGGTTACTGGGTAGAATACTAAAGAGAGAGTATACGTCACTAGTTAAAGTGAACATATCAAGGATAGACCCAGAGGGGAAAATATGATTTATATCTACCAGTTACTGGGTAGAATACCGCAAAGAAGAGAAAATTTGTCACTGATTAAAGTGAACATATCAAAGATAGACTCTCTAGGGAATAAAATAGGGATTACGACTACCTCTTTACTAGGTAGAAAACCAAAGAGGAAGAATATCCGTCACCGACTAAGATGAACATATCAAGGATAAAATTGTCGTGAAAAGGAATCCGCTAGGGAAAACAAAGGGATAAATTACGTTTTACTAGTTACTGGGTAAAGGTAAAGTACTCAACACCAAGAAGAATATTACCAATTACTGGGTAATAAAATCTCGGGGGCTAAAAGATCTATCTAGGCAATAACTAGAAAGAAACGGTCAATCAAAGACTCAACCCAATGAGGATATAACTCAGGGGGAGTGGTTCTACCCATATGATAAACTAGGGAGGAAGCTGAAATAATAATCATCCATGAGGAAGTAACTCAGTGGGGAATGAGAAAGGATAAACTCTTTCTGCTTAAGGGGATGACACTCTACAATTGAAGGATGACAGTCACACCAAATATGTATGGGGAAATAATATCACTAAAGCAGGGATCAGAAGAAAAATCAATGTGATAAAATGCACAATGAAATATCTGATGCTATGTTTATGCATGAATATGCATGTATATGATTATGATTATGCTGACAAAATCAGCACAAAGGATACAACTAATGAAGATTTGAATCATCACTACATAACAAATGGCTAATGTCAACGGAATGGAAATGACCACTGGAGATCTGCTAGGGATGAAAATAAATCATCTAGCTATGAATAAACCAACTATGGCTGGGGAGTGCCAAGAAGAACATGCTTTCAACCAACTCACGGCAAACTTCGCGGGGGAAGAGAGGAGTGTTGAAGGATAAAGATGGATCCGTTGAGGATCTAAAACGAGTCAACGTTGCGGGGAATTTTTAAGTTAACATCATATCAAGTGGGAGATAACCTTGCAGGGGAAATAATCAATACTGCTCAGAACCAAGCACTTCCAGGAATGAGGGAACTTCCATCAGAAGACAAAACTCCTCCAGGGATTCAAGAGGTAAAACTCTGAAGGAGAAATCAGGCAAGTTGTTGGGGGATACCGTGACCTGTTGGAACTAATCAAAGACCACTGAACTCTCAATAATCATCACATTCCTCTTGTAGATTGCGAAATAAACCAATTCCAAGGCAAAAATAACCGGATCAAGACTCACACAGGGGAGAAACTGTCGCAGCTATGCAACACAAACAAATGCAATTGGGGATCTGGAGACCAAATAAAGGTTCTGAGATATCAAGTGTATTCCAACTTCCTCAGCATCAACATAAGTAAAAGATGACAAATGGCTCACCAATAATGCCTTCTCTCCACCAACAACGACAAGCTTGTTGTTCTTCACAAATTTCAACTTTTGGTGTAAAGTAGACGTTACAGCTCTAGTTTCATGAATCCATGGCCTTCTCAACAAGAAACTATAGGCCAGGTGGATATCCATCACTTGAAAAGTAATTTGGAAATCACTCAGACCTATCTTAATCGGAAGCTCCACTTCTCCAATGACAGTTTTACGAGAACCGTCAAACGCTTTAACAACAATGCCACTATACCTCACCGGGGCGCCTTGATATGAGAGTTTTGATAGAGTTGACTTCGGAAATACATTCAACGATGAACCTGTGTAAACCAAAACATTGGATAGAGCGCCCTCCTTGTAATTCATCTAACTATGTAGTGCCAAATTGTGATTTCTTCCTTCCTCAGGAAGTTCTTCGTAACAGAAACTTAAGATGTTACAAGAAGTGATGTTGGCAACAATGTGGTCAAATTTATCCATAGTAACATCGTGCTCCACGTAAGCTTTGTCTAACACTCTCTGCAATGCTTCTCTGTGTGCCTCAGAATTCATCAGCAATGATAGCACAAAGATCTTTGACGGTGTTTGAAGCAACTGCTCCACGACATTAAATTCACTCCTCTTTATCAGACGTAATACCTCATCATCATCGTTAGTATTCAATTTGTTGGATTCACCATAATGACACATTGGAGCACTAATTGGATCAATTGCAGGAATCTTTGCCTTCTTACCTACTGACGCATCTTCTACAGCTTTCAGAAACACTAGACTGAACACCCGACCACTACGGGTCACCTTCGTAATATCTGTAATATTTACCACTGAGTCTACAACTGGAAAAGGAGCCTATTGACCATTTTCTATCATAGTGGAATTATATTGGTATGACACAGCTTTATCAGATGAGTATGGGACGAGGTCTGCTAACTGTATAACCAACGACGATATCGATCTGTTGACATTATTGATGTTGATGCTATCATATTGAATGACTACCCGCTCAGGGGTTTTGAATACTGGCACTATCACATTTACATCATTACCCCAATGGCGAGATTGGAAGATTTGGATAAGACCTTCATCCATTAACCTCTAAATATCCCTCTTGACAATTACACATCCACGAGGGTTCACACTGCATATCACACAACTGTCATGGTCATGCTCACAATCACTGACCAAGAAAATATCCTTATGCATTGCCACCAAAGATCTTCTGATATAGCGTACATCAAATACCCTGAAATTCCCATGACAACCATCTTCCATATTCATTGAGGCATTACCATGAGCAGGCAACGAGTTGGATTTGACATTTGGCATTCTATCCTCAAAGGACACCATACTACTCTTTACAAGCTTCTGAACTTCATACTTTAGCGGATAACAATTCTCTATATCATGACCAGGGGCTCCCTAATGAAAAGCACAATGAAGATCAGGTTTGAACCACCATGGCAGTGGCTCAGGAATTTGCGGAGGGTTCCTCGGCTGGATAAGATTCTTGATTACCAAGGATGGATACAGCTCTGCATATGTCATAGGAATAGGGTCAAAAGATACTTCTTCCCTACAAAATTTTGATGATGATTGTTGTTGTTGTTGTTTTTGTTGGTTCTTTGTTGCGGCTGTTGCTGACATTGTTGTTGAATTAGAACTGATTGATTGGTTGAATTGTTGGAAAAAACTGGAATCACTAAAGATACATGGTGTTGATGCTAACGGGATTGAGAACTTTTCCTCACAGGAGGCCTCCTCTGCCTCCCAACTGATATTGCATTAGTCTTTCCTTCCTTCTTTTTGGAGAAGCTACCACCATACTTATTGCTTGTTGACGCTTCATCTTTGGACAAACGTCCTTCATGGACTCCTTCCTCTAATCTCATCCCCATGTTTACCATCTTAGGAAAATCATTGAGGGCACTTGCAATCATACGTTCTAAATAAAATGAACTCAACGTCTTCAAGAATATCTTGGTAATCTCTTTTTATTCTAAATGCGGACTGATCTGGGAAGCTAACTCCCTCCATCTCTGAGCATATTCTTTAAATGTCTCCTTGTCCTTCTAAGACATCGACCTCAACTAATCTCTATCCAGAGCCATATCAACATTATACTTGTACTGCTTGATAAAGGCCTCACCTAAGTCATTGAAAGTACGAATGCTAGCACTGTCTAGGCCCATGTACCATCTCAGGGCAGCTCCCGTCAGACTATCCTAGAAGTAGTGAATAAGTAGTTGATCATTATCAGTTTGAGTAGACATCTTCCTGTCATACATAACAAGATGACTCAACGAACAAGTATTCCCTTTGTACTTTTCAAAGTCCGGGACCTTGAATTTCACCGAAATTTTGACGTTGGGAACCAAACATAGTTCAGTAGCACTCTTTCCAAATAAATCTATTCCTCTCAGAGTTTTCAATTCCTTTCGCAACTCAAGAAACTGATCCTTCATTTCGTCCATCTTCTCATAAACATCTGGACCTTCAGACGGTTCAGAGTGGTAAATAGTCTCCTCGATATGAGGAAGAGTATGAAAAATGGGAGGAGGCACTAACAAGATCGAGCTAGATGTCGACACAGAAGCAAAAGTAGGTGCATACCCTTCAAGAACAAAATTTGGTGGCATTCCCCAAGGGAGCCCAACAGGCATAGCAGGAACAGACTGGCTAGTAGAAGCAATAGGTACAAATGGCGAAGCAATCTCTGAAATAACAGTCCTCTGAGGAGGAGGACTTGTAGGAGGCAGAGACAGTTGATTCTGAGCAACTATCATAGATTCCATCAGTGTCGTTAGTCTGACAATTTTATCCATCATCTCTATATTTTCTTGCTCGAGGTGCTCCATTCTTCTCAATTGATTAGCTCGAGTGTTGTAGTGGTGAGTCAACTTGGCTGATACACAGAAGAAGAACTGATAAGACACATGGAGAAAGAAACCTGTTATGCAAATGATGCATGAAATGCAATGTTTTTTATTATTTTTAATTTCAAGGGACATATGAAGTCTTACTTGCAAATATAATAATAAATAATATTTTAATTGACCATAAAATCTATTTTTATTCATAAAATTGGAAGGGTTATACTAAGTACAATTTCAAACACCAAGATACAAATACAAGAGAAAAGGAAACTATCATCCTGTAGCACCTCAAATTTGCACCTATCATTGTACATACATTTTCATATTAGGTCATAGCATATCATGGTCCACTGCATAGCATTGCATTGTCCCAGTTGCCTCAAGTGCAAGCCAACCAAGGAATTAGGTCAAACTGATCAGGAGATCAGTCAGTCAAGCAAGCAAGCACAATTCTCATTGAGCCAAGGCCCTAGGGTTGGTCCAACATGTTCACATGACTTGGGGATCCATTTGAAGTGATTAGGTCAAAGATTGGAGGCTCAGAGGTCATCAGTCAATGCACAGACAGTCCAAAACCCTAGAAAAGTCAACTGTTGGTCAACTGTTCATTTAATCAGTGATTTGTTGATGGAAAATGGTCTGAGAGATCTTATTCATGTCCAAATAGTCCTCATATATCATGTCAAACACCATCATGGAAGAATTTGAAGCCAAATCAGAAATTTCCCAAAATGGAAACTGGACATGTAACTGAAACTTACCAAAAATGGAAAGTCTTGATCCTCAAACTTACATCATGATACAAGCTCCAAATGAATTTTTGCCCAACATGAAAGTTGAAGATCTTGTTCTCCCATTTTCAAAAAGTCCAAGAACTCTCAATTCCCATGTGTGGTTGGCAAGTTATGATCGAATCGATTTCAGAAAATCTTGAACTTCAAAAGGCCATATCTCTCAAACCATTTGGCCAATTTTGGTGGGGTTTTTTCCTACAAGTCACATTTTATCCCCTCTTTCCAAAAATATAAATTTCATGAGCCAAAACCTTGCCAATCAAAATGGCATTTTTTGACTTGTCTCATTTAAATTCAAGTTTGACCAAGGGTTGACTTTTTGATATAATCATTTTTTTACCATTTGGCCAATTGAAATAGCTCAGAAATTTGGTTTTGGTCATGTTACAAGTCATTTTCGTGCAAGTACTTACACCCATCATGTATCCATACTTAGTTGCTTGAAATTTGGAAAGAAAGTACGTTTTCACCCATGCTACTCCATACTTCCATGAGCCATGCCTTGTACCACAAAACAGCAGAGGTATGGATGATTTTCTGTCAATTGAAACCACTAGAGGCAGCCATAACACAACAGAACTCATTCATGCTAAAACTCATTCTTGGCCATTTTCTCAAAATCTTCCAAAAACCTCAAGTAACCTAAGCAAGTTTTGTTGGTTTTCTTCATCCAAGCAACATCAAACAGCAAATAAAAACCTCATTTTCTGTCAAATGAAATCAGCAGTAGCAGCCAAAAACCACAGAAAACTCATTCTCTAAAAAATCTCATTTTGGCCATTTCTCAAAGAGCAGTCAAAAACTCTCAAAGAACTGAGCCTGGCCTTGCTTAATACTACATCTACACAACATTTTGAACTGGTTTCCATCAACATTCTCCAGCTGGAAAGCCATTTCCCATGGCTGTTTTTCCTCACACATCACCCATGACAGTCCAAGTTTTAAGCCATTGCAAGGGTTTCTGAACCAAACCACCTTCACCAATCATCATTGGAAGGCTTTTGCATCATCTGTTTCAGGCCAAGAAGACCAAAACAACACTGTATTTCCTTCTGCTTCAAAAATAAGTAAGATTTCGAATCCTCTTTTTTCCAAAATCATGGTGTGTAATGCGTAGATCTCTTTATCCTGATCATTATGAGCTTTGAGTCACTGAAAACGGTTGAGTATTTGTGGAGTTATGTTGTCTAAAAGTTTCATATGTGAATATGTTTTGGTTTGTTTCTCTCATGTTAGCAAAAATCATTGAAAACTATTGTTGGATTGTGAACATGTGATGGAAGATGCACGTATTGGTATACCTGTTTTTGAATTTGGAGAAAAAAAAAATTCGACCTGGGTTTTGAACATGTTGCTACTGTAAATGTTTTTCTGCAATATGAATACTGGGCAATATGTTTACTGTAGCGTTTGTATGTGCCTTGCCTTGTTTCCAAATAAATGCCAAAAGGCCTGGGGCGAGGGGGATTCGAACCCCAGACCTTTGCCTCAAAGCTTCAAATACCAAGTGTTTTACCACTGGGGCGCAATGCCAATTCATTTATTTAAACGCCTTCTATAAAATATGTATTAAAAAGGAGCGCTGAGTTTTGTTTTTTCAGCAAAGCCAACCGCCACCTAGGATTAATGGGTGGCTGTGTTTTTTTCTCTTTTTAATTCCTAATCCACTTTAATTCATTTAAATAAATTCATTTCAATAATTATTTCACTTTGTCCCACAAACTTGCAAAAATCATAACTTATTTATTTCAAATCCAAATTTCATGGGAATTTTTGTGTGGTGTTCATCTCCATCTCTAGTTTTTTATCACATTTTTTTCCAGATTTTTGGATGATTGGTTTTTAATTGGTGCTAGGGTTTGTGACATGTGACCAATTTTTGTACACTTTGCCAAAACATTTGTGAAATGATGATACTTTATCCAATGGTTCCCAAATTTTTTGTGCTTAAACTAGACACATTCATGGTGATTTTGGTGTAGAGTTTGTGAATTTATCATTGTTGGTTTGTGAGTTATGAATTTTTGAATTAGGGTGTGACAATTTGTGTCACACCATTGATGTCCAACTTCATGATTTTCATTACCATGCTTCTTGACCTCCAATTGATCCAATTTTTTGCATGAACCTACTCTAGTATGTCTAGTTTACATATGAATTTTCTTGGAATTATTCGTGGCATTTCCTAATTGTTTGAGACTTTCTCCCCTGTCTAGTCAAATGTTGACTTTGTGTGACACTTGTTCCCATTTCATTTGTGAAATTCTCATACTTTATTAGATGGACATGAAATTTTACATGAGATAACTAGACATCCTCATCTTTGCCATGGTTTTAGTCCCATTCATTTATCATACACTATCACTGATTTATGAATTTTTCAAGTTGATGCATGTTGGTTGACTTCTTTGAGCATGTTCAAATTGGCTTTGACTTTCTGATTTTCATTGACTGCCTTCCACTTGTCCAAATGGGATGAAATTTGACATGCTTACCATGCTGTGGGTTGTGATTGATCATGATTTATTTGATGATTTTTGGAAATGTTTTAGTTTGCTTTTGATGCAAGTCTTGCTGTTGACTCCTATGAGCTTCTGTTTGATATACCTTGACCTAAATTGTTCATGAAATGATGATGATGATTGATATGAACATGAAACCAATTGGCATTGATTCTTGATTGTTTGAACATGATTTTGGATGTTTGCCCTTTGCTGTTTTGACTTTTTCATTCTCTTTTGACCCTAGGCTTGCCCTAGTGGTCCCGTTGCTCACCTTTGAGTTCATGTTTTCAGGTTGACCAACAAATGACCAATGAGACCAATTCTTTTTGATTGAGCTTGCTTGAATATCATTGATTAACTTGTTTGTTTTGTAGGTAGCTTGGCTCACATGCCTTGAGCCTTGTGCCTTGCACATTCACTTGCTTGCGTTGACTGGTTGAAATCTGTTTCATTTTGACTTAACTTTGACTTGTATACTAACTGTGCTTGACTGATTTCAGGTACTTTAGTTGCTTTTAGTTCCTTGTGAACTTTGCTTTGCTTTGATTGATAAGCAATTTGCATTGAGGTATACCTTTCTATCTTCATGTAGTCTGGAAGACCTGGCCTGTTACTTGGCCAGGCAACTGTCTGAAGTCCTCCTTAAGAGGCAATGTTTGTGTATGTTTAATTTTGTCCTTGCATGGAGTCAAAGACCTCCTAAGTGAAGAGGCAATTGGCAGAACCCAAGGGATATGCAATCTATCCCCTGCTATTCAGTGTGTCATCTGCTTTGCTCACACCACTGTGTTGATGCATTGCAGATACAAACCCAAGATCTTGTACAATTGTACAGTTGAGTCGGTCATAAATGTGTAGAAGGGTTCCCATTTTCTGAACCCACACATTCTTGTCTTAAGCTCTCCCAGGCCAGGGATAAGAGCTGTAAAGTCTTATCTTCACTCACCTTTCATCTGCTTCACCTTAGCCCCTCAATGGCAAGGTTAAGAGCACATTCACCCAGTTCCAGAGGTTTGTTTGTTGAGGTTGATATGACCCCTCGACTAAAACCTAACCCTTGTTTGAGCCCCTTGTTTGTGTATAGTGTGTGCTATCTGTGCTTGTATGTTTGACTTGCTTCCTGTGCAAGTTAGGATTGTTTGACTTGCTTCCTGTGCAAGTCATGCTTAGGATAGGCTGGCTCCCTGTGCCAGTTAGCTAGAAACCTTAACTTAGGGATGATTTGCATGATAACATCTAGGCTCGAGTCGTAGTCTCCCTAGTTGTGTCTCCCTCTGTTATCTGGTTAGGCTAGTCCTTTATCCCTCTGTAGGGGAACTACATCGCCCTGATCTTCACACCAGATGAAGTATGTAGGCAGGAGATTGAGCTGATCTCTCCGGGCGCCCTTTTCCTTTTTGTGTGTGTTGTTTGACAGTTGCTAGGCTCGAGTGCCTGACTCCTTAGCAATTTGTTGTCTGTCTGTTTGAGTGTGTGCTTGACAGTTATAGGCTCGAGTCCCCGACTCCCTATTAACCTGTTGTGTTGTTGTGTGCTTGGAAGCTGATGTAAGTCCATCGAGTGGCATTCGGGTTCCAGTGTGGGCTTGTTGGTTTGGATGCTGATGTAAGCCCAGTGATTGGCATTCAGGCTCCATGTTTGCCTTCTTGTGTGTGTTTAGGTTCGGATGCTGATGTAAGTCCAGTGATTGACATTCAGGCTCCATGTTTGCTTTCTTGTGTGTGTTTAGGTTCGGATGCTGATGTAAGTCCAGTGATTGGCATTCGGGCTCCACGTTTGCCTTTGCCTGTGTTGGTTTGTCTGCGTGTCAGCCGAGCTACGAATGCTCTGATTCTTCTCTCGTCCGAGAAGATACGTATGCATAGGATGCGATATCCTAGCGAGCATGTGTCGTTTCCCCAGTCCGAACTACTTCGACTCTGATGTCTATGCCTGATAGACTAAGTAGGCCCAGGATGCGACATCCTGCCGAGTCAGTTTCAGTCAGTTTCTTTTGTCTCTTTCAGCCAGTGTGTGTGAGTTCGAGCAGTGTTTAGCAACCAATATTCCTTCCTTTTGTGCGTGGATCCCGTAGAGTACTACGGATGCGTAGGGGTGCTAATACCTTCCCTTCGCATAACCGACTCCCGAACCCATTCTCTTTGGTCGCGAGACCACGTTCTTTCCAGGTTTACTCTGAGCGTTTCCTTTCCCTCTTTTGGGATAAATAACGCACGGTGGCGGCTCTGTTGTTTTTGTTTTCCCGCCGGTTTTTCGCGTGATGCGACAGCTGGCGACTCTGCTGGGGAAACTAGAGAAGTTGACCTGTGCTGGTCCATCTTCCCTGAGCGAGTCTCTCCTAGCGCTCTCTAGGTTAGGGTTTTGGTTGCTTTGTGCTTTGTTTATTTATTGCATTCATTATTTGTTCATTTCATTTATTGTTTGCATTTATTGTGTGCATTAATGTTTGCATTCATATTCATTATTCATTCTTCCTGGCTGGTTGTCTGTTTTTCTTTGTGGGGTGGGAGTCAGTTGAGGTAAAAGGTCCAATACCCAGACCATGAGTGAAATCTAGGAAACCTAGGAATAGAGTGATTCATGGGAAGCGGGTGGTGTACGCCACTTAGCGGAACATTGATATCACGAGCAGTTTAGACTCTGATGGGGTATTATCGGTGCATACATCGGGTGTGCACAGGATGATATTCTTGAAAGGGTTGTTTATCCTGCGTTTCTCTTGACCTTACCCTGGCCTAGACTACACCCGTGAGTGGGGAAGGGTTCATCATTACAGGTACTGTTGGTGACTTATGGTTCTGTTGGTGACTTTGGGTTCAGACAACAGTATATTCAGTTGACCTTGGGTTTTCAAGTTGGATTTGGGTTCTGAGTTTAGACCGAAGCTTCGACTTTGTGATCAGAGATGTACCGCCAGCCAGTTGTGTCTGCATCATGTGCATCATAGCATATTTATTTTCAAAAAGATACGCAAAAAAAAAAAAAAAAAAAAAAAAATGAAAAAAAAAAGAAAAAAAGAGAAAGAAAAAAAAACTAATCCCTGCATGCATATCATTTCTCAGGTACATTCCAGAGCTTGTTCACTGATAGAGATGGCAACAGTCCCAGAGTTGAAGCGGAAGACTTGTTCCTACAGCTTTCACCGTGAACCTTTGACGTCTCTGATTGAGTTGAGCAACCTTATGACCAGTGGTAACCAGAAGGGGTTTGTTGACCAGTATGGAGATATTCTGACACTGTTGAAGATGGTAGTCGATCCGGTACCGTTGCAGACTCTTCTACAGTTCTACGACCCAGAGCTTCATTGTTTCACCTTTCAAGATTATCAGTTGGCGCCTACTCTTGAGGAGTACTCCATTCTGCTGAGTGTCCCGGTCCGGTATCAGGTTCCTTTCTTGGATGTGCCCAAGGAGGTTGATTTCAGAGTTGTTGCCAGAGCTCTCCATTTGGGTATCAAGGAAGTCAGTGATAGTTGGAAGTCCAGTGGGGATGTTGTGGGATTGCCTTTGAAGTTTCTGTTGAGGGTAGCTAGAGAAGAAGCAGAGAAGGGAAGTTGGGAGGCCTTTCATGCTCAGTTGGCCGTCATGATCTATGGGATCGTCCTGTTTCCGAGTATGCCCAATTTTGTTGACTATGTTGCAGTCAGTATTTTCATTGGAGGAAATCCAGTTCCTACTCTATTGGCTGACACTTACTATGCTATTCACAGTAGGCATGGTAAGGGTGGGGCTATCAGGTGTTGTCTCCCGCTTTTGCTCAGATGGTTCTTGTCTCTTCTGCCAGTCAGTGGACCTTTTGTGGATGCTCAGAGCACGCATAAGTGGACTCAGAGGGTTATGTCTCTTACCTCCTATGATATCAGATGGCAATCTTACCGGATGGATGTGCGTAACGTCATTATGAGCTGTGGAGGATTCCGTAATGTGCCACTCGTAGGGACTAAGGGTTGCATCAATTATAACCCGGTTCTTTCCCTTCGCCAGTTGGGGTTTGTGATGAAGGGAAGACCACTTGAGGCTGAGGTAGCTGAAAGTGTGTATTTTGAGAAGCGGAGTGACCCGGCTAGATTGGAGCAGATAGGGAGAGCTTGGAAGTCTATTGGTGTGAAGGATGGATCTGTCTTAGGGAAGAAGTTTGCTGTTGCAATGCCTGATTACACTGATTGGGTCAAGGAGAGAGTAGAAACTTTGTTGTTACCCTACGATAGGATGGAGCCGTTGCAGGAGCAACCACCTTTGATCCTTGCTGAGAGTGTGCCTGCGGAGCACTACAAGCAAGCCCTGATGGAGAATCGCCGTTTGAGAGAGAAGGAGCAAGATACCCAGATGGAGCTGTACAAAGCCAAAGCTGATAGTTTGAACTTGGCTCATCAACTCAGAGGAGTGCGAGAAGAAGATGCTAGCAGACTGAGAAGCAAGAAGAGATCCTACGAGGAGATGGAGAGCATGTTAGATGCAGAACACCGGGAGTGCCTGAGGTTGCAGAGGGTTGAGGCCAGCTATCAAAAGAAGATCAGAGACTTGGAGAAGCAACTCAGAGATAAAGACATCCAGTTGAAGAAGGAAGTAGACTTGAGACAGGCATCAGAGAACCGTCTTGGAGGAGAAGTCTTAGAGCTTAGAAGACAGTTGAAGGAGAAGATTACCCCTCTACCAGAATGTTCAGAATGCACACTGTTGATAGACCAGTGCCATTACCTGAAGACCCTCATTCCAGAAGACCGTCTGTCTTAGTTTGTGTCTTTGTTTGTGTTTTGTTGAGAATCACCTCCAGGCTTGTTGGATGGGATTCATTTGTTTGTACTCCGTCTTTGGATCTTCATTGTTGAGAATCACCTCCAGGCTTGTTGGATGGGATTCATTTCTTTGTACTCCGTTTATGCGAATTTTCTGTTGACTCAGTGGTATTGACCTTTTTGCCCTTATGTATGGATAAGGTTGTCAGTATTTCCCTGTTGTTCTCATTTCCTTGTATTTGTTTGTTCTCTTGTTGCTGCAGGTTGCCATCTTTTCAGGATGGGTCAGGCTCTTTGAATGCCTGAGAAATGAGCATATCATGTGCATCATACGCATCATTAGCATCATACTCATATCATTTTGCATAACAGGTGTTCTTGGTCGTGGCTTCTCACTCTGGTTCCTGTTTTAGGCAGGATAGCTGATCAACGTCCGCACCGCTACTCAACAAGACTGAATCAACAGAGAAGTATGGATCAATTTCAAGCTGAGTTGGCTGAGATGAAGGCTAGCATGGCCCAGTTTATGAATATGATGCAAGGGGTTGCGCAAGGTCAAGAAGAACTTCGAGCAATGGTTCAGAGACAAGAGGCTGCAAATCCACCAGTCAACCATGCTCCGCCAGAGGGAGGTCCGGTCAATGATAACAATGTTGCTGCTGCTGTGCCCATCAACAACTATGCTGTGGGTGATGAGTTGGGGGGTATTCGAATCAATGGTCAACCTATTGTTCCAGATGTCGCTAATGCCAGAGTAGTCCGTGCCCCGGCCCGTAATCCTGTTCCGATTGTTGACAGACAAGAGGATATGTTCTCTCTGCTCAGTGAAGACGAAGACGTTCTGGGAAGGGTTAATGAGAGGGACCGCAAAGTTGAGGCTCTTGCTGAGAAGATCCGTGCTATGGAGTGTCAAAACTCCCTTGGTTTTGATGTTACTAACATGGGATTGGTTGAAGGTTTGAGAATCCCTCACAAGTTCAAAGCACCGCCCTTCGATAAATACAACGGTACTTCTTGCCCTCGCACCCATGTGCAGGCTTATTATCGAAAGATCTCTGCGTATACCGATGATGAAAAGATGTGGATGTATTTTTTCCAAGACAGTCTATCTGGGGCTTCTTTGGACTGGTACATGGAATTGAAGAGGGATTCTATCCGATGCTGGAGGGATCTGGGTGAGGCCTTTTTGAGGCAATACAAACACAACATGGACATGGCGCCTAGCCGGACTCAGCTGCAGAGTCTATGTCAGAAATCCAATGAAAGCTTCAAGGAGTACGCCCAGAGGTGGCGTGAACTGGCTGCTAGAGTTCAACCCCCTATGCTGGAGCGGGAGTTGACAGATATGTTTATCGGTACTCTTCAGGGTGTGTTTATGGACCGGATGGGGAGCTGCCCATTCGGTAGTTTTTCTGATGTTGTCATTTGTGGAGAGAGGACTGAGAGTTTGATTAAAACTGGGAAGATCCAAGATGCTGGTTCCTCTTCTTCTAAGAAGCCATTTGCTGGGGCACCTCGTCGGAGAGAGGGTGAAACTAATGCTGTTCAACACCGCAGAGATCAGAACAGAATTGAATACCGTCAAGCTGCTGCAGTGACCATTCCGGCACCTCAACCTCGTCAGCAACAACAACAAAGAGTTCAACAACCGCAACAACAACAACAACAGCAACGTCCGTATCAGCCCAAACAAAGGATGCCTGATCGACGTTTTGATTCGATACCCATGTCGTACGCCGAGCTGCTGCCCGAATTACTCAGGTTGGGGATGGTTGAGTTGCGTACAATGGCTCCGCCTACAGTATTGCCTCCTGGGTACGACGCCAACGTCCGTTGTGACTTTCACTCTGGGGCACCAGGGCATCATACTGAGAAGTGTCGGGCTCTCCAGCACAAGGTCCAAGATTTGATCGATGCCAAGGCAATCAACTTCGCTCCAGTGCCTAACGTCGTAAACAACCCTATGCCTCAGCATGGTGGGCATAGAGTGAACAATATTGAAGGGAAAGAAGCTGAAGATCTGATTGTTAATGTGGATGATGTTCAGACTTCTTTGCTAGTTGTGAAGGGCCGTCTGCTGAATGGGGGTGTCTACTCGGGCTGTGATGAGGATTGTTTGGGCTGTGCAGAATCAGAGAATGGTTGCGACCAGTTAAGGGCCGATATCCAGGGTATGATGGATGAGGGTTGTTTGCAATTCAGTAGGGCTGTAAAAGATCGTGGGACAGTGTCAACTATCACCATTTACTTTAAACCGTCTGAAGAACGTGGACAAAGGTTCGTTAGTGCACCTGCAGCAAATGGTACCCCAGTTACCATTCCCGTGCCTGTAACCATCAGCGCTCCAGCTACTATCGTTGCGTCTGGAAGAAAGGCTGTTGAGAATAGTAGAGCCGTGCCGTGGAAGTATGATAATGCTTACCGCAGTAACAGAAGGGCTGAAAGTCAGACGAGACCAGTGAATCAAACTCCAGTGACAATTGGTTTACCGAATAGAGTTCCTGCAACTGTTGGTCCGGCTGTAGATAATGTAGGGGGTCCAGGAGGTTTTACCAGAAGCGGTCGTCTGTTCGCACCGCAGCCTTTGAGGGACAATAATGCTGAGGCTCTCGCCAAAGCAAAGGGTAAACAAGCTGTGGTTGAGGAAGAGCCTGTCCAGAAGGAAGCGCCCGAGGGGTCATTTGAGAAGGACGTGGAGGAGTTTATGAAGATAATCAAGAAGAGTGACTACAAGATTGTAGATCAGTTGAATCAAACTCCGTCCAAGATTTCTATACTTTCACTGTTGATGTGCTCTGAGGCACACCGTAATGCCTTGCTGAAGATGTTGAATCTGGCTTACGTGCCTCAGGAGATTTCTGTCAATCAACTGGAGGGTGTGATGGCCAATGTGAGCGCCAGGCATGGTGTAGGATTCACCAACCTAGACTTACCGCCTGAAGGGCGAAACCATAACAAAGCCTTGCACATCACCATGGAGTGCAAGGGGGCAGTGTTGTCTCACGTATTGGTAGACACCGGGTCGTCGCTGAATGTGTTGCCTAAGCAGATTTTGAGGAAGATTGATGCGGAAGGGTTCGTGCTTAATCCCAGTGACCTGATCGTTCGTGCTTTCGACGGATCCAAACGTTCTGTGTGTGGGGAAGTTACCTTGCCTGTGAAGATAGGTCCTGAGGTATTCGATATCATCTTCTATGTTATGGACATCCAGCCTGCCTACAGTTGTTTGTTGGGGCGTCCATGGATTCATGCAGCAGGGGCAGTCTCGTCGACTCTCCATCAAAAACTCAAGTATGTCTGGAACGGTCAGATTGTGACTGTGTGCGGTGAAGAAGAGATTCTGGTGAGTCATCTATCCTCGTTCAAATATGTTGAGGTGGATGGCGAGATCCACGAAACCTTATGCCAGGCGTTTGAGACTGTGGCTCTTGAGAAAGTGGCGTACGCTGAGCAGAGGAAGCCAGGTGCTTCAATTGCTTCTTACAAGCAGGCTAAAGAGGTTGTTGATTCCGGCAAAGCTGAAGGCTGGGGCAAGATGGTGGACTTACCTGTTAAAGAAGACAAATTTGGCGTCGGTTATGAGCCTCTCCAAGCAGAGCAGAATGGTCAAGCGGGTCCGAGTACCTTTACCAGCGCTGGGCTGATGAATCATGGCGATGTCTCTGCAACCGGTAGTGAAGACTGTGACAGTGATTGTGATTTGGACAACTGGGTTCGCCCGTGTGCACCAGGGGGGTCTATCAACAACTGGACGGCTGAAGAAGTGGTTCAAGTTACTCTTCTGACAGAGTAATTTTCTGTTGTTTTGTCATTTTTGCCTGAAAATCCTACGATCTGCCCAAGGCGTAGTGATTCATTGTAGGGCCTCATCATGTTTTAATGATTATCATTAATGAAGGACATTTTTTGAAATCAAACTTTGTGATCCCTGTCTTTCTATTTTTTGTTTTCACCTTTTTTTCAAAACAATAAAAAATGGCAATGTTTTTGTTTTTGTGACTTTTTTGAACTCTTTTTCTAAAACAAAGCATTAAACATGCAGAAGCGATCTTATGGCATTCACTATGAACAGTTCTGTTATGGCTCAGTATGATTTCGACAAACCCATCTACCAAGCTGAAGAGGAGAGTGAGGAAGACTGTGAACTCCCTGCAGAATTGGTCAGATTACTGAAGCAGGAGGAAAGGGTCATCCAACCTCATCAGGAGGAGTTGGAGGTTGTTAATTTGGGTACTGAGGACGCCAAAAGAGAAATCAAGATTGGGGCTGCTTTAGAGGACTCTGTCAAGAGGAGGCTGATTGAGATGCTGAGAGAATATGTGGAGGTATTCGCCTGGTCGTATCAAGATATGCCTGGTTTAGATACAGACATTGTGGTGCATCGATTACCTCTTAGGGAAGGATGTCCTTCAGTCAAGCAGAAGCTTCGTAGAACGAGTCCTGACATGGCAACTAAGATCAAGGAAGAGGTTCAGAAGCAGTGGGATGCGGGTTTTCTGGCTGTTACCAGTTATCCACCGTGGGTGGCCAACATCGTTCCTGTGCCGAAGAAGGATGGTAAAGTCAGAATGTGTGTCGATTACCGGGATTTGAATAGAGCGAGTCCGAAAGATGATTTCCCATTACCTCACATTGATGTATTGGTTGATAATACGGCTCAATCCTCGGTATTCTCTTTCATGGATGGTTTCTCTGGATATAATCAGATCAAGATGGCGCCAGAGGACATGGAAAAGACGACATTCATTACACCTTGGGGCACGTTCTGTTATAAGGTGATGCCATTTGGGCTAAAAAATGCTGGTGCTACCTATCAGAGGGCAATGACGACTCTTTTTCATGACATGATGCACAAAGAAATTGAAGTGTACGTAGATGATATGATTGCGAAGTCGCAGACAGAAGAGGAGCACCTGGTTAATTTGCAGAAGTTGTTTGACCGGTTGAGAAAGTTCAAGCTGAGGTCGAATTCGAACAAGTGTACGTTTGGGGTGAGATCAGGGAAGATTTTAGGCTTCATTGTCAGTGAGAAAGGGATTGAGGTTGATCCAGCGAAAGTCAAAGCTATTCAAGAGATGCCTGAACCGAAAACGGAGAAGCAAGTCCGTGGGTTTTTAGGGAGATTGAACTACATTGCAAGGTTCATATCTCACTTAACTGCCACATGTGAACCAATTTTCAAACTGCTTAGAAAGAATCAGGCGATCAAGTGGAATGATGATTGTCAAGAAGCTTTTGACAAGATTAAAGAATATTTACAGAAACCTCCAATTCTGATACCCCCAGTTCCAGGGAGACCTCTGATAATGTACCTGTCAGTGACTGAGAACTCGATGGGGTGTGTATTGGGACAGCATGACGAGTCTGGTCGAAAAGAGCATGCCATATACTACCTTAGCAAAAAGTTTACCGACTGTGAAACAAGATATTCACTGCTCGAGAAAACTTGCTGTGCTTTGGCCTGGGCTGCTCGCCGACTGAGGCAGTATATGTTGAACCATACTACCTTATTGATTTCTAAGATGGATCCAGTGAAGTACATCTTTGAGAAACCAGCTCTCACCGGACGTGTTGCCCGTTGGCAGATGATTTTAACAGAATATGATATTCAGTACACGTCACAAAAGGCCATCAAAGGTAGTATTCTGTCAGACTACCTCGCCGAACAACCGATTGAAGATTATCAGCCTATGATGTTTGAATTCCCTGATGAAGACATCATGTATCTTAAGATGAAAGATTGCGAAGAGCCTCTTGTCGAGGAAGGACCGGATCCGGATGACAAATGGACACTGATGTTTGATGGGGCTGTGAATATGAACGGTAACGGTGTTGGGGCAGTATTGATTAATCCTAAAGGTGCTCATATACCTTTTTCTGCCAGATTGACGTTTGACGTCACCAACAACGAAGCTGAGTATGAGGCTTGTATCATGGGGATAGAAGAAGCCATTGATCTGAGGATCAAAACTCTTGATATATTTGGAGATTCCGCTCTAGTGGTCAATCAAGTCAATGGAGATTGGAATACGAATCAGCCGCATTTAATTCCGTATAGAGATTATACCAGAAGAATACTGACGTTCTTCAAGAAGGTGAAGCTGTATCATGTCCCCCGAGATGAGAATCAAATGGCTGATGCCCTGGCTACTTTGTCGTCAATGATCAAAGTTCATTGGTGGAATCATGTGCCACATGTTGCGGTGAATCAACTTGAGAGGCCTGCGTATGTGTTTGCAGCCGAGTCTGTTGTGATTGATGAGAAGCCGTGGTATTATGACATCAAGAATTTCCTCAAGACTCAGGAGTATCCTGAAGGTGCGTCGAAGAATGACAAGAAAACCCTGAGGAGGCTAGCTGGAAGCTTCTATTTGAATCAGGATGATGTGCTGTATAAGAGAAACTTTGACATGGTCTTGCTCAGATGCGTGGACAGACCCGAGGCAGACATGTTAATGCAGGAAGTTCATGAAGGTTCCTTCGGTACTCATGCCGGCGGACATGCAATGGCTAAGAAATTGTTGAGAGCGGGTTATTACTGGATGACTATGGAATCCGATTGTTTCAAGTATGCTCGGAAGTGCCATAAGTGTCAAATCTACGCTGATAAGGTGCATGTGCCACCAAGCCCTCTGAATGTCATGAATTCGCCTTGGCCGTTTGCCATGTGGGGCATTGATATGATTGGGAAGATTGAGCCTACTGCTTCGAATGGACATCGCTTCATCTTGGTTGCGATCGATTACTTCACCAAATGGGTGGAAGCAGCTTCTTTTGCTAACGTTACCAGACAAGTGGTTACCCGGTTTATCAAGAAAGAAATCATCTGTCGTTATGGAGTTCCGGAGAGGATCATCACTGACAATGGTTCAAATCTCAACAACAAAATGATGAAAGAGCTTTGTAAAGATTTCAAGATTGAACATCACAATTCTTCTCCTTACAGACCGAAGATGAATGGTGCTGTAGAAGCGGCAAACAAGAATATCAAGAAGATTGTGCAGAAGATGGTCGTTACGTACAAGGATTGGCATGAGATGCTGCCTTTCGCTTTGCATGGGTACCGTACCTCAGTACGTACGTCGACCGGGGCAACCCCTTACTCCCTTGTGTATGGTATGGAAGCTATCCTACCTGTTGAAGTGGAGATTCCTTCTCTGAGAGTTTTATTGGATGTCAAGCTGGACGAAGCCGAGTGGATTCGAACAAGGTTTAACGAGTTGAGCCTTATCGAAGAGAGACGGCTAGCAGCTGTATGTCATGGACAGTTGTATCAGAGAAGGATGAAGCGAGCCTTTGATCAGAAAGTACGTCCTCGAAGCTATCAGATCGGTGATCTAGTTTTGAAAAGGATCCTCCCTCCCGGTACAGATAACAGGGGCAAGTGGACTCCTAATTATGAAGGTCCGTATGTTGTGAAGAAGGTCTTCTCCGGTGGAGCCTTGATGCTTACAACTATGGATGGTGAAGATTTTCCGTCTCCTGTCAACTCAGATGTAGTCAAAAAATACTTCGCATAAATTGACCCGCTGGACAAAAAGAAAAAAGGAGTCCAGGCAAAAAAAAGGGCATCCCGGCGAACAAAAAAAAAAAAAAACAGAAAGAAAAGGTTCGGGCAAAAATTAGGGATAAAATGAAAAGAATTTGTACACCCGGTAAGTCGAAAACCCGCAAGGGCGGCTTAGGCAAAAATGGGTATCCCGGTGGATTGAAAACCCGAAAGGGCGATCCAGGCAAAAATTAGGGATTAAAGCGAAGACTACAGTCTGAGTTGTCTGTACTTCATCAAGCTTTGTCGTCTGCCATCTCGAAAGATGTGATCCGTCCAGTCATTCTTCTCAGAAAGCAAGGAGTTGGGAGGAAAACTGATGATCTGTGAGTTATAACAGAATTGGGAAATAGTGGATGCCGTGTTCACGTTGCCATTAGGATAGATTTTTCCTTTTGTGCGCAATTACCTCTTTCTAGGAATTGCTTCCTAATGTATTTTGCCTTTTCAGGCACATTTTCAATCAATAAAAGTCGTTATTCAGATAAATAGCTCTTTGGTTTTTATTTTTACTGTTTTGTTTGCAAAAATGTCCGAATTTTTGATAAGCATTGCATATAAGAACATGAAGGCTAAACAATAGCTTGCAGGATGACGAAACATTTGAAAATCATTTTGAATGTTGAGGACACTTGAGCGTATCTTGTCCATGTATCCCCTGGGGGCATTCTGTTGTGTTGTTTTTCAGATTGGCATCTGTAAGGACGTTTCCTCAGCAGATATTATCCCCAAGCAAGTTTGGAAGCTATCAGAGCTATGTTCCCCTGCGGAGACGTCTGTGGATAGTGCCTTCTATTCCCCAACAGATCTAAGGATTGCCTATCCCCAACAGGCCTGTATTTGCCGATTTCCTCCCCGAGTGAGGCGGTTTCATTGAAGTTTATCTCCAGCATTTATCCTATATGTGGACTGAAGGATATCCCCAGCGGAGTTTACCTTTCCCAACAGCAGTGCTATTCTTCAACATGAGTGTGAAGTCGCTTTACCATTCCCCAAGCAGAGTTCCCCGCAGAGTATTTCCCCAAGAGGAGTCTCCCCACAGAGTTGGAGTATCTGATCATTTCGGCTCCCTAGCCAGGGTTCATTTGCATTTTGCATGTAGTGATCATTGCATCTTCGAAAATCGCGTAGCATTTCCATTCCTAAATGGAGCATTACGCCATAGAAAAATTCAAACATATGCATTCATGTGTTCGAAACCCCATCAAACCGTATTCCCTGCAGAGACGGATTTTTGTTCAACCTGTACAACGCATTTGCTACAGTTGCTCCAGTCAACAATTGGTGTTGATAATCCCCATAGAGGTTTATTCCCTCATCTGTTGGTGAAAGGAAAGCCTGCTTCTCCCTAGTGAGACCCCCCTGCAAGTGTTCAGCCTTGCCCGGTCATCTTGTGGATGTCAGTACCCTGTCAGCACCCGCGTGTGTTTGTTTTCCTTGGTGTCGGTAAACACCATCTTTCGGTGATTCCCAGTCATGCGTGAGTGTCTGGTTTTCTTTGATGTCTGTAAGCATCATCTTTCGATGTTCGTAACATCGTTATCCCTTCCCTAGTGAAGATTACTCCTCTCCGTTGGTGTCGATAAACGTTGAGTTTTTCCCGATCATCCGTTGATGATTTGGTTGTGTTCATTATCTCCATTCCTCCTCTCCGTTGGTGTCGATAAACGTCGAGTTTTTCCTAGTCATCCGGTGATGTCTAGTTGTACCCTCCCCATGTGGACTTACCTCTCCGTTGGTTTCGATAAACGACGAGTTTTTCCCATTCGTCCGTTGACGTCTGGTTGTGTTTCTCTTATTCCCATTCATCTGTAAATGTCTGGTCGATCTTTTTGGTGTCTGTAAACATCATCTTTCGATGTCTGTAAACGTCGAGTATTCCCATTCATCTGTAAATGTCTGGTCGATCTTTTTGGTGTCTGTAAACATCATCTTTCGATGTCTGTAAACGTCGAGTTTTCCCATTCATCTGTAAATGTCTGGTCGATCTTTTTGGTGTCTGTAAACATCATCTTTCGATGTCTGTAAACGTCGAGTTTTCCCATTCATCTGTAAATGTCTGGTCGATCTTTTTGGTGTCCGTAAACATCATCTTTCGATGTCTGTAAACGTCGAGTATTCCCATTCATCTGTAAATGTCTGGTCGATATTTTTGGTGTCTGTAAACATCATCTTTCGATGTCTGTAAACGTCGAGTTTTCCCATTCATCTGTAAATGTCTGGTCGATCTTTTTGGTGTCCGTAAACATCATCTTTCGATGTCTGTAAACGTCGAGTTTTCCCATTCATCAGTAAATGTCTGGTCGATCTTTTTTGGTGTCTGTAAACATCATCTTTCGATGTCTGTAAACGTCGAGTTTTCTCCCATTCATCCGTCGATGTCTGATCGAGTTTTCCCATTCATCAGCAGATGTTTGGTTACCTCTCCGTTGGTCTTGGTAAACGTTGAGTTTTTCCCATTTCGTCCGTCGACGAACGGTTGTATCCTTTCCAGTCATTCATTAATGTCTGGTTACCTCTCCGTTGGTCTTGGTAAACGTTGAGTTTTTCCTAGTTGTCCGTTGGCATCTAGTTGTGATTTCTTTTCCCATTCATCGTCGTTGCGATGTCTGGATGTGGCTGTACCCTTTGAAAACAAAAAAAAAAACAAAAAAAATACCCAGTAATAAGTATCAGATCCCAGCGGACGTCTCCATTGGTGGATCCCTGTATTGTGCAAATTCTACGGTTCTTGGTATTCAATCCCTGTTTACCCTGAAAGTCTGACAGCCGTTGCTCTCATCCATTCGGGTTCCCAGCTGATTGAATAGGGGCAGCTGTAGCACCTCAAATTTGCACCTATCATTGTACATACATTTTCATATTAGGTCATAGCATATCATGGTCCACTGCATAGCATTGCATTGTCCCAGTTGCCTCAAGTGCAAGCCAACCAAGGAATTAGGTCAAACTGATCAGGAGATCAGTCAGTCAAGCAAGCAAGCACAATTCTCATTGAGCCAAGGCCCTAGGGTTGGTCCAACATGTTCACATGACTTGGGGATCCATTTGAAGTGATTAGGTCAAAGATTGGAGGCTCAGAGGTCATCAGTCAATGCACAGACAGTCCAAAACCCTAGAAAAGTCAACTGTTGGTCAACTGTTCATTTAATCAGTGATTTGTTGATGGAAAATGGTCTGAGAGATCTTATTCATGTCCAAATAGTCCTCATATATCATGTCAAACACCATCATGGAAGAATTTGAAGCCAAATCAGAAATTTCCCAAAATGGAAATTGGACCTGTAACTGAAACTTACCAAAAATGGAAAGTCTTGATCCTCAAACTTACATCATGATACAAGCTCCAAATGAATTTTTGCCCAACATGAAAGTTGAAGATCTTGTTCTCCCATTTTCAAAAAGTCCAAGAACTCTCAATTCCCATGTGTGGTTGGCAAGTTATGATCGAATCGATTTCAGAAAATCTTGAACTTCAAAAGGCCATATCTCTCAAACCATTTGGCCAATTTTGGTGGGGTTTTTTCCTACAAGTCACATTTGATCCCCTCTTTCCAAAAATATAAATTTCATGAGCCAAAACCTTGCCAATCAAAATGGCATTTTTTGACTTGTCTCATTTAAATTCAAGTTTGACCAAGGGTTGACTTTTTGATATAATCATTTTTTTACCATTTGGCCAATTGAAATAGCTCAGAAATTTGGTTTTGGTCATGTTACAAGTCATTTTCGTGCAAGTACTTACACCCATCATGTATCCATACTTAGTTGCTTGAAATTTGGAAAGAAATGACACTTTCCCCCATGCTACTCCATACTTCCATGAGTCATGCCTTGTACCACAAAACAGCAGAGGTATGGATGATTTTCTGTCAATTGAAACCACTAGAGGCAGCCATAACACAACAGAACTCATTCATGCTAAAACTCATTCTTGGCCATTTTCTCAAAATCTTCCAAAAACCTCAAGTAACCTAAGCAAGTTTTGTTGGTTTTCTTCATCCAAGCAACATCAAACAGCAAATAAAAACCTCATTTTCTGTCAAATGAAATCAGCAGTAGCAGCCAAAAACCACAGAAAACTCATTCTCTAAAAAATCTCATTTTGGCCATTTCTCAAAGAGCAGTCAAAAACTCTCAAAGAACTGAGCCTGGCCTTGCTTAATACTACATCTACACAACATTTTGAACTGGTTTCCATCAACATTCTCCAGCTGGAAAGCCATTTCCCATGGCTGTTTTTCCTCACACATCACCCATGACAATCCAAGTTTTAAGCCATTGCAAGGGTTTCTGAATCAAACCACCTTCACCAATCATCATTGGAAGGCTTTTGCATCATCTGTTTCGGGCCAAGAAGACCAAAACAACACTGTATTTCCTTCTGCTTCAAAAATAAGTAAGATTTCGAATCCTCTTTTTTCCAAAATCATGGTGTGTAATGCGTAGATCTCTTTATCCTGATCATTATGAGCTTTGAGTCACTGAAAACGGTTGAGTATTTGTGGAGTTATGTTGTCTCAAAGTTTCATATGTGAATATGTTTTGGTTTGTTTCTCTCATGTTAGCATAAATCATTGAAAACTATTGTTGGATTGTGAACATGTGATGGAAGATGCACGTATTGGTATACCTGTTTTTGAATTTGGAGAAAAAAAAAATTCGACCTGGGTTTTGAACATGTTGCTACTGTAAATGTTTTTCTGCAATATGAATACTGGGCAATATGTTTACTGTAATATGTTTTCTGCAATATGTTTACTGTAGCGTTTGTATGTGCCTTGCCTTGTTTCCAAATAAATGCCAAAAGGCCTGGGGCGAGGGAGATTCGAACCCCAGACCTTTGCCTCAAAGCTTCAAATACCAAGTGTTTTACCACTGGGGCGCAATGCCAATTCATTTATTTAAACGCCTTCTATAAAATATGTATTAAAAAGGAGCGCTGAGTTTTGTTTTTTCAGCAAAGCCAACCGCCACCTAGGATTAATGGGTGGCTGTGTTTTTTTCTCTTTTTAATTCCTAATCCACTTTAATTCATTTAAATAAATTCATTTCAATAATTATTTCACTTTGTCCCACAAACTTGCAAAAATCATAACTTATTTATTTCAAATCCAAATTTCATGGGAATTTTTGTGTGGTGTTCATCTCCATCTCTAGTTTTTTATCACATTTTTTTCCAGAATTTTTGGATGATTGGTTTTTAATTGGTGCTAGGGTTTGTGACATGTGACCAATTTTTGTACACTTTGCCAAAACATTTGTGAAATGATGATACTTTATCCAATGGTTCCCAAATTTTTTGTGCTTAAACTAGACACATTCATGGTGATTTTGGTGTAGAGTTTGTGAATTTATCATTGTTGGTTTGTGAGTTATGAATTTTTGAATTAGGGTGTGACAATTTGTGTCACACCATTGATGTCCAACTTCATGATTTTCATTACCATGCTTCTTGACCTCCAATTGATCCAATTTTTTGCATGAACCTACTCTTGTATGTCTAGTTTACATGTGAATTTTCTTGGAATTATTTGTGGCATTTCCTAATTGTTTGAGACTTTCTCCCCTGTCTAGTCAAATGTTGACTTTGTGTGACACTTGTTCCCATTTCATTTGTGAAATTCTCATACTTTATTAGATGGGCATGAAATTTTACATGAGATAACTAGACATCCTCATCTTTGCCATGGTTTTAGTCCCATTCAATTATCATACACTATCACTGATTTATGAATTTTTCAAGTTGATGCATGTTGGTTGACTTCTTTGAGCATGTTCAAATTGGCTTTGACTTTCTGATTTTCATTGACTGCCTTCCACTTGTCCAAATGGGATGAAATTTGACATGCTTACCATGCTGTGGGTTGTGATTGATCATGATTTATTTGATGATTTTTGGAAATGTTTTAGTTTGCTTTTGATGCAAGTCTTGCTGTTGACTCCTATGAGCTTCTGTTTGATATACCTTGACCTAAATTGTTCATGAAATGATGATGATGATTGATATGAACATGAAACCAATTGGCATTGATTCTTGATTGTTTGAACATGATTTTGGATGTTTGCCCTTTGCTGTTTTGACTTTTTCATTCTCTTTTGACCCTAGGCTTGCCCTAGTGGTCCCGTTGCTCACCTTTGAGTTCATGTTTTCAGGTTGACCAACAAATGACCAATGAGACCAATTCTTTTTGATTGAGCTTGCTTGAATATCATTGATTAACTTGTTTGTTTTGTAGGTAGCTTGGCTCACATGCCTTGAGCCTTGTGCCTTGCACATTCACTTGCTTGCGTTGACTGGTTGATATCTGTTTCATTTTGACTTAACTTTGACTTGTATACTAACTGTGCTTGACTGATTTCAGGTACTTTAGTTGCTTTTAGTTCCTTGTGAACTTTGCTTTGCTTTGCTTGATAAGCAATTTGCATTGAGGTATACCTTTCTATCTTCATGTAGTCTGGAAGACCTGGCCTGTTACTTGGCCAGGCAACTGTCTGAAGTCCTCCTTAAGAGGCAATGTTTGTGTATGTTTAATTTTGTCCTTGCATGGAGTCAAAGACCTCCTAAGTGAAGAGGCAATTGGCAGAACCCAAGGGATATGCAATCTATCCCCTGCTATTCAGTGTGTCATCTGCTTTGCTCACACCACTGTGTTGATGCATTGCAGATACAAACCCAAGATCTTGTACAATTGTACAATTGAGTCGGTCATAAATGTGTAGAAGGGTTCCCACTTTCTGAACCCACACATTCTTGTATTAAGCTCTCCCAGGCCAGGGATAAGAGCTGTGAAGTCTTATCTTCACTCACCTTTCATCTGCTTCACCTTAGCCCCTCAATGGCAAGGTTAAGAGCACATTCACCCAGTTCCAGAGGTTTGTTTGTTGAGGTTGATATGACCCCTCGACTAAAACCTAACCCTTGTTTGAGCCCCTTGTTTGTGTATAGTGTGTGCTATCTGTGCTTGTATGTTTGACTTGCTTCTTGTGCAAGTTAGGATTGTTTGACTTGCTTCCTGTGCAAGTCATGCTTAGGATAGGCTGGCTCCCTGTGCCAGTTAGCTAGAAACCTTAACTTAGGGATGATTTGCATGATAACATCTAGGCTCGAGTCGTAGTCTCCCTAGTTGTGTCTCCCTCTGTTATCTGGTTAGGCTAGTCCTTTATCCCTCTGTAGGGGAACTACATCGCCCTGATCTTCACACCAGATGAAGTATGTAGGCAGGAGATTGAGCTGATCTCTCCGGGCGCCCTTTTCCTTTTTGTGTGTGTTGTTTGACAGTTGCTAGGCTCGAGTGCCTGACTCCTTAGCAATTTGTTGTCTGTCTGTTTGAGTGTGTGCTTGACAGTTATAGGCTCGAGTCCCCGACTCCCTATTAACCTGTTGTGTTGTTGTGTGCTTGGAAGCTGATGTAAGTCCATCGAGTGGCATTCGGGTTCCAGTGTGGGCTTGTTGGTTCGGATGCTGATGTAAGCCCAGTGATTGGCATTCAGGCTCCATGTTTGCCTTCTTGTGTGTGTTTAGGTTCGGATGCTGATGTAAGTCCAGTGATTGGCATTCAGGCTCCATGTTTGCTTTCTTGTGTGTGTTTAGGTTCGGATGCTGATGTAAGTCCAGTGATTGGCATTCGGGCTCCACGTTTGCCTTTGCCTGTGTTGGTTTGTGTGCGTGTCAGCCGAGCTACGAATGCTCTGATTCTTCTCTCGTCCGAGAAGATACGTATGCATAGGATGCGATATCCTAGCGAGCATGTGTCGTTTCCCCAGTCCGAACTACTTCGACTCTGATGTCTATGCCTGATAGACTAAGTAGGCCCAGGATGCGACATCCTGCCGAGTCAGTTTCAGTCAGTTTCTTTTGTCTCTTTCAGCCAGTGTGTGTGAGTTCGAGCAGTGTTTAGCAACCAATATTCCTTCCTTTTGTGCGTGGATCCCGTAGAGTACTACGGATGCGTAGGGGTGCTAATACCTTCCCTTCGCATAACCGACTCCCGAACCCATTCTCTTTGGTCGCGAGACCACGTTCTTTCCAGGTTTACTCTGAGCGTTTCCTTTCCCTCTTTTGGGATAAATAACGCACGGTGGCGGCTCTGTTGTTTTTGTTTTCCCGCCGGTTTTTCGCGTGATGCGACACATCCTAAGGATCCTTAGCAACTGCATTTGAAGATCTGGCCAAGGGAGTATATTTCCCGCGGATGCGTTGAATCTCCGACTCAAAGGATGTCTTCATTTGAGCTTTCTCGAGGATAAGCTGATCAACAATCTTCTTCCAAGCACCGGAAGGTGGAGGTAATCTAGAGGAAAATGAATCCTTCGAATTTCTCTGTCTCTTCACTTCACGATCCTCAAGAATCTCTGTAAATGCATCTTTGTCTTTCGACTCAAAGCATGGAACCGTTCCTCCCACACGTCTCTTTCTTGTTTCATCTTAGCAAGTGCATCTTCCAACTTCTCTACATCTTGTTAGGGAGAGTTGATGGCTCAACCATAACCAAAGACATAGGTCTTTCACAAGCGTACGACATCTTGGGATCCAAAGCTATCTTCTTCACCCAAAGAGTGTCAACTTCCAAAGCGACATAGTTGCATGGACCAAGCTCGGATCTTCCTTTCCTATGCACATTGTGCCAAGCATGCAACATTCTACTCTTCAAAAGTTGGGGATCTTTACCCTCTTGATAGAATTGACCCTCTAACTGAACGTTATTAGGCTTATCTCTCAAGGGTAACGCAAGTGGACGAAGGGCCAAAGCAGGATTAAAGTTGATTCCTCCTTGCATACCAATGAGAGGCGCATTGGAGAACTAACCACATCTGTCAATAATATCCAAGCTACCCAATGCAGAATCATACAAAACAATATCATCATTAGTGAGAGACATGAGTCTCTGAGACCACCGTAGACATTGTCTGTTCTCCATGAAAGCATATGTCTGAGGCAAGTGCGAAATAAATCACTTGTACCGAAGAGGAACACAACACACAGTAGTCCCACCACCTTTGGAATTTATCAAATGCAAAGAGAAATACATGTCACCCAACAGAGTCGGAACAGGATTCCCAATCAAGAAGATTCTAATGGCGTTAACATCAACAAAACCTTCAATTTTAGGGAACAAAGCTAAACCAAAGATGAGTAGAACAAAAATAACTTCAAAAGCATCCATGCTACCTGCTTGAGCAAAGACAATGGCTCTACCAATGAGAAAATCAGAAGTCAACCCTAGAATCCCTCCTTTCTTCACCAAATGAGCATCAATCTCATATTTCTTCAGATGAAGAGCCTCTATGACATTAGATATGAGAATCTCCTCCAATCGACTGAAAGGTACCTTGTCGGATACAGGTATACCCAAGAGATGCGCATACTCCTCTAACATGGGCACAAGTTGGTAGTCAGGAAAAATGAAGCATCGGTAAAGATGGTCATAGAACTGAACCAAAACACTAAAAATTCCTCCAACCACATCAGTAGATAACACAGACAAGAGCTTCCCATGACGTTGCTTGAAGTCCAAGGGATCTAATATAAAGGATGACAACTTCCTTAGCTCTTTCAAGTCAGGACATCTGAAATTGTACTTCTTAGTGTTCCTTCATCCATAATCTATGATCTGAAAATATTTGCAACTAATACCTTAGTTTCCTTGAAAAAATTTCTGTGATGAATGTTATGATGCGCATGTATGCATGAATGCAACAATCACACACAAGGGATCACACACAAAGGCAAACTTAAACAAAGGTCAAGGGATGTATCAAGTAATCATCAAGATCAATCATCTATTTTGGTGGATTATGTTTTTCACCTTATCAACACCCAAGTTCCATTGATATTGATAAGACTTGATTGGATCAACCAAGAATCACAGGGTTTTTTGCGAGTCACGAGAATGGAGTCGGGTTAAGAACCATCCCAAAGCAGTATACTACGGATAAAAACCTGTAGAGCATGTTCTAAAAAGTTCCCAGAGTCGTGATCCCATCTATCAGATATTATAGGTTAGGATGACTGACTCATCAACCCATAATATTCTCAAGAGAAACTCGTCTGGGTGTATTGTCGCGTAACAACTATTATCAAGTATACACTTGAACAATCTCCACACTACGTCCTAAATAGGCCAAGTTGGGTTAAATGTTCTACGATCCTCAGCTTCTCGGACATCCAAATTAGATAAAGTAATTCATATCCGCAAATTACTTGTGTGACATCAGTAACTCTAAAAAGATCTCCACTGAGTAGATGGGTCTCCAGCCAACTTGTTAAGGACTACTCCACACAAGTTGAACATGACTATACCATCCTCCTATCTTAATTGCACTCAAGTTCGGGTTAGAACTTATCTCACCATACAAAGATGACCAAGCACAACAGACAGAATATCACATAATAATATATACAAACAAACATCAAATATACATATATACAAATAAAAGGTAGGTTAAACCCACTGAGGACTACTCCCCTGCAGAGTCGCCACTTAATTTTTGTAGCGCTAAATTCATGACCATCAAGCTATGGATAAACTTGACGTCAGTAAAACTAGAGTTGCCACCGCGCTTTTATTGTTTCCAAAGGAAAAGGGAAAAGTACGAACAAAACCAGAAGATAAGAAGTTTTCAAATCAAAACTAATAAAATGCCAGAGATTACAAGTAAGGGGGTTGGTAACATAGAGGGAAGGTGTTAACACCCAAAGTGTCCTAGGTACTCCTAGGGATCCCTTTTTGTGTGCATATGTTTTTGGTATAAATGATGTTTGATAAAATATAGAGTGGGGGTGAGAAAAGAATTCATTGGTTATGTTTCGTGTGTTTGATAAGACCTTCGGTCTTAAGGCTACGTACCAACATAAAAATGAGGGATCAAAACCCCGTAGTTCGTGGTAAAAATTTCAAAAAAGTTAGTGAATTGATTTTAACAAAAGTTTAAATAAAAGGGAACAAAAGGCCAAGGATTTGAATGGAGTAGTTAGTTCTTTTTGTCTTTTGAAATTTTAAGTTGATATGGTTAAGTTTATTTACAAGTTTGATTTAAGAAAAAGTTTGAAAATTCATTGGCATAAGGCCAACGTTTCTAATCATTAAAACATGTCTAGTTTGAAATTACAGCAAATAGAGTTTTTGAAATTGAAGAAGTGGGAGGAGATGAAGAGACTATCCTAGACAAAAAATTAAAATTTAAGAGTTGAAAATATCTGACCAATGGGATGCAATCCAATAGACAAGTATGTCATATAGAAACCCATTTTCCTTTGGACTTTGACAAGCAATAAGCAATAATCAATGAGAAATATCCAAGCATCATATGAAGACCAAGGAATCAAATAAAGATAGCCATAACATCCAAGCAAGCATTCTAATAGCTAACAGACTTCAATTTCTTCCAATGTATTAGATGGAATATTCCTTGATCAACTCAGAACAAAACATCAGACATAGATCAGAATAACAAAATAACAATTAAGCACAAAGACAGAGTAGCAGATGAATCAAGGGTACTCAAGGTCTTACATCAGATGAAGGAACCAACAAAGATAACTCAGTCTCAGATGTTGGCATTGGCCTTTAGCACGAGGAATGTTTCCTAATTCTAAGTCCATAAGTTCAGATCAAATCCCAACAGTCCAACCATATATTTTTAAGGGTTTTGTTGTTATTAGGTGTTTTAAGGTCCTAAGACCACAAACAAAATCAAAACAAACAAACAATATTAACAATCTCAAGATATGGCTCAAATGAGCAAAGTTAAAAGGACTTGAAACATAAACAAGTTGCATGAAATGTAGATGGAAATGAATGGTAAAGGTACTGAAAATTAAAGTGTATAAAGTAAGTAACTTAAGAGTAAAGCAAAGTTAATTAATAAGTTAATTAATGATTAGTCAAATGTTAGTGATGATTTTTAATTGATTAAGTCATTCTTTGGATAACATTCAACCATTCATTTACAAGTATGAATTCTTGAACCAAGACATCATCCATGAGAAGGGCTCCAACTTGAATAAATCAACAAGTATGCCACTAGCTCTCATGAATGGAAAAAAGGTCAAGTTCCCACACAATGCCATGAAGAATGGGAGACTTACAATCTCACTTACTAGAATGCCATGCCTTGAGGGTCAAATTTAGCTCTATGCTAAGAAATCAAAATTGGACTTATGTAGAAGTCACAACTATCTGAGGTTGAACGATAAAAATATAGGTGTTAATGCATGTTAGAGATTTGGTACAAAGAACCAAACTCCTAAAACATACCACACATTAAAAGAAGTGGGAAGGACCTATCTTAGTCATACTTGTGTTGATTCATCTGACCCAAGGTCATTGATGAGCCAACTAGCATTTAGACATTAGAGAAATCATTGGTCGAATAAAGGATTGGGAAAGAAGAGGAATCAAGATGAAGAGGGAAGGGGAAATAGAAACACAAATTGACCATGAGAGGAATTTTATCTGATCAATACCATCCATTCAATTTGGGGGATGAAATGTACATTTCATCAATCCCTTAAATCAAATGGTATTGATCAAACAAAAGTCAAATCAACCATGACCAAGGCCCAAACAGAAAGTCAAACATCACAAGACCATAAAAATGGCTCAACATAATTTTCAAGCATTTATTCAATTAAAAATCAATTTAAAAGTGAATTAAAATGCATTTTAATGTGAACACAAAACCTCAAATCCCTTCAAAACACAAAACAAATGTCCAAGGGATTTTTCCTAGGTCAAACAATGTCAAAGGACCATAGACAAAAAATTTCATGATTTTTGGAAAGTCAAAAGTATTTTAAAACAATTAAAAATAAGTCCAAAAACATTTAATTCATGAAAAATATCAAAATTAATCCAAAAAATAATTTTAATTCAAAATATGGAAAAGGAGAATATTTAAAGATTTTTGGTGAAAGTCTCATATTTTTTTGATTAAAAATGAAATTAATATGAATTAAACAAAATAAAGGGATTAAATGAAAAATCTGAAATAAAATAGAAATTCGAAAAAATGAGGGCCATCAGATCTCCCTCATTAGTTGAGGTGACAGATCTGATGGCCACGCGCTAGAGTGCACCAAACACCTCAGTCAACGCGTGCACACCAATGGTAATCAGAAAGAAGCGTTGACATTAAAATATGGCCCTGAGATCGAAGGGTTGGAACCTTGCTAACACATCACCGGAGTCCTAGTTTCGGTTGTCTTCTCCGGTGGACCTCACTGGACTGGTCCACCATCAAGCACCACCAAAATAAAAAGTGAGTACCCTATTTTAAATAAAAAATGCTCAGGAGCTTGAATCTAGCCTCAATTTCACCCAATTCTAGGTATATTGAATGATACATGGACTTGAAGTTTGAGGTGCATGATATGAGTTACTTCAATTTGGCCTCAAAGGAACTCAATATTGTTGCCTACATTGGTAGATCTTCAGACAACCAACAATCAATCAAAATAATTGAGAAATGAGGGAGAATCGAAGAAGAGAAGTTTGAGAAAATTCACCTTCAAGTAGCTTCAATTGAGCTTGATCTTGACCTGAATCCACTTGGTTCTTCCTCCTCTTGCTTGCAGTGACCAATTGAGATGAAAAATGAATACTTGGAGTTTGAATCTCAAAACAAAAGGTGAAATTTAAGCTTAATTTTAAAGAAACCTTAAAGGAATTGGAGTAGGGTTCAGAAATGGTTTGGCAAGGCTTGGGAAATGTGTGTGTGAAGTTCTAAAGCAATGCACTACTATTTATAAGCTCATGAATTGATTTCCACACCTTTCCAAAATTGTAAAAAATAGAAACCTTGGTTGCATGGTTGCATGGGCGTGTACAAGGCCCATGGAATGATGCCAAATGGTCCAACATTTCGTGTAAATCAACCTGGAATGATATCATGTGATCATGTATTATGGTAATGAAAATTGAACATTGATCTTACCAAATGAAGCCTTGTAAAGAACCCATGTGCAAGCCCTTCAATTCTTGTCCAAATGAAGTAATCTTGGATGATTTGGAAATGTGACATCAAGGGGAATAACTTTTATCTTGAACACTTTTCTATTTGGATCCTGGATCATGATGAATTTTGATGTGGAAGTTTGATAAATCGAACATGATTAAAAAAATTCTAAGTCCCAAGTCAAATGACCACTTCTCACACCTTGAATAACTTTTTATATGAGCTTCAAATGAAAATGGTTCCTTCACCAACGTTGTATCTCTTTCAATCCTATTTAATTTGGTCACAACTTGTACATCATTTGGATTTGGCATGAGGGAGTTCTGCATTTTAGAAGTTGAGGAAAATTGCCTGTTCAATGGTAATGGCCCAAAATAACCTATAATGTTTCCTCTTGGCACTTTCCCTTTCAAGTTGAATTTGAAATTTCTGAAAGAATCCAAGTTGGATAATACATCTTAAAATTTATCATGAAACTTGGATGGCCTCATATCATAAAAATTGAGAAAGTTATGGTTCTTGGAAGTTTACCTTCTAACTAGGGCTCATACAAAATAATCTATAATTTTTCACCATAAAAAATGAATTTCCAAGAAAAATTAGCTCTTGATTCCAACATGAAAATTGTTTGTTATGTCATAAGGAGTAACTTTTATCTTGGAATGATTTTCATATGCCAAAAATTGAAGGCGATAGGGTCTAGTGAACCCTAGTTTTGACTAGTTGATTTTCTCTGGTTAACTTCTTTGAACCAACTTGTAAACTTAAAGTTATCTTGATCTTTGGGACTCATAAAGGATCATATATGCATAAAATAATGTTTAATGAAGTATCACTTGATATACTTGACCAATTGTTGAGGAAACTTGTTGAGGAAGTTTCACAAGATACCCAGATGAATTAGGGCTTCCAAGGCAAACAAACTTCAAACTCTTGATGAATTCTTGATCAAAATGACAAATAATGAACATGGGAATCCATATATTATACTTGGAACTAATATGGACCTTTCCTTAAGGCATGGCATTCTACTAAGTGATATTATAAGTCTCCTATTCTTCATGGCATTGTGTGTGAACTTGACTTTTTCTCCATTCATGGGAGCTAGTGGCATACTTGTTGGTTTATCCAAGTTAGATCCCTTGTCATGGATGATGTGTTGGTTCATGGATTCATACTTGTGAATGAATGGTTGAGTGTTCTCCAAAGAATGACTTAATCAATTAAAACTCTTCACTAACATTTGACTAACATTCTATTAATGTTGCTTTAATTTTAAGTCATTTACTTAATGCAATTTAAGTTTCAGCACCTTCATCATTCATTGCCATTTACATTTCATGCAACTTGTTTATGTTTCAAGTCCTTTTCACTTTGCTCATTTGAGCCATATCTTGTGATTGTATATATTGTTTGCATGACTTTGTTTTTGTCTGTGGTCTTAGGACTTTAAAACATCTAATAACAACCAAAACCCTAAAAAACATCTTGGTGGACTGTTGGACTTGATCTGAACTTTTGGACTTAGAATCAGGCAACATTCCCTATGCTAAAGGACTTGGCAAATACCACTATCTGAGACTGAGATATCCTTGACTATTCTTTTCATATGATGCAAACCTCTGAGTGCTCTTGGTTCACCTGTCACTTTGACTTTGTGCTTAATTTGTTATGCTGTTGTGATTGCTTATGACTGATGATTGCTTCTTAGTTGAAAAAGGAATACTTTCATCTGATGCATTGGAAGAAGTTGAATATTGCTATCTATTGGATTGCTTGCTTGGATGCTATGGCTATCTGTATTTGATTCCTTGGTCTTCATATGATTTGCTTGGGTGTTTGCTTATGCTTATTGTCTGCTCAAAAGTCCAAAGGAAATGGGTTTCTGTATGATATTCTTGTCTTGTGGATTGCTTCCTATTGGTCAGATCTTTTCAACTCTTAACTTTTAATTTTTGTCTAGGGAGGTCTCTTCATCTCCTCCCACTTCTTTAATTTCAAAATCTCTCCCTCTTTTCAAAAACTTTATTTGCTTGTGATTTCAAACTTAAACATGTTTTAATGATTAGAAACTTTGGCCTTATGTCATTGAATTTTCAAACTTGTTCTTAAATCAAACTTGTAAATGAACTTACCCATATTGACCTTAATTTCAAAAAAGATAAAAAGAACTAACAACCCCATTCAAATATTTGGCATTTTGTGCCTTTTTACTTAAACTTTTGTTAAAATCAATTCACCAACTTCTTTGGAATTTTTACCACGAACTACGGGGTTTTGATCCCTCATTTTTATGTTGGTACGTAGGCATAAGACCGAAGGTCTTGTAAAACACAAAAATATAATTAATGAATTACTTTCTCATCCCCCACTCTATATTTTTATCAAACATCATTTAGACCAAATCACTTGCACACAAAAAAGGGCTCCCTAGGAGTACCTAGGATAATTTGGGTGCTAACACCTTCCCTCTGTGTAACCAACCCCTTACCTGTAATCTCTGATATTTTATTAGTTTTAATTTGAAAACTTCTTATCTTTGGGTTTTGTTCGTACTTTTCCCTTTTCCTTTGGAAACAATAAAAGCATGGTGGCGACTCTAGTTTTATTGATGGCAAGTTTACCCATTAATTGATGGTCATGAATTTACTGATACACTTCTAACAAAGTGTTATTAGGTTTGTCCTTCATGGAGAACCCAAGTTGACATTTTGCAAAAGTCGGATTGTAGTTGATTCCTCCTTGTGTACCAAGAAGAGACACATTAGAAAACTCCCCACAACTATCAATAATCTCAACATCGTCGTTGTCGCATCACGCGAAAAACCGGCGGGAAAAGAAAGAACAACAGAGCCGCCACCGTGCGTTATTTATCCCAAAAGAGGGAAAGGAAACGCTCAGAGTAAACCTAGGAAAGAACATGGTCTCGCGACCAAAAAGAATGGGTTCGGGAGTCGGTTATGCGAAGGGAAGGTATTAGCACCCCTACGCATCCGTAGTACTCTACGGGATCCACGCACAAAAGGAAGGAATATTGGTTGCTAAACACTGCTCACACACTCATCTACACAGGCTGAAAGAGACACAAGAAACTGACTGAAACTGACTCGGCAGGATGTCGCATCCTGGGCCTACTTAGTCTATCAGGCATAGACATCAGAGTCGAAGTAGTTCGGACCGGGGAAACGACACATGCTCGCTAGGATATCGCATCCTATGCATACGTATCTTCTCGGACGAGAGAAGAATCAGAGCATTCGTAGCTCGGCTAACACGCACACAAACAAACACAGGCAAAGGCAAACGTGGAGCCTGAATGCCAATCACTGGACTTACATCAGCATCCGAACCAAAACGCACGCACACTGGAACCCAAATGCCACTCGATGGACTTACATCAGCTTCCAAGCACACAACAACACGACAAGTTAATAGGGAGTCTGGGACTCGAGCCTATAACGGTCAAACACATTCAGACACACAGACAACAAATTGCTAAGGAGTCAGGCACTCGAGCCTAGCAACTGTCAGACAACTCACGCAAAAAGAAAAAGGGCGCCCGGAGAGATCAGCTCAATCTCCTGCCTACATACTTCATCTGGTATGAAGATCAGGGCGATGTAGTTCCCCTACGCAGGGATAAAGGACTAGCCTAACCAGATAACAGAGGGAGACACAACTAGGGAGACTACGACTCGAGCCTAGATGTTATCATGCAAATCATCCCTAAGTTAAGGTTTCTAGCTAAATGGCACAAGAGCCAACCTATCCTAAGCATGCACAGGAGAAGCAAAGGTCTCAATTGCAACTAGGGCAAGAGAAAGGGGATATCTCAATCACAACAGGGGTGAGAGAAAAGAATTAGATGTTTGTGGTTAGTCAAACTCAACAAGACATCGCGTCCAGTGCCTACGTATCTCACCTGAACGTGAGAATCAGAGTTGCCGTAGTTCGGCCAAACAACTCTAAACATGGCTCACACAGGAAGCAAGCCACACACACTTGACTTTTGCACAAGGGCAAGTCAAACACAACCTATCTTGCACACGGGCAAGTCTAAGCTAAACCTAAAGAGGTAAAGCAAACAGGCAATCACAATCACAAAACACACTCTATATGCATACAAGAGGCTCAAGCAAAAGGTTAGGCACTAGGGCCAACTGGAATAGGGTAAAAGGTGCTCTTAATCTTGCCATTGAAGGGCTAAGGTGAAGCAGATGAAAGGATGAAGTGAGGATGAGACCTCACAGCTCTTATCCCTGGCCTGGGAGAGCTCAAGACAAGAATGTGTGGGTTCAGAAAGTGGGAACCCTTCTACACATTTAAAACTGACTCAACTGTACAGTTTGTACAAGATCTTGGGTTTGTATCTGCAATGCATCAACACAGTGGTGTGAGCAAAGCAGATGACACACTGAATAGTGGGGGATAGATTGCATATCCCTACCTTCCACCAATTGCCTCTTCACTTAGGAGGACTTTGACTCTATGCAAGGACAAAAGTAAACAATCACAAACATTGCCTCTTAAGGAGGACTTCAGACAGTTGCCTGGCCAAGTAACAGGCCAGGTCTTCCAGACTACATGAAGTAGAAGAGACATACCTCAATGCAAATTGCTTATACAAGCAAAGCAAAGCAAAAAGTTCACAAGGAACTAAGCAACTAAAGCACCTGAAACAGTCAAGCAGATGTTAGTATACAACTTCAAACAAAGTAAAAGGAAACAGAGGCCAACAGTCAATTAGAGGCACATGGATGTGCAAGGCACAAGGCTTAAGGCATGTGAGCCAAGCCACCTACAAAACAAAGAGGTTAGGTAATGATACTTGAGTAAGCTCAGTCAAAAGAATTGGTCTTAATGGCCATTTGATGGTCAACCTGAAAACACAAGCTCAAAGGTGAGTAACAGGACCACTAGGGCAAGCCTAGGGTCAAAAGTGAATGAGAAAGTCAAGACAGCAAGGGTCAAGTATCCAAAATCATGTTCAAACAATTAGGAAACAAAACCAATTGGGTTCACATTCAAATCAATCACTATCATCATTTCATGAACAGATTAGGTCAAAACATGGCAAACAGAAACTCATAGAAGTCAACAGCAAGACTTAACTCAAAAGCAACCTTAACATTTTCCAGAAATCACCAAACAAATCATGACCAGCCACAACCCACAGCAGGGTAAGCATGTCAAATTTCATCTCACTTGGACAAGTTTAGGAGGTCAAAAACATTTAATCGGGACTTTGTCAAAATGAAATCGAGCAATGTGTGAAAAATTACCCTAAGTATCTAAGGGGACATGTTCCTACCCTAAATTGGTTTCACACAACAATCCCAGGTCTGAAAGATCAAAATAACCACATGAAACGCACAAGATGACATTTAATCGGTAGAACTCATAAAATCGGGATAAATTCACAAAATGGCCTAAAAAGTCAACAAAGTCAAACACTCATATTTTTTTGTCATTTTCCATGTTCACATATTTATTTCATGTTAAGTAAAACAAGAATCAAAAATGAAAATCAAAATGGAAATTGTTAAAAGAAAACATAAAAATGCACTTTTAAAAAAGGAAAAAAACACAAATGGGGGAGATGGGATTCGAACCCCTCCCCTTGGCAATTCAACTCAGCGCGCCCACCACTGGGCTGTGAGTCACTTGGTGATTTTTTGTTGCTCCCAATCAAAATAAAGCAAACAATAATTTTAAAACTGAAATGCGCGCGCCCTGGCACCATCTTCCTCCCCAAAATCAAACATATTTTCAAACTTCACCAACATGCATCTTCCTCTACAGTGCACGAAATTAAATGAGACAAAAACCAAAATTCATCTATTTCATGTGCTTAACACAACCATGGTCATGAAATTCAAAATGGTGCACTGTGCATAAAGATACATCATGATGAACACAGAAACCCTAACTCCCTAGCAGCAAAACTCAAAATCACACACAAGCAAAATTGGATAAAAATAGGCATTCAATCATGTTCAGGGGGTTGAATATAGCATTTCTCATTCACACATTAAGACATGAAAACCACTCTATCAAGCATTTCGAAGGCAAGTTGCTAACCTGAACAGGGCAATGTTGAATGTGATGTTGGAGGTGCTTTTAATGGTGCTAAATGATCCCTTTAGCGCCTTTGCTGCTCCAGGAATGTAATGCCATTGAGAGTTTGCCTTAAAACCTCCTCAACTGCTCTAGCCAACTCAAGTTGCAAGTGTGAAAATGTGAGATTTGGATATAATGATTTAGTGATTACAGATGTGATTTTCTGTCTACAGTAGCTTCTATATGTTATATGGAAGGTGTTTGAATGGATGGTTTACAAGGAACTTGGGGGAAATGTGATTTTGAAGATTTGGATTTTGAAGTAGAAAGTGAGTTTTTTGCAATGGTGAGTTTGGGAATTCTTGTGTGTTTTTTGGTGTTATGTTGGCTAGTTGATTGGCAATGACGAAAAGTTGAGGTGAAACAAATGGTTGGCAAGGCAGGGTTTGGAGTTTTTGGATTGCTTCTTTTGAGATGTCAAGGCAAGGTGAATGGGTGGTTTGCTGCTAGCAAGTTTTGGAAGAATGGCCAAAGTGCAGTTTTGGACAAATGAATGAAGGAGGTTGTTTTCTTGCTGTCAAATGGCTTATGTAATGTTCATTCAAGATGGTGTAAATGTTGTCAAGCCAGGCCAGGTTTCATCCTTTTTAGAGGTGTGCTGACTGTTCTTGAAAAAGGCAAAGAATGAGGCTTGAGAGAAAGGAGAGGACAAATGTTTAGTCTGCTGTTTATGACAGGAAAATGAGGGTGGAAGTTATGTCAATGCAGGGCCAGGCTAGGTTTTGGTGTTTGACAGCAAATTGATGAATGCCAAGGCAAAGGTCAAGTGCAAGGTTCTTTTGGAGTGAATGAAAATTCCATGGTTGGCCTGTTACTTCTGTGGCAGGAAATCATGACCTGCTGTGTTGTTTTGGTGGCAAGGCAATATTGGTTCTTTTGCTGTTGCATGACAGAAAAAAGGATGGTGGAGCTGTTGGTTTGTGGTTTTGTGTTTTGACAGAAAATGGGAATGCCAAAACAGCAAGGTGGTTTGTGGCTTGGCTGGTGGCAGGGTTGTAACTTCTGATGCCTTTTTTGACAGAAAAAAGAAATGCAAAGCAAAGGTGTTTTACAGAGAATTTGAAATGCCAAGAATGAGAAGTTTGGTTGTGGCTGCAATTGGTTTCAAAATGGTGAAAGTATTGTGAAGTGGCAATGGCCAGGTTGGGTTATTTGGCAGCTTGGATAGAAAAAGGAAAGTGCAAAGCAAGGGTTTAAGAGGCCTTTTGGTTGGAAGTTTAGACAGATGAGAGAAATAGCCAAAAGCAGCAAGATGGTTTTTTTAGAGAGTGTATGCAGTTGGCTATGTTTTTCTGTTAGGTTGGTTGCTGCTGCTGTTTTTTATGACAGGAGAGGGTGTTTTCTCTACTGTTAGAAGCATGGCAAGGTTGGTCACTTTGTGCATGGACAGAAAATTTGAGATGCAAAACAAGGGTGTATGCAGTTGGTCATGTTGGCTTGGGGCTGTTAGCTTCATGACAGAAGGTGAGGCCTTTCATTTTTGTTTTGGTGCTGTTTGTGGTGAGGCAGTCTTCTTGAGAAAAAATGGCCAAGGGGTGTGTTTTTAGAACCTGAGAGCATCAATCAAAAATGAAGTGCTGTTGGTTTTTGAGAGGAATAGCCAAGGGTTGTGTTTTTTTGAGTTGTAACAGATTTTAGCAAGGCCAGTTTTTTAGGATGTGAGCAACCCCTTTTTTTAGTGCAACAGCAAAGTGAGTTAGGTCTTGTTATGTTGGTTTGTTGGCTAGCTGCTCCATGACAGAAAGTGAGGGGAGATATGGTGTTAAGCAAAAACCAAGTTTTGTTGGATGTTTGGACAGAAGAATGAAAAGGCAAATAGCAAGATGAATACAGTTTTTTTTGTTGCAATGTGTTTTTTATTGCTTCTCATGTTTGCAATATGACAGAGAATGATTGTGATATCTGCTGCCTTGAGTGAAGCAAAGCCATGGCCAAGCTCAGTTCTGCTGAGGTTTTTTGGACAGACCCCTCACAATGCCAAAGATCAGGTCTTTTGAGCCAATGAATGAATGAAAATCCCCTGGTTTCTTGGCTGTCAAAAGGTGGTTTTTGTGTCTGCCCTTAGGATTGTTTTTTGACAGGGAAAAAATGGTAAAGGTCTGCTGTCGGATCTAGCTTTTGGTACAAGGCCATGTCTTGTAACTTTTGAATTTTGGACAGCTAAAACCAGAAAAGTGCCAAGCAAGGATGAGATCTTTTTTCTGAGAGTTCTCTGCAGTGTGGTTAGAGGCTAATGCTAATGCTATTGTTCTTGACAGAAAAAAGGTGGATAAAAATCTGCTATGGACAGTACAAGGCATTGTTGGAAGTATGGAGGATATGGTTGCATTTGTCCTTTTTTCCAATTCCTTAGCAACTTGGCATGGCCCCTTGTACTACTGGTTTTTTGGCTGCAAAATGTGTGCACAATGACAGAAAAAATGCTGCATAATTGCTGTTCTTATGAGGTACAAGGCAAGGCATGGTGAATGGTATGGACAAGTATGGTTAAATTGTACTTTTCTTACAATTCAAGCAACCAAGCAATGGCCTTATGTATTGCACAAAATGAGTTTGCAAACACACTTAAAATGATATTTCTGAGCTGTCCCAATTGGCCAAATGTTAAAAAAATGTTTATATCAAAAAGTCAACTCTTGGTCAAACTTGCATTTAAATGAGAAAAGTCAAAATATGCCATTTTGATTGGTGAAGTTTTGGCTCATGAAATTTATATTTTTGGAAAGAGGGGATCAAATGTGACTTGTAGGAAAAAACCCCACCAAAATTGGCCAAACGGTTTGGGAGATATGGCCCTTTGAAGTTCAAGATTTTCTGAAATCGATTCGATCATAACTTGCCAACCACACATGGGAATTGAGAGTTCTAGGACTTTTTGGAAATGGGAGAACAAGATCTTCAACTTTCATGTTGGGCAAAAATTCATTTGAGGCTTGTATCAAAATGTAAGTTTGAGGATCAAGACTTTCCATTTATGGCAGGTTTCAGTTACAGGCCCAGTTTCTATTTTGGGAAATTCATGATCTGGCTTCAAATTCTTCCATGATGGTGTTTGGCATGATATATGAGGACTATTTAGCCATGAATGAACTCTCACAAACCAATTCCAATCATCCAATCACTGATTAAATGGACAGTTGACCAACAGTTGACTTTTAGGGTTTCTGACTGATTGTGCATTGACTGATGATTTCCAAACCCTAATTCCTTGAGAACTTGACTTCAAATGATGTCCCAAGTTGTATGAACTCTTGATTATTGATCATGGTGCCCAAATTCCACAAGAATGACCACCATCCACTGCTTTGACTGACAGTTGACTTTTTTAGGGTTTTTGACTGTCTGTGCATAAACTGATGACCTCCGAGCCTTCAACCCTTGCCTTGAACACTTCAAATGGACCTCCAAGTCATGTGAACTTGTTGGATAAACCCCAAGGCCTTGGTTCAATGAGAAATTCCTTTGCTTGCTTGGTTGACTGATCTCTTAATCAGCTTGACCTAATTCTTGATTGCTTGCTCTTGAGGCAACTGAGGGACAATGCAAATGCTATGCAATGGATCATGATATGCTATGACCTAATATGAAAACGTATGCATAATGATAGGTGCAAATTTGAGGTGCTACAGCTGCCCCTATTCAATCAGCTGGGAACCCGAACGGATGATAGCAACGGCTGTCAGACTTTCAGGGTAAACAGGGATTGAATACCAAGAACCGTAGAATTTGCACCGACTGGATATAATACAAAGAGAACCACGTCATTTACCGATGACGACTGCAATTGACAACTTCAGAAAAGCGAAACCATTTACCGATGGTTAGAAACTGGAAACTTGATATTTACCGATATCAACTTCAATACGACCATCTACCGATGGCGGCTGGGAAACAACAAACTTCAGAAAAACAAAACCATTTACCGATGGTTAGAACTGGGACCTTGATATTTACCGATATCAACTTCAGCGCGACCATTTACCGATGGCGGCTGGGGAACAACAAACTTCAGAAAAACAAAACCATTTACCGATGGTTAGAACTGGGACCTTGATATTTACCGATATCAACTTCAGCGCGACCATTTACCGATGGCGGCTGGGGAAAATAAACTTCTGAAAAACAAAACCATTTACCGATGGTTAAAACTTGATATTTACCGATATCAACTTCAGCCAGACCATTTACCGATGGCTGCTGGGAAACAAATCTGATGTAGAAAGAAGCAAGACCATTTACTGATGGTTACTTCAAAGAAGCTTGACATTTACCGATATCAACTTCAATCCAACCATTTACCGATGGCTACTGCAGCTGGGGATCCGATATTTACCGATATCGAAGCAAAACGGGGCCATTTACCGATGGCGTCTCCGCTTGGGGAGGGACAAGATCTTTGTGGTGCAATCAGACAAGACGTTTACCGACGACTTCTGAGGATTTTGATTTTATTGACCAGACATTTACCGATGACTGGGATGAGACTCGATGTTTACCGACATCGAAAGATGATGTTTACTGACATCAAAATAAATGACCAGACATTTACCGATGACTGGAGATGGGAAATTTATCGGGGAAAGACAAACAAATATTTGCAACTGAAAACCGGGTAGGACATTTACAGATGACTCTACTGGGGATTTCTAGTTGGGGAATTATCAGACATTTACCGATGACTGAAGGAAAGACTCGATGTTTACAGACACCGAAACAATGGTGTTTACCGACACCAAACAATGATGACCAGACATTTACTGATGACTGGATGGAGACTCGATGTTTACAGACATCGAAAGATGATGTTTACCGACATCAAAAAATGACCAGACATTTACCGATGACTGGAGTGAGACTCGATGTTTACCGACACCGAAACAATGGTGTTTACCGACACCAAAAACGATGACCAGACATTTACCGATGACTGGAGAGAAAACTCGATGTTTATAGACACCGAAACAATGGTGTTTACCGACACCAAACAAAGAAACACACGCGGGTGCTAGCATGACACTTACTGGTATCACAGGAACAACTTTTAGATATGTCAAGGCGAGGTTGACCACTTGCTAGGGGTCTCACTGGGGAGAAACAAACTTTCTGTCACCATCGGGTGAGGTAAGAAACCTTTGTGGGGATATCAATCCTGAATGCTGTCAAGAGCAACCGTAGCAGACTTGGTGCTGACGTTGAATGAAATGATCCGCCTCTGCCGGGGATACAGTCTGGTGAGGTTAACACATGAATGCATATGTTTGAATTTTTCTATGGCGTAATGCTCCATATTGGATGGGAATGCTACGCAGTTTTGAGGATGTAATGATTACTACATGCAAATGCAACATGATGAAAAACTCTGGCTAGGGAGCCAAAATGATCAGATACTCTGACTCTGTGGGGAGACTCCTCTTGGGGAAATACTCTGCGGGGAACTCCGCTTGGGGAATGGTAAAGCGACTTCACACTCATGTTGAAGAATAGCACTGCTGCTGGGAAAAGGTAAACTCCGCTGGGGATGCAGATATCAGTCTCCTACAGAAACTCGTCCAATCCACTGGTAGGATGAACTCTGCTGGAGAAATAAATGCTACTCCATTAGGGACGACCCAACCAATCCATATGTAGGAGAATCACTGCTGGAGATGTATTTCATGATACCCGCTCCACTCGGGGATGAAAGTGGGATTTTACAACTACCAGCTAGTGGGTAGAAAACCACAAAGATAGGACTTACAACTACCGGTTCGTAGGTAGAGGCCAACAAACGATCTGCTGAGAGACAGAGTGAGAAAAAGGATTTACAACTACCGAGTAGTGGGTAGAAGACCATAAAGAAAGGACTTACAGCTACCGGTTCGTAGGTAGAGGCCAACAAATTCCGCTGAGGATAAGATGAATGAGTGCCGGTTAGTGAGCGACTATTCATTTATGCCCCAGGGAAGTACAGGAGACAGCCAACAGGAAGCCAATTTAGGATCGATCCAAAAAGGCAGACTGAAACAAGACTCATCCTAATGAGGAAAGAACTCAATAGGGAAAACCCATCCCAATGTGTGTTGGGAGGGAACGGAAGCAACCATCATCCACGAGGATGTATCTCAGTGGGGAAATGGCAGGAAAGGATAGACACTTTCTGCTTAAGGGGTTGGCTCTACATGGAGAGATCAGACACACCCGACTCTGCTAGGAAAATCTACCGGGGAGATTTGTATTACCAAATAGCAAGAGGCAATCATCAACAGATACACGGCAACAGCTGCAACATGAGTACCTGAATGCTATGATTATGCATGTATGCTTTATACCTAAAATGCATGATGAATGTTGACAAACAGACATGCTTAACACGCAGGTCCGGGAATCAACCATCCGGCGAGAAAACCAAAGTCCTCATTCTGCAGAAGAGCCACAAGAGGCTTCCGGAGGGATCGTCAGTCGCAACCGGAGAACAAAGTTCAACATACAGGCGGATGCGCCACAACAACTTGTGCTGAAAATCAGAGATACCGAGAAGCGACCAGATCTCTGATGAGAAGTACAAAAGCGTTGATAAAGCTCCTTACGCGAACCACTCCGCTGAGGGATCTATCTGAGGGAATTCTATAGTACTGGGATGTTGATCTACCAAATACTGAATCTTCAAAGAAAAACACCCACGTTGGGGAGAGAGGAAGACTACTCTGCTGGAGAGGCGAAAGTTGCAGTCTTCAATAAACACTCTGCTAGGGGAGCTGCCCCACAATAATGTCCGAAACAGCAAACTTGCTGGGGATGCCCCACGATAGGGCTCAAACAGCACTCTACTGGGGATGCCCCACAATAAGTGCTAACGGGGATTTGGAGGAAGAATCTGTACTGCCGGGAACATGAAGATGAACAACTTCAAACAACACTGCGTCGTGCAAATTCACTGAGGAGAGACCATACGAGGTTCTGCAGGACAAAGATACAGTCATGCTCGAGATACGAACAATTGTCTTACCTGTTGGTAATCATACCACCCCCGGGAGAGCACTGTGGGTCTCCTAAGTATCCTTCCATCATTGTGAACGTTCACTTTGTTTAAGAACAATTTTTTTTGAAAAATTTATTTACTTTGAAAACAATGATACTTTATCAATTAAAAACATGCAAAACATTTGTTGAGTTGAAACAAATAAGAATGCAAATAATTGGATAAAAGCTCAAATTGATGTGATGGAATGGTAGTCTGCAAAGGGCGAGACTCCATAGATCTGTACAAGTTTGAAATCGGTGATATATATTGGAGAGGGCTACATTGAACATAATGACCTTTCCTCTACCATTCTGAATTTTCGATGTATTCAGAGCTTCAGTCGACGACGAATCGAGAATTCCTAACGGATGACATATATAGAGCACAGTCTTGTCAAGGTGCAGTTACTTGCCAAATCCCTAATTTTTGCCTAGATTGCCCCAGTGTGAGGTGATCAATCTAGCGGGATGCAAATTCTCTTTTTTTCAATGTCTCTAACTTTTGCCTGGATCGCCCTTTCGGGTTTTCAATCCACCGAGACGCTCCTTTTTGCCTAAGTTGCCCTTTGGGGTGTTCAACTTAGCGAGCTGTTACTTTTTTTGTTTGTTTTAGGCGAAGTATTTCTTGACTGCACCAGGATTCACAGGACGAGTGAACTTCTTCATCCATCGTAGTAAGTGTCAGAACACTGCCTGAAGAGGCTCTCTTGACAACATATGGACATTCATAGCTTGGGGGTTCACCTGCCCCTGGAATCGGGTACAAAAGACAAGACTTTCTTGAGCACAAGGTCACCTTCTCAGAACACACGAGGCTTGACCTTCTTATCAAATGCTTTTTCACTCTTTGCTGATATGACTGACCATAACACATGGCAGTTGATCTCTTCTTTTCGATCGAATTCAGCATCAGTCAACTTGGGACTTTGAGGGTGCTATTTCTCTTTTGTTTTTTTTCCTTTCTTTTTCTTTCTTTTGATTTCTTTTGATTTTGATTGATTTCTTTTCTTGATTTTGCACCCTCCTCTTTCTCTTTTTTCTCTTTTTTTTTTGATAATGCCCCAGTTGGCTGTTCTGCTGATTCTCGAGATGCAGCTGAGTGATCTTCTTTTCTTGCTCAAGAGGTCGGGAAATCTCGTCAGGAATCCCTTCAACATCATCTTCGTCCGCTTCGAATACAGGGAATTCAAAATTGGGAGATGACGTCCGATCACTATGTTCAGTGGGTTTGAGAAACAACCTGCATAAAGATTTTGATATGAAAAGCTCTTTGAAAAACAAACAAGACAATCGTTATGCAGATGAAAAAATTGCTTTTATTCTTGTTTTTTTAAGGTTTTTTGGTGATCACCAATTTCATGCAAAAAGCAAAAAGGGAAAATAATTGGAAACACAAATGTTTTAACATGAGTTTATTTGAATGAAAATATCATTGCACAAAATGTTGCCAACAATGTCATCACTTCTCCTTTTGGCATGGGAGAAGGGTTTTTAAACAAAGTGATTGTTACTCTGACTTATGAACAACTGTGGGAACGCCCACAGTGACCCAATTGCGATAGATCCCTCCAAGGATGACAACTGTCAGTATCCTTTGCATCAGCAGCTTCTGTTTTCTGAACAAACCTTCTGAAGAAAAAGTCGGCGACAGCCCGGGACTTGTTATCTTCAAGCTTGATTAGCATTGGGGACCCAAGTCTCCACAGTTCGGAATACCTGACTTCACGAGGTCTCGAACCTTCATCTTCAGCTGGAAACAACTATCCACATCATGACCAAGAGCAACCGAATGATACACACAATGTCGTTCAGGCCTATACCACCACCGAGGGTTGACGGGTATGGGTGGCGGGTCTCTGGGAGTAATCAAGTTCCGCTCTATCAACGAGGGACAGAGCTCGGCGTAGGACATGGGGATTGGATCAAAATGATCTTCTTCCCCTCGTTACTTGTACCAGCTTGGTTATCCATTGGAGGCTGGGAAGCCTGTTGCTGAGGACGATGTTGTGGAGTCTGATACCGCTGAGTTGGTCTTCTCTGTCGTTGTTGAGTTGCTGGAATAGTCACAGCAGCGACCTGACGATATGATCCTCTGTTCGCACTCCTTCGACGGTGCACAGCATTTGTTTCAATCTCTCCCCTTTTGGGTGCCCCAGAGAATGTCTTCTTAGAACCGGAAGAACTTAAAGAGCCAGGATGGCGAACCGGAGCACGGGTTGCTCTGACGTTAACAGTCTCTGCAGGAAGAGGCTGTTCACTGATTCTGATCCCCCTCAATTCATCACCCACAGCATAATCATTGACGAGAACAGTGACAGCAGCATTCTCATGAACGGGTACATCCACTGGTGGAGCATGGTGGACTGGTGGAATCATGGTTTCCAGTCTCTGGGCTAAGGCACGCAGCTCCTCTTGCCCCTGAACAACTCCTTGCATCATTGTCATGAACTGGGCCATGTTTGCCCTCATCTTAGCCAACTCTGTCTGAACCTAGTCCATAATCCTCTGATGATTGAGTCTGGTTGAGTAGCGGTGTGGACGACAATCAGCAATCCTCTCTCAGTCAGGAACCAAAGTGAGGAGTCTTTCCAAACATGTCTGCAATGCAAGGATGTGCATGATATGCATGATATGCGTATGATGCGGATGCTATTTTATCATGAATGATCCTGAAAAGGATATGTGTATGCGAGTTAACCTTTTTTTTTTTCATGCATTACTATTTTTGAAAATAAACATGCTATGATGCAAATGATGGAGCCAAGACTGGCAGGAACTGGCATCTGAGGAACCATCTGAAACCCCAAAGTCATCTGAGGAGCTGGCATCTGAACCCAAGTCTGAAGAACTGAGCTACCATCTGAGTGAGCACCCACAGATTCAGCCCAGGGATCCGAAATAAACGGAACCCTCTGATCAATACCAGGGTCAAACCTCCGGCGTCCAGAAATATAACTCGTAGTCACCATCAGTACCAGGAGTCACCAACTGTACCTGTTAAAATGATCAAACCCTTCCCCACTCACGGGTGTCATCTAGGCCAGGGTAAGGTCGAAAGAAACGCAGCATAAATAACCTTTCGCAGAATATCATCCTGTGCACACCCGATGTATGCACCGATAATATCCCACCAGGGTCTGAACTGCTCGTGATATCAATGTTCCGCTAAGTGGCGTACACCACCCGCTTCCCATGAATCACTCTATTCCTAGGTTTCCTAGATTTCACTCGTAGCCTGGGTATTGGGCCTTTTACCTCGAGTAACTCCCACCCCAAACAGAGAAACACAGCACAACCAGCAGATGAATATGAATAAATGCAAACATTAATGCAAACAAAAATGCAAACAATAGACAATGAATGCAAACAGTAAATAATGAATGCAATAAATAACAGCAACCAGCAACCAAAACCCTAGCCTAGAGAGCGCTAGGAGAGACTCGCTTAGGGAAGATGGACCAGCACAGGTCAACTTCTGAGATCCCCAGCAGAGTCGCCAGCTGTCGCATCACGCGAAAAACCGGCGGGAAAAGAAAGAACAACAGAGCCGCCACCGTGCGTTATTTATCCCAAAAGAGGGAAAGGAAACGCTCAGAGTAAACCTAGGAAAGAACATGGTCTCGCGACCAAAAAGAATGGGTTCGGGAGTCGGTTATGCGAAGGGAAGGTATTAGCACCCCTACGCATCCGTAGTACTCTACGGGATCCACGCACAAAAGGAAGGAATATTGGTTGCTAAACACTGCTCACACACTCATCTACACAGGCTGAAAGAGACACAAGAAACTGACTGAAACTGACTCGGCAGGATGTCGCATCCTGGGCCTACTTAGTCTATCAGGCATAGACATCAGAGTCGAAGTAGTTCGGACCGGGGAAACGACACATGCTCGCTAGGATATCGCATCCTATGCATACGTATCTTCTCGGACGAGAGAAGAATCAGAGCATTCGTAGCTCGGCTAACACGCACACAAACAAACACAGGCAAAGGCAAACGTGGAGCCTGAATGCCAATCACTGGACTTACATCAGCATCCGAACCAAAACGCACGCACACTGGAACCCAAATGCCACTCGATGGACTTACATCAGCTTCCAAGCACACAACAACACGACAAGTTAATAGGGAGTCTGGGACTCGAGCCTATAACGGTCAAACACATTCAGACACACAGACAACAAATTGCTAAGGAGTCAGGCACTCGAGCCTAGCAACTGTCAGACAACTCACGCAAAAAAGAAAAAGGGCGCCCGGAGAGATCAGCTCAATCTCCTGCCTACATACTTCATCTGGTATGAAGATCAGGGCGATGTAGTTCCCCTACGCAGGGATAAAGGACTAGCCTAACCAGATAACAGAGGGAGACACAACTAGGGAGACTACGACTCGAGCCTAGATGTTATCATGCAAATCATCCCTAAGTTAAGGTTTCTAGCTAAATGGCACAAGAGCCAACCTATCCTAAGCATGCACAGGAGAAGCAAAGGTCTCAATTGCAACTAGGGCAAGAGAAAGGGGATATCTCAATCACAACAGGGGTGAGAGAAAAGAATTAGATGTTTGTGGTTAGTCAAACTCGACAAGACATCGCGTCCAGTGCCTACGTATCTCACCTGAACGTGAGAATCAGAGTTGCCGTAGTTCGGCCAAACAACTCTAAACATGGCTCACACAGGAAGCAAGCCACACACACTTGACTTTTGCACAAGGGCAAGTCAAACACAACCTATCTTGCACACGGGCAAGTCTAAGCTAAACCTAAAGAGGTAAAGCAAACAGGCAATCACAATCACAAAACACACTCTATATGCATACAAGAGGCTCAAGCAAAAGGTTAGGCACTAGGGCCAACTGGAATAGGGTAAAAGGTGCTCTTAACCTTGCCATTGAAGGGCTAAGGTGAAGCAGATGAAAGGATGAAGTGAGGATGAGACCTCACAGCTCTTATCCCTGGCCTGGGAGAGCTCAAGACAAGAATGTGTGGGTTCAGAAAGTGGGAACCCTTCTACACATTTAAAACTGACTCAACTGTACAGTTTGTACAAGATCTTGGGTTTGTATCTGCAATGCATCAACACAGTGGTGTGAGCAAAGCAGATGACACACTGAATAGTGGGGGATAGATTGCATATCCCTACCTTCCACCAATTGCCTCTTCACTTAGGAGGACTTTGACTCTATGCAAGGACAAAAGTAAACAATCACAAACATTGCCTCTTAAGGAGGACTTCAGACAGTTGCCTGGCCAAGTAACAGGCCAGGTCTTCCAGACTACATGAAGTAGAAGAGACATACCTCAATGCAAATTGCTTATACAAGCAAAGCAAAGCAAAAAGTTCACAAGGAACTAAGCAACTAAAGCACCTGAAACAGTCAAGCAGATGTTAGTATACAACTTCAAACAAAGTAAAAGGAAACAGAGGCCAACAGTCAATTAGAGGCACATGGATGTGCAAGGCACAAGGCTTAAGGCATGTGAGCCAAGCCACCTACAAAACAAAGAGGTTAGGTAATGATACTTGAGTAAGCTCAGTCAAAAGAATTGGTCTTAATGGCCATTTGATGGTCAACCTGAAAACACAAGCTCAAAGGTGAGTAACAGGACCACTAGGGCAAGCCTAGGGTCAAAAGTGAATGAGAAAGTCAAGACAGCAAGGGTCAAGTATCCAAAATCATGTTCAAACAATTAGGAAACAAAACCAATTGGGTTCACATTCAAATCAATCACTATCATCATTTCATGAACAGATTAGGTCAAAACATGGCAAACAGAAACTCATAGAAGTCAACAGCAAGACTTAACTCAAAAGCAACCTTAACATTTTCCAGAAATCACCAAACAAATCATGACCAGCCACAACCCACAGCAGGGTAAGCATGTCAAATTTCATCTCACTTGGACAAGTTTAGGAGGTCAAAAACATTTAATCGGGACTTTGTCAAAATGAAATCGAGCAATGTGTGAAAAATTACCCTAAGTATCTAAGGGGACATGTTCCTACCCTAAATTGGTTTCACACAACAATCCCAGGTCTGAAAGATCAAAATAACCACATGAAACGCACAAGATGACATTTAATCGGTAGAACTCATAAAATCGGGATAAATTCACAAAATGGCCTAAAAAGTCAACAAAGTCAAACACTCATATTTTTTTTGTCATTTTCCATGTTCACATATTTATTTCATGTTAAGTAAAACAAGAATCAAAAATGAAAATCAAAATGGAAATTGTTAAAAGAAAACATAAAAATGCACTTTTAAAAAAGGAAAAAAACACAAATGGGGGAGATGGGATTCGAACCCCTCCCCTTGGCAATTCAACTCAGCGCGCCCACCACTGGGCTGTGAGTCACTTGGTGATTTTTTGTTGCTCCCAATCAAAATAAAGCAAACAATAATTTTAAAACTGAAATGCGCGCGCCCTGGCACCATCTTCCTCCCCAAAATCAAACATATTTTCAAACTTCACCAACATGCATCTTCCTCTACAGTGCACGAAATTAAATGAGACAAAAACCAAAATTCATCTATTTCATGTGCTTAACACAACCATGGTCATGAAATTCAAAATGGTGCACTGTGCATAAAGATACATCATGATGAACACAGAAACCCTAACTCCCTAGCAGCAAAACTCAAAATCACACACAAGCAAAATTGGATAAAAATAGGCATTCAATCATGTTCAGGGGGTTGAATATAGCATTTCTCATTCACACATTAAGACATGAAAACCACTCTATCAAGCATTTCGAAGGCAAGTTGCTAACCAGAACAGGGCAATGTTGAATGTGATGTTGGAGGTGCTTTTAATGGTGCTAAATGATCCCTTTAGCGCCTTTGCTGCTCCAGGAATGTAATGCCATTGAGAGTTTGCCTTAAAACCTCCTCAACTGCTCTAGCCAACTCAAGTTGCAAGTGTGAAAATGTGAGATTTGGATATAATGATTTAGTGATTACAGATGTGATTTTCTGTCTACAGTAGCTTCTATATGTTATATGGAAGGTGTTTGAATGGATGGTTTACAAGGAACTTGGGGGAAATGTGATTTTGAAGATTTGGATTTTGAAGTAGAAAGTGAGTTTTTTGCAATGGTGAGTTTGGGAATTCTTGTGTGTTTTTTGGTGTTATGTTGGCTAGTTGATTGGCAATGACGAAAAGTTGAGGTGAAACAAATGGTTGGCAAGGCAGGGTTTGGAGTTTTTGGATTGCTTCTTTTGAGATGTCAAGGCAAGGTGAATGGGTGGTTTGCTGCTAGCAAGTTTTGGAAGAATGGCCAAAGTGCAGTTTTGGACAAATGAATGAAGGAGGTTGTTTTCTTGCTGTCAAATGGCTTATGTAATGTTCATTCAAGATGGTGTAAATGTTGTCAAGCCAGGCCAGGTTTCATCCTTTTTAGAGGTGTGCTGACTGTTCTTGAAAAAGGCAAAGAATGAGGCTTGAGAGAAAGGAGAGGACAAATGTTTAGTCTGCTGTTTATGACAGGAAAATGAGGGTGGAAGTTATGTCAATGCAGGGCCAGGCTAGGTTTTGGTGTTTGACAGCAAATTGATGAATGCCAAGGCAAAGGTCAAGTGCAAGGTTCTTTTGGAGTGAATGAAAATTCCATGGTTGGCCTGTTACTTCTGTGGCAGGAAATCATGACCTGCTGTGTTGTTTTGGTGGCAAGGCAATATTGGTTCTTTTGCTGTTGCATGACAGAAAAAAGGATGGTGGAGCTGTTGGTTTGTGGTTTTGTGTTTTGACAGAAAATGGGAATGCCAAAACAGCAAGGTGGTTTGTGGCTTGGCTGGTGGCAGGGTTGTAACTTCTGATGCCTTTTTTGACAGAAAAAAGAAATGCAAAGCAAAGGTGTTTTACAGAGAATTTGAAATGCCAAGAATGAGAAGTTTGGTTGTGGCTGCAATTGGTTTCAAAATGGTGAAAGTATTGTGAAGTGGCAATGGCCAGGTTGGGTTATTTGGCAGCTTGGATAGAAAAAGGAAAGTGCAAAGCAAGGGTTTAAGAGGCCTTTTGGTTGGAAGTTTAGACAGATGAGAGAAATAGCCAAAAGCAGCAAGATGGTTTTTTTAGAGAGTGTATGCAGTTGGCTATGTTTTTCTGTTAGGTTGGTTGCTGCTGCTGTTTTTTATGACAGGAGAGGGTGTTTTCTCTACTGTTAGAAGCATGGCAAGGTTGGTCACTTTGTGCATGGACAGAAAATTTGAGATGCAAAACAAGGGTGTATGCAGTTGGTCATGTTGGCTTGGGGCTGTTAGCTTCATGACAGAAGGTGAGGCCTTTCATTTTTGTTTTGGTGCTGTTTGTGGTGAGGCAGTCTTCTTGAGAAAAAATGGCCAAGGGGTGTGTTTTTAGAACCTGAGAGCATCAATCAAAAATGAAGTGCTGTTGGTTTTTGAGAGGAATAGCCAAGGGTTGTGTTTTTTTGAGTTGTAACAGATTTTAGCAAGGCCAGTTTTTTAGGATGTGAGCAGCCCCTTTTTTTAGTGCAACAGCAAAGTGAGTTAGGTCTTGTTATGTTGGTTTGTTGGCTAGCTGCTCCATGACAGAAAGTGAGGGGAGATATGGTGTTAAGCAAAAACCAAGTTTTGTTGGATGTTTGGACAGAAGAATGAAAAGGCAAATAGCAAGATGAATGCAGTTTTTTTTGTTGCAATGTGTTTTTTATTGCTTCTCATGTTTGCAATATGACAGAGAATGATTGTGATATCTGCTGCCTTGAGTGAAGCAAAGCCATGGCCAAGCTCAGTTCTGCTGAGGTTTTTTGGACAGACCCCTCACAATGCCAAAGATCAGGTCTTTTGAGCCAATGAATGAATGAAAATCCCCTGGTTTCTTGGCTGTCAAAAGGTGGTTTTTGTGTCTGCCCTTAGGATTGTTTTTTGACAGGGAAAAAATGGTAAAGGTCTGCTGTCGGATCTAGCTTTTGGTACAAGGCCATGTCTTGTAACTTTTGAATTTTGGACAGCTAAAACCAGAAAAGTGCCAAGCAAGGATGAGATCTTTTTTCTGAGAGTTCTCTGCAGTGTGGTTAGAGGCTAATGCTAATGCTATTGTTCTTGACAGAAAAAAGGTGGATAAAAATCTGCTATGGACAGTACAAGGCATTGTTGGAAGTATGGAGGATATGGTTGCATTTGTCCTTTTTTCCAATTCCTTAGCAACTTGGCATGGCCCCTTGTACTACTGGTTTTTTGGCTGCAAAATGTGTGCACAATGACAGAAAAAATGCTGCATAATTGCTGTTCTTATGAGGTACAAGGCAAGGCATGGTGAATGGTATGGACAAGTATGGTTAAATTGTACTTTTCTTACAATTCAAGCAACCAAGCAATGGCCTTATGTATTGCACAAAATGAGTTTGCAAACACACTTAAAATGATATTTCTGAGCTGTCCCAATTGGCCAAATGTTAAAAAAATGTTTATATCAAAAAGTCAACTCTTGGTCAAACTTGCATTTAAATGAGAAAAGTCAAAATATGCCATTTTGATTGGTGAAGTTTTGGCTCATGAAATTTATATTTTTGGAAAGAGGGGATCAAATGTGACTTGTAGGAAAAAACCCCACCAAAATTGGCCAAACGGTTTGGGAGATATGGCCCTTTGAAGTTCAAGATTTTCTGAAATCGATTCGATCATAACTTGCCAACCACACATGGGAATTGAGAGTTCTAGGACTTTTTGGAAATGGGAGAACAAGATATTCAACTTTCATGTTGGGCAAAAATTCATTTGAGGCTTGTATCAAAATGTAAGTTTGAGGATCAAGACTTTCCATTTATGGCAGGTTTCAGTTACAGGCCCAGTTTCTATTTTGGGAAATTCATGATCTGGCTTCAAATTCTTCCATGATGGTGTTTGGCATGATATATGAGGACTATTTAGCCATGAATGAACTCTCACAAACCAATTCCAATCATCCAATCACTGATTAAATGGACAGTTGACCAACAGTTGACTTTTAGGGTTTCTGACTGATTGTGCATTGACTGATGATTTCCAAACCCTAATTCCTTGAGAACTTGACTTCAAATGATGTCCCAAGTTGTATGAACTCTTGATTATTGATCATGGTGCCCAAATTCCACAAGAATGACCACCATCCACTGCTTTGACTGACAGTTGACTTTTTTAGGGTTTTTGACTGTCTGTGCATAAACTGATGACCTCCGAGCCTTCAACCCTTGCCTTGAACACTTCAAATGGACCTCCAAGTCATGTGAACTTGTTGGATAAACCCCAAGGCCTTGGTTCAATGAGAAATTCCTTTGCTTGCTTGGTTGACTGATCTCTTGATCAGCTTGACCTAATACTTGATTGCTTGCTCTTGAGGCAACTGAGGGACAATGCAAATGCTATGCAATGGATCATGATATGCTATGACCTAATATGAAAACGTATGCATAATGATAGGTGCAAATTTGAGGTGCTACAGTCGTAAACAGAAGAATACCAAGCTATGTCATCATCGGTGAGGGACATAAGTCTTTGAGACCACCTTAAACAATCCTTGTTTTCTTTGAAGATAGTAGACTGTGGCAAGTTAGAAATAAACCACTTGTATAGTAAAGGCGCACAACTGACAGTAGTTCCGCCTTATTTAGAAGTCCTATGATGAATGGAGAAATAAGTTTCATCAAGCAACGTTGGAACCAGGTTCCTAATCAAGAAGATCCTTATAGCATTAACATCAACAAAATTGTCAATATTGGGAAACAAGACCAAACCATAAATAAGTAAGGCAAGAATAGTTCCAAAGGCCACCATGCTACCAATATTAGAAAAAGAAAAGGATTTCTCAATAAAAAAATTCGAAGTCAACCCTCTGATTCCTCCTTTGACGGTGAGATTGGCATCTATGTCAGACTTTCTCAGGTGAGTGGCTTCAACAATAACTCGAGACTCAAGAATTCCTTCCAACCCACTAAAAGGAACTCCATCAGAAACTAGCGTACCCCAAATATAAGCATACTCCTCCATGGTAGGCAAAAACTGATAATCGGGAAAAGTGAAACCCGGTACAAAGAAGGCCATCCTCAATATCAGAAGATAGAATAGATAAAAGTCTCCCAAAATGGTCTATGAAACCACTAGGATAATCCACAAAAGATGCTAGCTTCCTTAATTCCATGAGATCGGGACATCTGAAACTGATTTCCGAGTATTCCTTCTTCCAATATCCATGATCAAAATATCTACAATGTTTGCAAAGAGAGTCTCTAAGTTCCTTGAAAATTGGGAAAATTTCTTATGAACTTGATGAGTGCATGATGCAACAACCACAAACAAGACCACACAAAGCACACAAACAAGGTTCAAAGATTCAGAGTCACGAGCATGGAGCCAAGGGTAAGAACCAACCCTTAATGTATGTACTAAGGGTATAATCACATGTAGAACAAGGTTCTAAAAAAGTTCCCATAGTCATAATTCCAGCTTTTGGATATTACCAGCTTAAACGACTACTCGACAACGAATAATATTCTCAAGAGAAACTCGTCCGATGTAGTATCACGTACCAAATAATTCAAGTCTACACCTGAATAGCCATCACACTACATCCTAAAAGGCCGAGATGGGTTAAGGGTTCTAAGCTCCTCAGCTTCTCAGGCTCCCAGGTTGGAAAAAGTAATGTCAACTACGACTACTCGTGAGTCATCAGTAATCCCAAAGGGGCCTCCACTGAACGGGAATCTTAAGTCAGCTTATTAAGGATTAACTCCACGTAATCCAAACATGACTATACCACCCTCCTATCATAAGATCTCTCAAGTCCAGGTATATGACTTATCTCACCACACAGAGATCACCAAGCACCATACAAAACAAACAATAACAAACAACATCAAACATAATATATGCACAAAAACAAAGATAAGCTTAACCCACTAGGGACTACACCTCAGCAGAGTCGCCATTTTTCTATAGCGGTAAAAATTTTGAGATTAAGTTATTGATTAACTTAACTCGCAAAGCAAGAGTCTCCATTGTGCTCTTATTGTTTCCAAAGTAAAAGGGAAAAAGTATGAACAAAACCTGAAGAAGTTTTAAGACAAAAACTAATAAAAAGAGAACAAGGGTCTAGGGGTTTGTTATGCAAAGGGAAGGTATTAGCACCCTAAACATCCATGGTACTCCACGGGAACCTCTTTGAAAATGTGCCTTTTGGTTTGAAAATGGGTATTGTTTGTAAAAGATTGAAGAGATAGGAAAATAATTTTTTTTACAATTTTTGTGTTTGCCGAGACCTTTTGAAGTCTCACGCCTACGTACCAACAAAGTGCAATGGAGGATCAAAAGCTCGTAGTTCGTGGTAAAAATAATAAAGATGTTTGTTTTGATCCATTTTTAATGAAAAGACATTTTGTCATTTTAAGGAGAATATTCAACTAGTCACTCACAAATATGAGAACTTTGCATCATCGTGAGAAGGGCTCCAACTTGAAATAAGATTAACAAGTATGCCACTAACTTTGTTAGATGGAAAAGAATTATCATCAATACTATGGAGATATGATAATTATATCTAAACCATGGAAATGACTTATGTCTAAACTTTGAGAAAAGTTTTAAAAGGAAAAGTGCACAAAGGGCATGAAAATGATTTGAGTAAGTAATACATTTTTTAAGTGTTTTGAAATTAGTCTCAATATGCTTAAGAGGAATTAGCATTTATTAGGAAAAAGGTTTTGAAAATCACTTGACAAAAGTCAAGGTTTATTGGTAAAGTGGTTCAAGTTTAAAACAAGAAGGTTTTGGAAAAGAGAGAAGATTTTGAAAATTAAAGAAAAGGGAGGATAAGAAGAGACTATCCTAGAGCATAAAATAAAAGCTAGGGAGGAAAGATCTAACCAAGAAATAGAAAGCTTCATGACATAAGTAAAGCAATAATTCCTTCCTTTGGATTAAGCCTCAAGCAAGCCACATAATCAAATGATAATACATGTATCAGATGAAACCAAAGTAACTCAACCAAATCTCCAAAAGAATTCCAAAGTCAAAGATACCATATAGATTCCAAGGGCTCAAATCACAAGTCCCAAAGCAAATGTCAAGATCCTACTTCTAAGCCCATAACTCCATAACATTTCTAAGGATAATAACCATAAGTCCATGAATCAAGAGAACCAAGTTTCCTTTTAGGTTTTTCTTGTTAATGTTTTCTTTACATGGATATGAAAGTAAAGTTCAAATGGACAAAGAACAAATGACATAATCACAAACAATATGATATGAAATGCTAAACACAAAGTGTAAAGTAAATGGCATAAAGCAAAAGAACATGAAGTAAATGACTTGGAAATAAAAGTTAATACAAGTAAAAATGTTAGTAAATGGTGTTAGAAAGCAATAATGACATATGTTTTGGTCATTTTTTGGAGAACACTTAACTATTCACCCATAAGCATGAAAATATGAACTTATATATCATTTATGAGAAGGGCTCCAATTTGGATAAAATCAACAAGTCTGCCACTAGCTCTCACAAATGAAAAGGGAGAAATATTTTCACACAATACCATGAGGAGTAGGAGACTTACAATCTCACTTATAAAAATGCCTTTGCTTTTGGGAAAAATTTAGATCTATGTTAAGCAATCGTAATTGGACTTATGTAGAAGTCACAACTATCTGAGGCCGGTCAATAATAATGTTGGTGTTAAGACATGCTAGAGAAATGATATGTAAATCATCCTCCTAAAGGCATGCCACAAAAAAAGAAAAGGAAGTGGATGATCAAGCACAAAGGCTATGAGGATGGCCAATTACTTTAATCCACACTTCATGACACTTATGACAAACTTATGCATCAATCCAAAATTCCTTAAATGATCCATGATCACTTAGAAGATAGGTTTAAAATGATGAAAGTTCATCAAATACCAATCCACATATCATGAACAAGATGGACACAAACCATCCAATTGATCAAAGGAAAAATAAGGAGATGAAGAAGGAGATAAGAGAAATCACACCCAAATTGGATCAAAAATTTGATCAAGTCATCATCAAAATCAATCATCCCTTTTGGTGGATTAGGGTTTTCACCCCATCAACACCCAAGATCTGTTGAGTTTGATGAGACTTGAAGTCCAAACCATCATGATCCAAGGTCAACAGAAGTTCACTAGGTCACACACACATAAAATGCACCAAAAGTATTTTTTTAAATGAATTTTAAAATTGAAATAAAATGAAAAATCCATAAAGTCCTTCAAAACACCAAATAAATGGCCAGGAAAATTATGGAAGGTCAGAATTAAAATGAGAAACATGTAATACATTTTTCATAATTTAAAAATGCATAAAAGTATTTTTAAATCAATTAAACCAAAGGAGAAAAGAGAAAATTTATGAAAAATAGAAAATCAGTGAAATAAAATATGGAAAAATAAAAATCAGATGAAGAAAAAAAGGGAATTTAGGAAATTATTTTGGGATTTTTTGGATGAAAAATGAAATTACTATGAATTTCAAAAGAAAAAGCAATTAAAAAATAATAAAATAAATATAATTAAAATCAGAAAAAACATGGATCGTTGGATCACACCTCATTATTTGACGTGGAAGATCCAACAGTCCACATGTTAGGATGCACGATGGAACTCGCTGCAAAGAACACACAGAATCCAATTCAAATCTAACCAATCAAATTATTTCAAATGTCCAACATGTCTGGACAAACTCAGATGACCTGGAACCCTCAAGTCATCTTCTCTGGTGAGCTCTCACCGGAGTTTCATCATTTGGTAAATCCAGAACACGAGACCACCATCATTGTGATCCTTTTCTCATATCGAATTCAACCTTATGCTCCAAACTCATTTATATAAATCGAGCAAAGGGAATTTCAGAGAGGTTTCAGAAGCAAGAAAGCCACGAAAAATAAAATTAAATGATGAACACGATCAATCAACACCAGATAAGTTAGGGGAAAACATCAGAGAGTGAATGACTACATTGTGGTAACTTGTTTGAGTTCAAATGATGCTTAGAACTACCTTGTCCAGATGGTGATCAGAAGTTGATGAAGCTTGATCTGGTTAGAGCACTTAAGAAGGTCTCAGAGCTTGAGAACTATTGCAAAAGTTTTAGAGGATGCCGAAGATGCTAATGGAATCAAGAAATTGGATTGAAATAGGCTGAAACTCAAAACACGATAGTTGAATTTTCTGGAAAAAATTGAAGTTGCAGCAGGGATTTATTGGATCTCAAAAGCTTGAAAATGAAGGCAATAACTTCCTCTATTTATAGGGAATGTGTTTGGATCCAAATATGTGTGAGATAATGCAAAATTCTTGCAAAATGAATTTGATCAGAATGTGAGAAAAATGTGACTTGAAACTCATCAAAACCCAGCCAAATGATGCATTTTAAGGGTCAATTAACTTCTAGAGACTTGTTCAAACATGTTTAGGTCCAAAAAACATGTTAATCTGGCTTGGAATTAAGATCAGTGATGCTCAAATTTTTGGCAATGGTGATTTCTTCAGTTACAAGTCACCATGTTCAAGCTAATGGGGCACCCTACTCAGGAGGGTTTTTGATCCCATTATTTTTGCAATATGTTAACATCATGGCCAAGATTACAATGTGCCAAGAAAGTTTTAATTTGTATGCTTGAGATCAAATTCATGTCATGTTGAAGTTGGCATGAAAAACTGATCACATAACTTAGAAAAATTTGAGTGCTTCATGGCTGAAAATGACCTATAATGTTTCAATGAATTCCATGGCCTTCCAAGCATATTTCGGCCTTGATCCTTGAAGAAAACATGTAGGTGGCGTCACAAATGACATTTTGAAAAACGAATAAGCCTCATATGTTGAAAATTGAAGAAGTTATGATCTTTGAAAGTTGGGGAAAAATCACTTGAAAATAGGTCAAATTTCACTAAGTCCGCAAATGACCTATAATGTCTCCAAACATTTGATGATCCTCCAAGCATAATTGGCTCTTGTAATTTGAAGATAAGTTGTAGAGGATTTTGAGAAGAGTCATATGCAAAAATAATCATTCAAAAATATTGAGAATTGAAGGAGTTGTGATCCTTGGTACCTTGACTTCAAAATGTTGACTTTTTGGTCAAACCACTTAGAACAAGCTTGTGTACTTGAACTTTCCTTGCATTTAAAGCACATGGATGATCATATGAACTCAAAATAAGGTTTCCTTGATTTCCTCTTGATTAAATTTCTAAAAGATTGAAGTTTCTTGTTGAAGAAGGCATGAAAACAAACTCATGAACCTTAGACTTTTCTTGAGAAGTAAGCCACAAAACTTTGAGATGCTCTTGGTTGAAAAGCCCTATCTTGCAACATAAAATTAAGTAAAAATAAAAAACATCCTTTTTCTATTTTGGTTAGTGGTTAGATGAGAAATTACTAATGTAAACACAAAGGTAAAACAAACCAACAAAGAGGTGCTTGGTAATGCCTGCAAGAAGTAAATCCAAAGGTGGATAGGGGGAAGAACCAAGATGTGACCTTGTTTTTGTGCAATGATGCAAATGAGATGTGTGATCTTACGGTTAAAATTAGGGTATGACACCTTGCAAGGCAAAGGGTAACATCTCGTGCCAATCCTTATATGTCTTCACCATTTTTTGAACAGGTTTCTTTATGTTCTTGTTGGTTGTTTCCACTGCACCATTCATCTTTGGACGATACGGAAAAGAATTGTGACGTTAAATCTTGAAACTCTTATATAACTACTTCATTATCTTGTTATTAAGATTCGAACCATTGTTAGTAATGATTATGTTAGGAATCCCATAATGGCAGATGATATCTTGTTTCAGAAAGCGAGACACCACTTGTTTGGTGACATTTGCATACGATGCGCCTTCTACCCATTTGTTAAAGTAGTCGATTACTAAAAATATGAATCGATGCCCATTCGAAGCAGTTGGCTCAATACGACAGATCACTTCAATGACCCACATAGCAAGGGCCACGGAGATAAGATGATGTTCAAAGGCACTTGAGGAACATGTATTATGTCAGTGTAGATTTGACACTTGTGGCACGTCTTCACATGACGAAAACAATCTACTTCCATTATCAACCATTAATATCCCGCTCTGAGGATCTTATTAGACATTGAATGACCACTAGATAGTGTTCCAAAGGAACCTTCAGGTACATTTGTTATGATCCATTATGCTTTGTGTCTATCCATGGATCTGAGCAGGATCGAATCATAACTCCGCTTATACATCACATCTCCTTTTAAGAAGAACTTGGATGAGAGATTTCTCAAATCCTTCTTGTCTATGATAGATGCATTGTCAAGGTACACCTGTTTTTCAAGATACGTCTTGATATCATGGTACTAAGGTTTTCCATCTGACTCTTCCTCGATTGCCAAACATTATGCAGGCTCATCCAGGTGCTCAATATGGATAGTAGGAGTTTCGTTCTTCCATTAGACCTTGAACATGGATGCTAAAGTAGCAATAACGTCTTCTAATTGAGTTTCCTCCCTTGGAGTATGATGAAAGTGATTTTATCAAAGTAGGGAATCAATTTCATGATGTGTTCCCTGTAAGGAATCAGCTTGTGATCACAGGTTTCCCAGTCTCCCCATACTAGACTGACGACGAGAGTTGAGTATCTGTATACCTCACGTATTTTGATCCTTAAGTCGATTGCTGCTTCGATATTGAAGATGCATGCTTCATATTCTTCCATATTGTTGGTGCAGTCAAAGTATAATCTCGCAGTAAACGAAAGATGAAATCATGTTGGTGAAGTGATGATTTCACTTATTCCATGGCCTTGAGCATTGGTAGCATCGTCGAACATGAGCGTTCTTGTGATCCTGGTCCGGGGCCTTCCTCATGACCAGGAATGTTGCACTCTCTTATGAACAGGATGTATTCATCGAGAAAATCAAACCTCATAGGTTGGTAATCTTCCACCGGTTGATGCGCCAGATAGTCAGACAACACACCGACCTTGATGGATTTTTGGGTGACGTACTGAATGTCTTATTCAGTCAAAACCATTTGCCAACGGGCGACCCTTTCGATCAGAGCAGGTCTCTCGAAAATGTACTTGATCGGTTCCATTTTGGAGATCAACAGCGTAGTATAAGTCAACACGTACTGCCTCAGTCGTTTGGTAGCCCAAGCAAGGGCACAACAAGTTTTCTCTAGCAAAGAGTATCTTGATTTGCAGTCAGTGAACTTCTTGCTAAGGTGGTAGATTGCGTGCTCTTTCCTACCTAATTTTTCATGTTGACCAAGTACACAACCCATGGAATCATCCAGGACTGTCAAGTACATGATAAGAGGTCTCCCTGGCACTAGTGGCATCAATATGGGTGGTTCTTGATGATACTGTTTTATCCTCTCAAAGGCTCTTTGACAGTACTCGTTCCACTCAATGGATTGATCCTTTTGCAGGAATTTGAAGATAAGTTCGCATGTGGCAGTTAGGTGAGATATGAACTTGGCTATATAGTTCAATCGTCATAGAAAACCACGAACCTCTTTTTTCAGTTCACAGTGCGGGCATAACCTATGTGGCTTTGACTTTGTCGGGATCAACCTAGATGACATGCTGGCTCACACTAAAACCTAGCAGCTTTCCAGATCTTACCCCAAATGTGCACTTATTGGGATTAAGTCTTAATCTGAATTTCCTCAATCTTAGAAATAGATTTTGTAAATGAACGAGGTGTTCATATTCAGTTTGGGACTTGGCAATCATATCGTCAATGTATACCTTAATCTCTTTATGAATCATATCATGAAAGAGAGTGACCATAACTCTTTGATTGTTGCCCCAACATTTTTTCAGACCGAACAACATGACTTTACAGCAGAATGTCCCCCATGGGGTGATAAATGTTGTCTTCTCCATGTCTTTTGATCCATCTTGATATGGTTATATCCAGAAAAATATTCGATGAAGGAGAATATAGAGAATTGGGCAGTATTATCCACTAACACATTGATGTGAGTTAGTTGAAAATCATGTTTCGGGCAGGCCCTGTTTAAATCTATGTAATCCACACACATGTGTACCTTGCCATCTTAGGCACGAGTACAATGTTGGTAACCCACTGAGGGTAATTGGATACTACTAGAAAGCCTGCATCTAGCTGCTTCAGAACCTCTTCCTTGATTTTGATAGCCATATCAGGTCAAGTTCCTCTAACTTCTGCTTCACCAGAGGGCAGTCCTGTTTGAGCGGCAGATGGTGCATCCCAATGTCTGTGTCCAATCCTGGCATGTCTTGGTATGACCAAGCAAACACATAGACGTATTCATGCAACAACTCTATCAACCCCTTCTTAACATCATCTTATAGGGCGTCTCCAATTCTGATATCTTTTTTGCAGTCCTCAGACCCAAGGTTGACGATCTTTAACAATTCCTGATACAATTGAATGACTTTTGATTCCTACTGTAGCAATCTGGAAAACTCCTCTAGGAGCTCACAATCTTTGTCACAATCTTCCTCAACTTGGTAGATTGGATTTTCGAAGTCATAACTGGCCATAACAGTACCGTTGTTAATGGAATTCGAGTTGAATCTGCATGAATGATGATTCATGCTTTATTTTAGAATGATTGGACGAGAAAAAAATATGAAACATTCCCATTTTTTTGGAAAACATAAAAAAAACATGAAGCATGGTTGAATGTGAAACGTTTCTTTTTCTTTCATATTAAACAAAAAATTGAAAACAACGGGGGACCTACAAGCTTCGCTATGCCTTGACCACGGGCATAGGGATATGAAATTAAAAACAGAAAATTATGTTTGATAGAAAGTGACTTCAGGCAAGTCCACTGTTGTCCAATTGTTAAGCGTCTAGCTTGTGCTTTCTTGTATACGAAGCAATCAACTTCGGAAGTGTCGATCTCGTCATTCACCATGGCGATTTTCCCTTGAAAAAGATGTCTGGCGATTTTCTCCGGAAGAGGGAAAACCTATTTAGTTGTTGTTATGGACAACTTATGTTGAATTGTCTTCCTTGAATGGTATCCCAAGCCTGACCTATTTTTGTTGTTGGGCAACTCCAAGATTCATCCCCAGCCTTCGGGATGACCTGCCTTTATCACAGTCTGAGCATCCTTTAGAAAGGACATCAAGAGCTCAGGTTTTTTGGGTACTTTTCCATTTAGGGGAGTAATAAACATGTTGGAAATCTCGAATGTCTGAAATGGTGTATCATGAATTTCTCCACCTACTTCAACGTACCAGATGAAGGATAGTTGACTACCAGGATGTTGAAGCTACGCAAAATATACCTAAGCGCATTGCACGCTCAAAGATACAACAGAGTCTCCATCGAACTTTATTTATTCCCGAAGGAAAGGGAAAACATTGATAAAACCCGGGGGAAGAGAAAAGGAAAAGGAAGTCAGTTATGCAAGGGAAAGGTATTAACATCCCTCACATTTGTTGTACTCAATTGGAACCATTTTGAATGTTCTTTGCAAGAATGGGTATTACTATCTAAAGATTACTCGCAAAATGGGGAAAAAGAGGTTAATAATTAATGTGCTCGCCAAGGATTGAGGCTCTTGTGCCTACGTATTTTCACCGTGCAATGAGAAAGTCATATCTCCATAGTTCGTGGAACTAAGACGGATGTGTTAGTTATTTTTAATGAACAATATTAAAGTTCGCGTTCTACTGTCAACTTACTTGTATGCTCAAGCATGAGAGCCTTAAGTGTGAGATTGTTTGCGATAGTATGGATGAACTCGGATCACACTCTAGTAGTTAAACATTGCTTGCTAACACATGGAGGCTTCAGCGTTGTTCACGGTAGAACGGAAGTAACACGTCCTTTCTAAAAAGGTTTTAAATTGAAAATGAAGCCCAAAGGGAAAACTGAGTTTGATGGGGTGAGTTTTCTTTTATTATGAAAAGAGAGTCATGATTTGTATCGTACTAAAGTCTATGAATGGATATGAATACAGTGAGCACATGGGTCATTCATCCCGTACCCATAGATATTCAGAATGAGGATAGGAATTCTCCATTCTCACCCCTTATCTATTTCTTAAGGCTCATGGCACACAACTTGGCTCATGATTGACAAGTGTAGAACATTGTTTCAAATGACAACTCTAACTTCTTCGTTGTTTCAAATGCGAAGAAGTTAGAGTTGTAAAGGAAATTGACGAAGAAAGATGATGTGCTTCACTATAAGGACGACTTGGTTGAACAACATGGACATAAAAGGATGAGGGATCAATAGGCTAGGTCTGGTGCCTGGAAAGTTGTTGTTGATAAGATCTTGAAAGAAAAAGTTAACATGAAGACTGCTTTTGAAGCTCAGGTTAGGAACCTCAAGAGGAAGTTGCAGCATGAAGGAGGATTTTCTCTAGTATGGATTCCCTCAGATTCTAGGCTTTAGTTTATGTCTTTTGTTTAGGATTGCTTTGAAATCTTGTACTGAAATTGTAATCCTTCCAGATATTTTAATGAAATGAAAGTTCGAGCTTTCCTTTTGATTTGTTATTAGTATGATGTTCACAATATGTTTTTAATTCCTAATTCCTTGAAAACAATCATTTGCACATTTCATTTCAATAATCATTTGCATAAATTGGTTTTGCTTTCTGCAATTGTTCTTCAGAGTCTCATTTGTTTTCCTTCGTCTTCCTAGAAGATAAGATGACACACCGGTTCAATACTCGTGCCAACTCAAGATGAAAGATGGAGACAATTGAGCAAGAGAAAAGAGAACTCTGTGAAGACGTGGATTCATTGAGGATGGGAATGGACAAAATTAATACTCTATTAGAAACCTTGGTGGTAAATCAGAATCATCCTTCACCTCTGTCTCAACCTTAAGTGATTTTTATCTCCGAGATTACAACTTTGCCTCCCAATTATATGCCAGAAAATTTCAACTTTGCTACTGATGCTCCTTTGGTGAATCAGGTTCCTCCAGTTGTGCATGTTGTGCCACAAGTAGAGGATCATATCTATCACACTTATCTCAGTGAAAATCAAATGTTTATGAGAGAATGGATGAATTCTAGGATCAATTTCAAGAATTACAGAAAGAGTTGAAAGTTATGAAGGCTAAATACTTGTTTGGTAAGAAGGCTTATGATTTGTGCTTGGTGCCCAATGTCAAGATCCCTATCAAATTCAAGGTCACTGTCTTTGAAAAGTACAATGGTAACTCCTGTCCTTAGAGTCACTTGACTATGTATTGCTGGAAGATGGTTACTCACACTGATGATGATAAGTTATTAATTCATTATTTCAAGATAATTTGACTAGTGCAACTTTGAAATGGTATATGGGGCTTGACAATGCTCATATCAACTATTTTAATGACCTTGTAGAGGCGTTCATGCATTAGTACAAGTATAATTTGGACATGGCTTCTGATCGTGATCAACTTCATTCCATGTCACATAAATATAAGGAATCATTCAAAGAATACGCTTAGAGATGGCATGAAGTTGCTGCTCAGATTAACCCTCTGATGGAGGAGAAGGAGATACAAAAATGTTTCTCAAGACTTTGAGTTCTTTCTATTATGAGAGTATGGTTGCTAGTGCGCCAAATGATTTCACTGAAATGATTGGTATGGGAGTCTGATTGGAAAAAGACGCCAGATAGGACCGTGTGACAAAGGAAACAGGTTCGTCAAGTGGAACGAAGAAGTATGGCAACAATTTACAGAAAAAGAAAGAAGGGGATACTAATGTTATTTCTAAAAGGTGAAAGCAAAGAAGACCCATAAATGGAAGTAATCACTAGAACCAGTCTCAACAACAGTATTATCAGCAACCTCATATTGTCGCAGTAACTCCGGTGGTTAGTCCTATAAGACCCCAATTTTGATCCTAAGATCCCTCATGTTATCTCATCACATGCATTAGCATTGGGATCACACCTTGGCATCCTCCTTACGCCTCTTTCATTGGGTTTGTTTTGGGAGAGATCACCAAGCACCATGTGATTGTATCATACTTGTATATTGTCATTTTACTAACCAAAATACCAAAAATATGTCTTTGCATTTGCCTAACTCTTTTGTAGGTAGGGCATGATCACCATTGATCTATCAAGTTCACACCTAGGGTTTAAGACCCTCATGGCTAAGAACACAATAAAATATTGGTCCAAAAGGTCTCAAAGCATCATATATGAGTCCCAATGATCTATACATTCCATATTGATCAAGTATTCTTCAAGAGTTTGGAGGTGATTTGTCTTGGAGACCCTAGTTTGACTAGGTATCTTGAGTAACTTCTCCAACAAGCTACCTCACCAATTGATCTAATTTCTCAAGGGACACTTTAAAATTCATCATATTATGCATATATTATCTACCATGAGCCTAAAAAGTCAAGAGAATTGAAGGTTAGCAAGTTGGTTGATGGTGGTTAGCCAGATGAATTCATCTAATCAAAACTAGGTCTCCCTAGACCCTATCTCCTACAATTTTAACCATATGAAAATAATTACAAGAGAAACGTTACTCTAAATGACATTCCAAATAACTTTCATGTTGAGATCTAGAGCTAGTTTTGCTTGGAAAATCATTCTCTATGTTGAAACATTATAAGTCATTTTGTCTAAACCCTAATTTGGAAGTCAACTTCCCAAGGCCATAACTTGCTCAATTTTTATGAGATGAAATATTTACAAGTTTCAAAATCAAAATTCAATATGTCTACTTCAACTTTGATGTTTGGAGTAAGAGATAATTCAACTTTTATGAGCATGTGATATGAGGATACATTATAGGTCATTTTTGGCCTATACCATTGAACAAGTGATTTCCCTCAACTTTAAAAATGCATAACTCTATCATTCTAAATCCAAATGACATGAAATTGGTGACAATTTTGAAGGTCTTTGAAATACCTACAACTTTGGTGAAGACACTCTTCTCATTTGAAGCTCATATAAAAAGTTAAGCAAGGTGGAATATTAAGATATATGGCTTGACACTTAGAAAAAAATTCAACATGTTGAAATTTCCAAACTTCCACCTCAAAATTCACATTGATCCAAGTTCCAAATGAAAAGTTCCCAACATCAAAGTTGTTCCCCTTGATCTTAGCTTTCCAAATAACCCAAGTTCATGCATTTTGGATAAAGTTTGTTAGGGCTGCACATGGCTTTAATAGGTCTGTGTGATTGGAAGAAATCAAATGCCAAAAATCCCATTTCACATTTCCTTGACATCCAAGCCTCATTTGAACTTCAGAATAGTTGCAAATAGATCAAATTGGATTGCTTCATGGGCTTGTACACGCCCATGCAAGCTTGTGCATCACCATGTCCAAATTTAGCAATTTTTCCAGTGTGCAAATATCACTCTCAAATGCCATAAATACAAGCCTTTGGTGCTCAATTCAAACACACCTTGTGTGCCATCTTTCCCCCCCCCCCCATTTGAAGCCCTCACTACTCAAAGGAAAACCTGAGAATTTTCAACTTGAAAATTGAGTTTAAATCTCACTGTTTGGAGATTCATAAACTCCAGGATACAAAGCTTTGTACCATTGCCAAACCTCTCCTGCAAGTTTCTCAAGTGTGATCAGATCAAGGTTGAAGCAAGCAAGATCCATTTCTGCATAACATTGAAGGTAAATTTCAGAAAACTTCATGTCTTCGATTCTCACTCAATTTTCATCAATTCTCTTGGATCTTTGGTTTTGTCTGAAGTCCTACCAATGTAGGCAAGAAGATTGAGTTGCTTTTAGGTCAAATCGAAGCAACTCAGTTGACATACCTCAAAATTCAACTCCTCATATCTTTCTATATGTGTGGAGTTAGTTAAAATTGAGGTCAGATTCGTGCTCTACGCTATTTTTTCTTTCAGATCATGTCGTCTTTTTTTATTTTCATGATAGTGATGAGTGAACTAGTCCGATGGACCTCGCCTGAGAAGGTGACCGGAGGTTCAGCGCTGGTGGTGTGCTGGACAGGTTCTGAGCCATTGATCTTGTTTACATTGTTTTAACCTTAAGCGTTGGTTGTGATTACCACGCGTGTGGCGCGCTCACTAGTGTCAATTGTGGAACGCGCGTTTCCAGCCACTTGATCTGCCACCTCAATTAATGAGGGAGATCAAGTGGCTCACGTTTTTTTTTATTTTTTTATTTTTGTTTTAATTTATTTGATTTTCATTAATTCATATTAATTTTAATATTGATCCAAAAAATATGAGAGTTTCACCAAAAAAATTTAAATAATTCCTCTTTCATATTCGAATTAAAATTATTTTTTGGGTAATTATTAATATTTTCATGAATTTTCATGATTTTGTGATTATTTTTAATTATTTAAAAATACTTTTAAGTCTTTAAAAATTCTGAAATGTTTTCTCCAAGGTCCTTTGACCTTGTTTGACCTATGATAAATCTTATGGCCATTTCTTTGGTGTTTTGATGAGGTTTTAGGAATTTGACAAACCATATTTAATTTAAATGCATTATTTTAGTATTTTTAAATTGAATAAATGCCAAATAATTGTGTTGACCTCTTGTGATGGTTTGTGTAAGTTTGACTTGTGTTGTTGGGCCTTGGTCAAGGTTGATTTGACTTTGCTAGGTTAATATCATTGGATTTAGGGGATTGATGGAATGTACATTCCATCTCCCCAAATTAATGAATGATATTAACTTGGTAAAAGTCCTCATTTGACTAATTTGAGTTATGATCCATTCCCCTCCCTCTTCATCTAATTCCCATTCTTTATGCATTCATTTCATTTGGCATATGACATCTCAAAATACTAAGGCTAGTTGATTGCAAAATCGACATAAGTATGGATGAGATTAGGCCACCTCTTTTGCATATTCTTTTTGTGTGTGGTATGTTTCATGAGCATAGTCCATTATACTATGTCTCTAACATGCATTAACATAAAAATTCTATTGTCCGGCCTCAAATAGTCATGACTTCTACATAAGTCCAATTACGATTTCTTAACATAGTGCTAAATTTTTGACACAAAAGGCATAGCATTAGAGTTAGTAAGATTGTAAGTCTCCCCTCTTTCATGGTATTGTGTGGAAACTTGGCCTTTTTTCCTTCCTTTGGAAGATGTCTTGGCTCAAGGATCCATGCTTGTGATAATTGGGTTGAGTGTTCTCCAAAGAATGACTTAAAACAAAAAAAGAAAAAGCAAAACAATACTAACTTCTAACTCATTAACAACTAACATTTAATTTCAAGCCATTTACTTTAATGCCATTTAATTTCAAGTCTATATTCATTTGCCATTATTCATATTATTCTAATTGTTTATATTAATGCCATTTTCACTTTGTCCATTTGGACGATATTGTGTGATATATCTTGCTTGTGTATATTTTTTTTGTTTCTGTGGTCTTTGACCATTAATGTACATAATAACAACAAAAACCCTAAAACACTTTTGTGTGGGCTGTTTACTTGATCTTGGACAATTGGGCTTAGAATTTAGGCAACATTCCTATGCTAAAGGATTTGGCCAATGCCAATCTTCATGTAACCAAGTGCTTGCAATTTGAAACTTCATCTGATACATCATTGAGGAAACATTTGAGTCCATCTGCAACATGATCATTGTGAAGCTGTTATTTTGAACCAATGACTTGTGGCATTCATCTGTTAGATGAGAAAATTTTAAGGAGATCATGGAGTGGCTAAATCTTGGATGGGGCTATCTTTATTTGATGCATTGCTATTCAAGTTAATATTGTATGCATTGTTTGTTGCTTGATTCTAATATCCAAGGGAATTTGGGGTTTCTATATGGCATTCTTGCCTATTGAATTGATACCCATCAGTCATATCTTTTCAACTCTTAACTTTTAAATTTGTGCTTAGGATTAGTCTCTTCATCTCCTCCCCGTCTCTTTAATTTCAAAATCTCTTCCCCATTTTAAAACTTCTTTGTTTGAACTTATCATTTTCTAAACTTAGACCACTTTGCAAACTAGAAACTTTGGCCTTATGCCATTGCATTTTAAACTTCTTTTCTTAAATCAAAACTTGTGAATATACTTAACTATACTTGACTTAAAATTTTCAAAATCCAAAAAGAACTAACTCATTCAAACCATTTTCTAGGCCCTTGTGCCTTTCAAACTTAATTTTTAATTAAAAGTAATGCATCCACTTTGAAATTTGTATCACGAACTACGAGGTTTTGATCCCTTATTTTTATGTTGGTATGTAGGCACAAGTCCGAAGGTCTTGTCAAACACAAAAATATAATTAATGAATTCTTTCTCATCCCCCCATTCTATTTGTTTGTAAACATCACTTTGTCCAAAATACATATGCACACAAGAAAGGGCTCCCTAGGAGTACCTAGGACACTTTGGGTGCTAACACATTCCTTCTGTGTAACCAACCCCCTTACCTGTAATCTCTGGCATTTTATTAGTTTTGATTTCAAAACTTATTACTTTTGGATTTTGTTCGTACTTTTCCCTTTTCCCTTGGAAACAATAAAAGCGCGGTGACGACTCTTGTTATTTGATGTCTTGCTTATCCATAGCTTGATGATCATGAATTTACCGCTATAGAAATTAAGTGGCGGCTCTGCTGGGGAGTAGTCTCTAGTGGGTTTAGCCTACTTTTTTGTGTGTATATAATTGTATATACGTGATGTATGTATATTTATGTGATATAATCTTCTTGTTGTGCTTGGTGATCTCTGAGTGGTGAGATAAGTTCTAACTCGAACTTGAGTGCAATTAAGATAGGAGGATGGTATAGTCATGTTCGACTTGTGTGGAGTAATGCTTAACAAGTTGGCTTGAGATCCATCCGCTCAGTGGAGACCCTTTTATATTTGGAAATGTCACACAAGCATTTGTGGTTAGGCATTACTATCTCTAATTTGGGTCCGAGAAGCTGAGGACCGTAGAACATTTAACCCCTCTTGGTCTGTTTAGGACGTAGTGCGGAGACAGTTCAAGTGTCGACTTGATAACAATTGTTACGCGATACTACACTCAGACGAGTTTCTCTTGAGAATATTATGGGTCGATGAGTCAGTCATCTTAACCTGTAATATCTGATAGATGGAATTAAGACTCTGGGAACTTTTTAGAACATGATCTACAAGTTTCATCCTTAGTTCACTCCTTTGGGATGGTTCTTACCCAGACTCCATGCTCGTGACTCACAATAAACCCTTGATTCTTGGTTGATCCAATCAAGTCTTGTCAATATCAATGGAACTTGGGTGTTGTTAAGGTGTAAACCATAATCCACCAAAATGGATGATTGATCTTGACAATGACTTGATTCATCCCTTGACCTTTGTTTTCTTGCCTTGTGTGTGATCCCTTATTTTTGATTGTTACATTCATGCATTCATGCGCATCATAACATTCATCACACGAAAATTTCAAGGAATTGAGGTATTATTTGCAAATATTTTTAGACCATGGATTATGGACGAAGGAACACTAAGAAGTACAGTTTCAGGTGGCTCGACTTGAAAGAGTTAAGGAAACTAGCATCTTTTGTATTAAATCCCTTGGACTTCAAACAACGTCATGGGAAGCTTCTGTCTATCTTATCTGCTGATATGGTGGAAGGACTTTTGAGTGTATTGGTGCAGTTCTATGATCCTTTCTACCGTTGCTTAACTTTCCCTGATTATCAGCTTGTGCCTACGTTGGAGGAGTATGCCCATCTCTTGGGAATACCTGTTTCTAGCAAGGTACCCTTTAGTGGATTGGAAGAGATTCCCATATCTCATCTTATTGTTGAAGCTCTTCACTTGAAGAAGTCTCAGATAGAGGCTCATTGGGTGAAGAAGGGAGGATTATTTGGATTTCCATCTGATTTCCTCATCAAGGAAGCTACTGTATTTACTCAAGCCAGTAGTGTGGACGCTTTCAAAGCTATCTCTGTGTTGCTTATTTATGGATTAGCTTTGTTCCCTAACGTCGACAATTTTGTTCATGTTAACGCCATTAGACTTTTCTTGATTGGGAATCCTGTGCCTACTTTATTGGGTGATATGTACTTCTATTTTCATCTAAGGAATTCTAAGGCTGGTGGAACTATTGTCTGTTGCATTCCTCTTTTGTAAAAGTGGTTTATTTCACACTTGCCTCAGACACCTGCTTTTATAGAGAAGAAACAATGTCTACGGTGGTCTCAGAGACTTATGTCTCTCACTAATGATGATATAGTTTGGTATGATCCTTCTTTGAGCAGTTTGGAGATTATTGATTGTTGTGGTGAATTCTCTAATGTGCCTCTCATTGGTACATAAGGAGGAGTTAACTACAACCCTGCTTTGGCTCGTCGTCAACTTGGATTCCCCTTGAAAGACAAACCTAATAACACTTTGTTAGAAGGTCTTTTCTATAAAAAGGGTAAAGATCCCCAACATTTTAAGCAGAAGATTGTGCATGCTTGGCATAATGTGCATAGGAAAGGAAGATCCGAGCTTGGTCCGTGCAATTGTGTGGCTTTAGAAGCTTACACTCTTTGGGTGAAGAAGAGAGCTTTGGAGTTGAAGATGCCTTATCCTTGTGAGAAACCTATATCTATGGTTGTGGTTGATCCATTAACTCTCCCTAACCAAGACGTAGAGGAGTTAGAAGACGCACTCGCCAAGATGAAGCAAGAGAGGGATATGTGGGAAGAGCGTTTCCGTGCTTTGAGCAAGAAGCATGAAGAGTTGCAGTTGGAGTCTAAGGACAAAGATGCACTTATTGAGCTACTTGAAGATCGAGTGACAAAGAGACAAAGAGAGCCTGATGTTTCATCTTCTACCATGCCTCATCCTTCCGTTGCTTGGGAGAAGATTGTTGATCAGCTTGTCCTCGAGAAGACTCGGATGAAGGCTTCTTTTGAGACCGAGATTCGAAGCATTTGAAGGAAGTACGTGCCTACATCCAGATCTTCTGGTATTATTGTTAGGGATCCTTAGGATGATTTGTCTCCTTTTCTCTTGTATTTTTCATTTGGTTTCTGAAACTGTACTCAGTGTAATCCTTCCAATTATATAAATAAAAGAGATTTTTATGGTCATATCAAATTGTCGCAATTATTGTTATATACATATATTCACAAATAATGTAGTAAGTTCCTTGAAAATAAAAACAATCAAGCATTGCATTTCATGCATCATTTGCATAAGCAGGTTTCTCTTTTGCCAGATATCTCATTGGTGTTTCTTCTGTGCTTTAGCCAAGCTGACTCATCGGTACAACACTCGCGCCAATCATCTGTGAATCATGGAACATCTTGAGCAAGAGAACAGAGAGTTGAAGGACGAGATCGCTCGATTGACTGCCATGATGGAGTCAGTGTTAGCCGCTCAGAGCCAGTCGTCTCCAACACCCGCAACGTCTCCTCCTCAAAGGACTATTATTTAAGAGGTGGCTACCTCTACCATGCATGTTGCTACCGCTCATTTTGCGCCTGCCATGCCTTGCTGGATCCCCGTGGGGAATGCCGCCGAACTTCATGCCTGAAGGCTTTGCACCTACTTTTGCTTCCATGCCGTCATCTAGCCCGGTCATGTCTGTGCCACCCCCCGTTGTGCACACCTTACCTCGTGTAGAGGACACCATTTATCATTCCAAGCCGTCTGAGGGTCCGGATGTTTATGAGAAAATGGACGAAATGAAGGATCAGTTTCTTGAGTTGCGCAAGGAATTGAAGACGTTGAGAGGTAAGGACTTGTTTGGGAAGAGTGCTACCGAGTTATGTCTGGTGCCAAATGTGAAGATTCCGGTGAAGTTCAAAGTGCCTGACTTTGAAAAATACAAAGGGAACACATGTCCGCTCATTCATTTGGTGATGTATACCCGCAAGATGTCTACCCAAACTGACAATGACCAGCTATTAATCCACTACTTCCACGACAATCTGACCGGTGCTGCGCTCAGATGGTATATGGGGTTGGACAGTGCAAGCATTCAGACTTTCAACGACTTGGGAGAAGCTTTTGTCAAACAATATAAGTATAATGTGGATATGGAGCCGGATAGAGACCAGTTGAGGTCTATGTCTCAGAAGGATAAAGAGACATTCAAAGAGTATGCGCAGAGGTAGAGAGAATTGGCTGCTCAGATCACTCCTCCTTTAGAGGAGAAGGAAATGACAAAAATCTTTTTGAAGACCCTGAGTTCATTTTATTATGAATGTATGATTTCCAGTGCCCCTAGTGACTTTACCGAAATGGTCAATATGGGGATGAGGCTTGAGGAAGGTGTCCAAGAAGGACGTTTGTCAAAGGAGGAAGCCAGATCAAGTTAGAGATATGGCAACAGTTTTGGGAAGAAGAAAGATAGCAAAGCTAATGCAATTTCTAATGGGAGGCAGAGGAGGCCTCAGATCAGAAAGAATCAACCATCCCGTCAACATCGTCATCAAGTATCTTCAGTAATTCCAGTATTTTAGAATAATCAATCATTACCAATTCAACAACAACAACGTCAACAACAACAACCACAACAAAGAACAAACACCTACAATAACAACAATACCAAAAATCGCCATCAACAAAACTTTGAGAGGAAGGTCTCTTTTGACGCGGTTCCTATGACGTACGCTGAACTATACCCATCTTTGGTTCTCAAGAACCTACTCCAACCAAGAAACCCTCCACAAATACCTGAACCACTTCCATGGTGGTACAAACTTGAACTCCATTGGGCTTTTCACCAAGGAGCACCCGGACATGACATTGTAAACTACTATCCGCTCAAGTATGAGTGTAGCGGGGTATTCGTTACCATTAAGGATATTGACTAAATCCAAGGTAAACCATATAAGTCGAGTCGCCACCACACTTCTATTTATCCAAAGGAATGGTTAGAAAGCGAACAAAAACCTAAAATTTTTATCGAATCAAAAACTAGTAAAAATGTCAGAGATCTGGGTAAGGGGGTTGTTTATGTAATGGGAAGGTTTTAAGCACCCAAAACATCCTAGGTACTCCTAGGGAGCCCTTTTTATAAGTGTTGTTCTAGTCTAAAGGGTGTAGGTATATCTAAAGTACTATTTACTAAAAGGAGGGTTAAAAGAAAATGACTCGCAAGGATGTCGCATCCACTGCCTACGTATCTCATCTGAGTATGAGAATCAGAGTCTAGCTCGGCTACCTATAGGTTAAAGAGAAGTGTTCTCGGTAAGACGTCGCATCTTATGCCTACGTATCTCATCTGGAATGAGAATCAGAGCAAAACGTAGTTCGGCTAACTACGGGAACAAGGGTCTCGATTGCAACTAGGGCAAGAGAAAGGGAAGGTCTCGATCGCAACGAGGGCGAGAGAAAAGAATCGCAGCAAGGGCGAAAGCAAACAAGGATTAGTTGTTAGTCGTCAGTCAAACTCGACAATACATCGCATCTCGTGCCTACGTATCTCATCTGAACATGAGAATCAGAGTTGTCGTAGTTCGACTAAACTAGGAATTAATGATTGCCATCTGAACATGGACTTACAAAAGAGGACACCAGCTGTGTCAAAGGAGGGTGGGCAGTGTGTTCAACGTCCTAGCAGTAGGTGTCGCAACTCGCTGAATCGAGTCTTAGGCAGTTACCTCTTTGCAATAGAACGGACTGACATGCCATAAGATCGGAGACGCACGGAAGGTCTAAAAATGGGGAAGCTCTGCTCTAGAGTTGTCATGCAATTTGGACATATGTGTTAGGATTTACAAAGGGGAACATCTACCTAATGTTAGCATGCAAAGAATAGGGGAATTCTACCTATGTTATCATACAAAGGGTTCTACCTAAACGGAACAAGAGTCGACGGATGAAGCGCGGAGAAGAGTTACGGATAAGGGTAGATGGCGATGCTAGAGGCAATCGACTTACAGGTAGATGGCGATGCCTGAGGCAATCAACTTACAAGAGGATGGATGAATGTGTGTTGGTTCTGTTAAGTTTTGAAAATGATTACTCGACGTTGGATCGAGCTTTTGATCTTATTTTGAAATGGTTATCGGATGTTCGGTTTTATTCTTGTATTAACAGGTGACTAAAGAAATAAAGAAATAAATATTATACACTTTATGGGAGAGGGGTACATATGTTATGAATGGGGATTGTTCATGGCAAACAAACAATAAGAATATATGTCTCATACATCATACAAGTAGGCAACAATTATCAATCAGATTGGATAAATAAACAATATATAATCAAACCAAAGAATCAAATAATGGAGCATTTAAACAATGCATGAGAGTATGAACATGTTAAATAATCAAGCAATAGAAAGCATGAATGAGAGAAACAAGTATAAAAGATAACAGATGAATCAAACAAATGAAAATATGCACACGAATGGTCCACTGAATAATTTAATCAGGAAATGAGGTAAGGACCAAATAAAATCAAGGTAAAAGGCCTCTAATACATGGCATATGAGATGAACGAGGGAGGATCAAAAGATCTCTTCAATTTCCATAAGCAATCCCTAAGTCAAACATCGATCATAAAGAAGTCAACTGAAAATTCAAGTCAACTTAAAAAATAATAAATATATAGCAAATTAATCAAGAAAATTATGAAAAATTAATCTAAATAAAGTGGGTTAAGGACATCATCATCCCCCAAAAATATTTTAAAAATAATGAAAATTGGCACGTGAATTAATTAAAACAAAACATAAGTCAAACCAAAAGTCAATTAATAAGACTAGGTTAGAAATAAATCAAGAATAAATAATAAATTAATCAAGAAAGTTATGAAAAATTAAAATAAGTAAAGTGGCTTCAGGACATCATCATCCCCCAAAAATATTTTTAAAATAATGAAAATTGATATTCGAATGAATTAAAATAAAACAGAAGTCAAATTAAAAGTCAACCAAACAAACTAGGTAAAAAATAAATCCAAAATAAATTGAAAATGTGAAATAAAATTCTAAGAAAAGGTCAGGTTGACCATGAGATAGTGGTCAACATTCATCCCAAAAATCAAATGCTAACAATAATTTTAAGTCATAAAAATAAAATCAATAAAAAAAAGTGTGTTAAAATGGACCATTTAGAATAAATAATTAAAATAGAATATTAATATTAAAAAAATACGAAAATAAAAATTATATAAAATTAAATAAAACGTTAAGAAAAGTGAAAAATATTTTTGGATAATTTTATGGACGGAGAAAATATTTTAAATAAGAAAAAGAAATATGAAAATGGAAGGATTAATGGTGATGAACATGGTAAGCAAGCGTAGATATATCAAAACATGGCCATGGAAGAGATGATTACCTAATGGAAAATAGAAGTGGAATGGAATCTGATATGTGATGAAGCTTTGCCTCCTTGCCACGAAATTCCAATGCCCCTTTAGGGTTAGGGTTTCAGCTTCTTAAATAGGGTGGATTAGGTGTTCTCATGGGCTTTTTAATAAGTGATTTATCCATAAGAATAAAAGTGTGAAGTGAGGTGTAAAATGTTGTTATTTTGGGCCAAACTTAAGTGAATGGATGTCCAATGCATGGCCAAAAGAGGTAAAAAAACGTGCTTGGTTTGTGCAGCATGCTTAGAAAATCTGATTGGGCCAGCCAGGCCCAAACTTTGCCTAGAAAATCAAGCAATGGTGCCCACTTTAAATGAATGTATCTCTCAAACCATGGATCCAAATGAGATGATTCCAAAAGTATGTGAAAGAGGACATGGCAAGGTAGAATTGTTGTGAAGAAAGTATTTTCAAATAATGCCTTGAAGTGCAAGAAAAATGGCCAAGAAGTCTTGACAAATTTTGAAGATTTTGGACTTAGAAATTTTTCTAAGTGTCCTAAACAAATGTCTCACTTTGACTAAGCATAACTTTCTCAATTCTAATCCAAATGGAGAAAACTTTATATCTCTAGAAAGCTTGGAAAAAGAGGAACAACTTTCGTGTTAGAGAAATTTTCAAATGGAGCTTATTTATTGATGTAAAATGGGTTTAAAGTGAGTGCAACAATCATGAAAACGTGCCCTAAATGGAAAGTCAACCATTTCCAAATTAAGTAACTTTTCCAATTCCTGATTAAATGATGAATTCATGATCCAACCTTGATCAAACTTCACATGTAGGCTCCCCTAGGCATGGATTTTGATATTCCACTCTCAAAATGTCAGGAGTTGACTTTTCTGGCCCTACAATTGACTTTTCCCAAACTGTCTGATTTCCGATTTCAGTGATCAATTGAAGCACCTCTGGCTCAAATAAAGAGCTGATTTTTTGTATGTAGACCCTTGTGGACATATGGAGGGCCATGGAAAAGAGTTTCACCCAAAGAATCAGAAATGAACTGATTTTATACCAAACCCTAGTTTTAGGGCAAAATGATCAGGAACTGATTGCACCGATTGCCAATGGATCTTTCTGTGACAATTGTGAATCTTCCTAGGCCAAGATGCCTCTCTAATCATGACATGTATGAGCTCATCTACTTCCAACCAAACATTTCCTGTTGCAGGTAGCCATGAAACCCTAATTTCTGATTAAATCCAGATGAACACTCTGATAGCTTTGAATCCTTCACTGATGAACTCAGGACCATAATAAGATACTTGGACCCCCCTGAGACCCTTGAGACTTGTATACTTAGAAAATGAAGTCCAATTCTCAATCTTGCTTTGTGTGGGCTCCTTCTGTTAAGGAGTGATCGATCAAAACCTGATCTCCATGTCACTAATGTAGTATGCAATGGGTATGACCTAATATGATGCTAATGAAGTGTAAAACATAATCCCATGCTTCCAGGAAAAATGAAGGGTAAATTTTGGGGTATTACAATGAGGTTTAGAAGCTGATAAAGAGTGGAATGGTGTCCTTCGAGGACCGTGCATCCAACGTGAAAGCAAATTCATTGCCCGCTCATGGAAATTCTTATGTTAATATGGTGGACGGTTGTCCTGGGGAGTTTAAAGTGTTTGATGTTCATTTTATTTGGAGGTCCTTAGTGACAATGCATAAGGACATTTGTATGGTGAGTGATTGTGAGCACGACCATGATGGTTGCTATGTGCAGTGTCAACCCGAGAGGTTGTGAGGTTGTGAAAAGGGACATCTAGAGGTTGATGGATGAAGGCATGCTTCAAATTGTTCAATCTCGTCATGTAGATGACGATGTGAATGTCATAGTGCCCGTTTTCCAGAATCCCGAGAGAGTGGTGATTCAATACGACAATAGTAACGGTAACAGCGTCAGCAACAGATCAGTATCACCGTTGGTCATACGGTTAGCGGGTTCAGTCCCGTATTCATCCGATAAAGATGTTCCCTATCAGTACAATGCAACAATCATGAAGGATGGTCAAGAGGTCCTGGTGCCTACGACCAGCTCTGTAGTGAGCATTGCTGATGTTACCAAGGTGACCCGAAGTGGTTATGTGTTTGGCAGGTGTTCCCAAAAGATAAAGAAGAATCAACTATCAGTAAGAAAGTGGAAGTGCCTGCTGTAGATCCGGTTAGTGTTTCAAAAGGTCAGTCTGGTGAATCCAGCAATTTGAAGGCTAATTATGATGATGAGGTACTTCATCTGATCAAAAAGAGCGAGTTCGATATGGTGGATCAGCTGCTCCAAACCCCCTAAAAAATTCCAGTGTTGTCTCAGCTTATGAATTCAGAAGCGCACAGAGAAGCACTGCAAAAAGTTCTTGAGCAAGCATTTGTGGAACATGATGTTACGGTGGATCAATTCGATCATATTGTGGCTAACATCACTTCCTGCAACAATCTCAGTTTCTGTGATGAAGAACTCCCTGAGGAGGGTAGAAATCATAACTTGGCTTTGCATATCTCTATGAATTACAAAGATGATGCTTTGTCTAAAATGCTGCCACAGTCAACTCTATCAAAGCTATCATATCAAGGAGCGCCCATGAGGTATAACGTGTAATCATCAAAGCTTTTGACGGTTCACGCAAAACAATTATTGGTGAAGTAGACCTTCCAGTAAAGATAGGTCCGAGTTATTTTCAGATTACTTTTTAAGTAATGGATATCCATCCGGCCTACAGTTGTCTGTTGGGAAGGCCATGGATCCATGAGGCGGGAGTTGTTACCTCCACATTGCATCAGAAGCTCAAATTTTCAAAGAATGGAAAGCTTGTTATTATTGGCGGGGAAAAGGCGATGTTGTTTAGCCACCTGTCACCTTTATCTTATGTTGAAGCTGAGGATGAGGTTGGAACTCCATCCCAAGCCTTATCTATTGCTGCTAAAAAGAGAGTTGGGGCACCTATGTCCTCATTGGAATATGCAAGGAAGATTGTTGAAGAAGGAAATGTTGATCAGTGGGGGCACATGGTAGAGGTCTCCGACAACAAAGGTAGAACAAGTCTGGGCTTTCGGCGAGGTTCATCAACTGCAAGGTCTGAGGATATGCAACTTAACTTTCGTAGCGGAGGGTTCATTCATGGCAATGAACAACACTTAGCTGCTGTGCTAGAGGATGACGAAGAGGAAGACTCCACCAATTTTGTGACGCATGGAAAGGCTTGCAACAATTGGACTGCTGTTGATATTCCTGTTATTTTGCATCGATCTAAGTAATTGCTTTTATATGTTTTTTTTTTTAAATTCCTTCTCCTATGCCTAAGGGAGAAGTGAACATTGTTTGGGCATTTTGAAATTGATCATTAATAAAATTAATTCTATTCATCCACATCTATGATGTTTTGTTTTTACTTTTTGCTTTATTCTGAAAATGGTAATCACAAAAAACATAAATAAATAATATAAATATCTATATGCATAATATTTGGTCACAAATTCACTTCTCTAAAATCAAAATATCAAATCGTTATGCAGGTTGGTTCGTAACCCCATTGAATATAATGATCCTTCTCCTTCTCTAAATTTTGAATTCCCTGTGTTTGAGGCCGAGGAGGAAAGTGATGAAGAAGTGAGTGATGAATTATCTCGTCTTCTTGAGCATGATGAAAAGACCATTCAGTCGTTCGAAGAGCAGATTGAGTTAGTCAACTTGGGTTCCGAGGATGATGTGAAGGAAGACAATATTGGGTCTCAACTGTGTCCAGATGTTAAGAAGGGGTTGATTGATCTTCTTCGAAAGTATTCATATGTGTTTGCTTGGTCCTATCAAGACATGCCTGGTTTGGATTCTGAGATCGTGGAGCATAGATTACCGTTGAAGCCAGAATGCCTGCCAGTCAAGTAGAAATTGAGAAGAACGCATCCTGATATGGCAGTAAAGATCAAAGAAGAAGTGCAGAAGCAGATTGATGTTGGTTTCCTTGTGACCGCCGAGTATCCGCAATGGGTGGCCAATGTTGTGCTTGTGCCGAAGAAAGATGGAAAAGTCTGCATGTGTGTCGATTATAGAGATTTGAATAAAGCCAGTCCGAAAGATGATTTCCCTCTGTCACACATTGATATGTTAGTAGACAATACTGCTAAATTCAAAGTCTTTTCGTTTATGGATGGATTTTCCGGATATAATCAGATCAAGATGGCACCCGAAGATATGGATAAGACCATATTTATTACACCTTGGGGAATATTCTGTTATAGAGTGATGCCTTTCGGTTTAAAGAATGCTGGTGTAACTTACCAAAGAGCAATGCCTACTCTTTTTCATGATATGATGCATAAAGAGATTGAAGTTTATGTCGATGACATGATTGGTAAATCTATTAATGAAGAGGAACATGTTGAGCATTTGTTGAAGTTATTCCATCGTTTAAGGAAGTATAAACTCCACTTGAATCCCAATAAGTGTACTTTTGGTGTTTGTTCTGGTAAGTTGTTGGGTTTTATTGTCAGCGAGAAGGGTATTGAGGTTGATCCTGCCAAGGTCAAAGCAATACAAGAGATGTCTGCGCCCAAAACTGAGAAGCAAGTCAGAGGTTTTCTCGGCCGCTTGAATTATATTTCCAGATTCATTTCACACATGACTGCCACAGGTGTGCCTATATTCAAGCTTCTTCGGAAAGATCAGTCTTGTGATTGGACCGAAGATTTCCATAAAGCTTTTGACAGTATCAAAGAGTATCTGCTTGAGCCTCTGATTTTGTATTTGCCTGTGTAAGGAAGACCATTGATCATGTATTTCACTGTGCTTGAAGATAGTATGGGTTGTGTTCTTGGTCAGCAAGATGAGACTGGAAAGAAAGAACTTGTTATTTACTACCTCAGTAAGAAGTTCACCGACCGTGAGACTCGGTATTCTATGCTAGAGAAGACTTGTTGCGCATTGGCTTGGGCTGTTAAGCGTCTGCGTCAATATATGTTGAATCATACCACTTGGCTGATATCCAAAATGGATCCAATCAAGTATATTTTTGAGAAGCCTGCTTTAACTAGGAGGATTACCTGTTGGCAGATGTTGTTATCAGAGTATGATATTGAATACCGATCTCAGAAAGCGATCAAAGGTAGTATCTTGGCTGACCATTTGGCTCACCAACCAATTGAAGATTATCAGTCAGTGCAGTATGACTTTCCTGATGAAGAGATCTTGTACTTGAAAATGAAAGACTGTGATGAACCATTGCTTGAAGAAGGGCCAGAACCTGGTTCCCGTTGGGGCATGGTATTTAATGGAGCTGTTAATCAGTATGGTAATGGCATTGGGGCGGTGATTATTACTCCTTAAGACACGCATTTTCCATTTACAGCTAGATTGACTTTCAAGTGTACAAACAATATGGCGGAATATGAAGCTTGCATTATGGGGCTCGAAGAGGCCATTGATCTCAGTATCAAGCATTTAGATGTCTTTGGAGATTCAACTTTGGTTGTGAATCAGATCAAAGGTGAATGGGAGACGAATCAACCCAGTTTAATACCGTATAGAGATTATGCGAGGAGGATTTCAACTTTCTTTACCAAGGTTGAATTTCATCATATCCCTCGAGATGAAAATCGGATGGAAGATGCTCTCGCAACGTTGGCATCAATGATAGTAGTGAAATATTGGAATGAGGTTCCTAATTTGACTGTGATGCGTCTTGATGGGCCAACTCATGTGTTTGTTATTGAAGAGGTCAAAGATGAAAAGCCTTGGTATTACGACATCAAGTGTTTCCTCCAAAGTCAGATTTACCCGCCTGGGGCATCTTTGAAAGATAAGAAGACTTTGAGGAGATTAGCCGACAATTTCTACCTTAATGCAGATGTGTTGTATAATAGAAATTTCGATATGGTTCTGCTCAAATGCGTGGATAGACACAAAGCAGACTTGTTGAGGACTGAAGTCCATGAAGGTTCCTTTGGTACTCATTCCAATGGCCATGCAATGGAGAAGAAGATGTTGCGAGCAGGTTACTATTGGCTGACACTGGAATCTGACTGTTGCAAGTTTGTGAAGAAATGCCACAAGTGTCAAATATATGCAGATAAGATTCATATTCCTCCGACACTGTTGAACGTCATTTCCTCCTCATGGACCTTCTCCATGGGGGGAATTGATATGATTGGTATGATCGAGCCCAAAGCTTCGAATGTACATCGTTTCATTTTGGTGGCAATTGACTACTTCACAAAATGGGTTGAAGCGGCATCATATGCGAATGTGACCAAGCAAGTTGTTGTGAGGTTTATCAAGAATCAAATCATATGCCGTTATGGTGTGCCAAGTAAGATCATTACTGATAATGGATCGAACTTGAATAATAATATGATGGAAGCTCTTTGCAAAGACTTCAAGATCGCACATCATAATTCTTCTCCCTACAGACCCAAGATGAATGGGATTCTTGAAGCTGCAAACAAGAACTTCAGGAAGATTATTCAGAAGATGGTTGTAACATATAAGGATTGGCATGAGATGCTCCCATTTGCTTTGCACAGGTATCGTACATCCATCCGCACTTCAACAGGGGAAATCCCTTTCTCTCTTTATATGGTATGGAAGCAGTGGTCCCCGTAGAGGTTGAGATTCATTCATTGCGTGTGCTCATGGAAGCCAAGTTGACTGAGGCTAAATGGTGTCAGACCAAGTTTGACAAGCTGAAATTTGATTGAAGAGAAGAGATTTACTACCATGTGTCATGGTCAGTTATATCAGCAAAGGATGAAGAAAGCTTTCGATAGGAAGGTCAGACCTCGGGTATTCAGATAAGGTGGCCTTGTGCTCAAGAAGATTTTATCTTTCAAACCAAATTCTAGGGGAAAATGGACTCCTAATTATGAAGGCCCATATGTTGTTAAGAGAGCCTTTTCAGGAGGTGCATTGATTCTTACAACTATGGATGGTGAAGAGTTCACTCGTCATGTGAACGCAGATGTAGTCAAGAAATACTTCGCCTAAAAAAGAAAAGAACAACTCGCTAAGTTGAAACCCCGAAAGGGCGGCTTAGGCAAAAAGGAGCGTCTCGGTGGATTGAAAATCCGAAAGGGCAATCCAGGCAAAAGTTAGAGACATAAAACAGAAAAGAGTTTGCCTGATAAGTTGAGTACCCCACCTTGGGGAAACTTATGCAAAAGTTAGGGATTTTGGCAAGTAACTGCATTCTGCTGATCTTCCGGTTTTGGAGAAACTTTGTTGAGCACAAGGGTTGACATCAATTCATCATCCCCGGTAGCGGCCAAAAGCATAGTGAATATCAAGAGTTGGTAGAAGGATTAGTGATCAATTGTATTCAATGTAACCATTTTCCATGTAAATTACCATTTTCAACTTTGTAAAGATCTATGGAGTCTTGTCATTTACAGACTACCATTCTATTAAATAAAGTTGAGCTTTTATCCAATTGTTTCCACTCTTATTTACTTCAGCCAAATAGTTTTAAATACTATTATGATCATTTTTGAAATTAAATTTTTTAATCAAAATCATTTTTCTTAAACATATAAAAGCAAGAATTTTAAAGCAATTAAAAAAGAAATATCAACAGCATTTCGAATAACAACAAGTCCTAAGTGTGGAGCATCAATGGTTCCCTCGAGCAGTTAACCCTCAATTATCCCTAGTTGAGTTTAGTTGATTCAGTTCCCCTGCGGAGTGTTTTAATCCCCGTCGGATCTTGTGGCCATTCCCCTACGGAGTTTGTGTATTCCTCAGCAGGGTTGATGTTTGTTTTAATCTCCAGCAGAGTGAGGATGGGTGCCTCAGTAGAACTTTGGTTTCCCCAACAATTGGCATCCGGCTCGCTCCCAGTCAGAATTTCCTCCTGGTTTCTGAGCAGCTATTTGCGTTTATCCTTTGTATGATTGTCTCCCATTCATTATGGTGTAGACCTAAAATTCCCTATAGATTCGATAACGTATCCTTTCCTCAGTAGATCTCCTCCTTCCCCAGCTAGGTTTTGAGCCCGTGGGATGTTGATCTCTCTTTTCTCCAGCATTTGTCTCCTCATTTTGCGGATTGACCGAGGATTGTACCGATGATTCAAATTTTGCGACACCTTTGTATCCTTTGCGATCGTTTTGTCAGCATAATCATCATATATACATATACATATACATATACATATACATATACATATATACTCATAATTTCATAATTGCATCATCATATTTATAGATTCATTGTTTGAGATCCTTATTCTCTGTTATGGCGGTACTTTATCCCCATACAAATCTGGCATTTGTCATCCCTCAATTGTAGAGTGTCGGTCCTTTAAGCAGAAAGATTTTAACCTTACTCCTTTTCCCCACTAAGTTATTCCCTCGTGGATGAGTATTGTTTTAGTTTCCTCCCCAGTTGATTATCTGGATATAATCACTCCCCTTGAGTTATATCCTCATTGGGTTAAGTCTTAATTGATCGTCTCTTTGTAGCTCTTTCCTAGATAGATCCTTTGGGTCCCCTAAGAGTTTACTACCCAGTAACTGGTGATACTCTTCCTAGTTTGCAGTTCGTTACTTCTTGCCCAATACCCGACAAAAGTACCCCTGCTTTCCCCATCAGTAGAGTCCCCAGTGGATTCATTTTTTCCGGAAGTATATCCTTGATATGTTCATCCTAACCGGTGACAGATATCTTTCTTCCCCTGTTTGAGTTTATCCTTGAGATGTATCCTAACCGATGGCGGATACTCTCATCCTGTGGTATTCTACCCAGTAAAAAGGTAGTTGTAATCCCTATTTTGTTCCCCAGAGAGTTAATCCTTGATATGTTCATCCTAATTGGTGACATGTTTCCTTCTCTTTATGGTTTTCTACCCAGTAACCGATAGTTATAAATCCTACTTTCCCTCAACAAATTCTATCCTTGATATGTTCATCCTAGTCGGTGACTGATTTTCTCTTTGTTGGTATTCTATCGAGTATTCGATAGATGTAATTCCTACTTTTTGTTCAGTTGGTTTATCCTTGATATGTTCATCTTAACCGGTGACGGATATCCTCCTTGACCTACAAGGCAAGTTTATCCTTGATATGTTCATCCTAACCGATGACTGATTTTCTTTCCTTTTGAGTCTATCCTTGATATGTTCACCCTAACCGGTGACGAATATTCTCGTCCTTGGTCTTCTGCCCAGTAACTGGTAGTTGTAAATCCTATCTTCTGCAGTTTTCCCCAACAAGGTTATTCTTACCCAGTAACCGGTAATGAATACTCCCTCCTATTGGTTCTCGGCGAGTCATCCTTGATATGTTCATCCTAACCGATGATGGATGTCCTCTCTGTCAGATCTCTATTATCTCCTTACCCAGTAACCGGTAGTGGATAGTAGATTTCTGCTCCTCCTATGTTGAAGTTTATTTCTTCCCTAGTTGAGTTGAGTGCGCATTTCCTTAGTGAAATCGTTTTCCCTGCATGATTCGAGTATGTCAGTTCTATCATGATCTACTTGTTTCCCCTGTAGACGTTTTTTTTCCGGCTGAGTCTTTTTATTTTTATGGAATTCCTCTAGTTCCCCATCAGTTTTCAAGTTGTAGCCTGGCCTACACATAACCCTTTTCCCCCTAGAGTCTCTGTCTCCCCAGCGAGTTTTCCTTATGGAATGCATTATGCTCCTGTGGATATTCGGTCTCTCCGATTCTTTTTCTTTTGTGGCAATATTTCCCTCACAGATAATTCACTTCTACATTCATACCATATGCATCATGAGGTCTCTTAGGGACCAAAATTTGCTTCTACGTTGTTATTTAAGCCCCATTCTACTGAGTCGATGTGAAGATTTTAGTCTTCATCTCCTCAGTTAGAACGTCCTTAAATAGGGGCAGCTGTAAGACCCCAATTTTGACCCTAAGATCCCTCATGCTATCTCATCATATGCATTAGCATTGTAATCACACCTTGGCATCCTCCTTACCTCTCTTTCATTGGGTTTGTTTTGGGAGAGATCACAAAGCACCATGTGATTGTATCATACTTGTATATTGTCATCTTACTAACCAAAATACCAAAAATATGTCTTTGCATTTGCCTAACTCTTTTGTTGGTAGGGCATGATCACCATTGATCTATCAAGTTCACACTTAGGGTTTAAGACCCTCATGGCTACGAACACAATCAAAGATTGGTCCACAAGGTCTCAAAGCATCATATATGAGTCCCAATGATCTCTACATGCCATATTGATCAAGTATTCTTCAAGAGTTTGGAGGCGATTTGTCTTGGAAACCCTAGTTTGACTGGGTATCTTGAGTAACTTCTCCAATAAGCTATCTCACCAATTGATCTAATTTCTCAAGGTACACTTCAAAATTCATCATCTTATGCATATATAATCTACCATTAGCCTAGAAAATCAAGATAATTGAAGGTTAGCAAGTAAGTTGATGGTGGTTGGCCAGATGAATTCATCTGATCAAAACTGGGTCTCCCTAGACCCTATATCCTACAATTTTCACCATATGAAAATCATTCCAAGAGAAAAGTTACTCTAAATGACATTCCAAACAACTTTCATGTTGAGACCTGTCGCATTACGCGAAAAACCGGCGGGAAAACAGAACAACAGAGCCGCCACCGTGCGTTATTTATCCCAAAAGAGGGAAAGGAAACGCTCGAAGTAAACCTGGAAAAGACATGGTCTCGCGACCAAAGAGAATGGGATCGGGAGTCGGTTATGCAAAGGGAAGGTATTAGCACCCCTACGCATCCGTCGTACTCGACGGGATCCACGCACTAAAGGAAGGAATATGGTTGCTAAAACACTGCTCACAAACAAACAAACACTGGCTTAAAGAGACACAAGAAAACAAACGAAACTGACTCGGCAGGATATCGCATCCTGGGCCTACTTAGTCTATCAGGCATAGACATCAGAGTCGAAGTAGTTCGGACCGGGGAAAAACATGCTCGCGAGGATGTCGCATCCTATGCATACGTATCTTCTTGGACTAAAGAAGAATCAGAGCATCCGTAGCTCGGCTCACGCACACAAACAAAACAGACACAGGCAAACGTGGAATCCGAATGCCAATCGCTGGACTTACATCAGATTCCGAACCAAAACACACCCACACTAGAAACCAGATGCCATTTGATGGACTTATACCGGACTCCAAGCATACAACAAACAATAGGATACGGAATGCCAATCGCTGGGCTTACATCCATCTCCTAACACACACAAAACAAAATAAAAAGGGCGCCCGGAGAGATCAGCTCATCTCCTGCCTACGTACCTCATCTGGTATGAGGATCAGGGCGACGTAGTTCCCCTACGCAGGGACAAAGGACTAGCCTAACCAGATAACAGAGGGAGACACAACTAGGGAGACTAACTCGAGCCTAGATGTTATCATGCAAAATCATCCCTAAGTCAAGGTTGCTATCTAACTTGCACAGGGAGCAAGTTATCCTAATCAGCACAGGCAAAGCAAAGCAAACAATCACAAATAGCACACACTATATACACACAAAGTGGGCTCACACAAGGGGTTAGGTTGCAAGAGCAAGCCAACTGTATCAGGGTGATGTTAGCTCTTAACCTTAACATTGAGAGTTAAGGTGAAGCAGATGAAATAGGAAGTGAAGATAAGACTTCACAGCTCTTATCCCTGGCCTAGGAGAGCTTAAGACAAATGAAGTGTGGGTTCAGAAAGTGGGAACCCTTCTACACTTATGACACTGACTCAACTGTACAACTGTACAAGGATTTGGGTTAATATCCACAATGCATCAACACCAGTTGTGTGAGCAGAGGGATGACTCAACTGAATAGCAGGAGATGGATTGCACATCTCTTGTATCTGCCAATTGCCTTATCAAAGGTCTTTTCCTGCTTGGGGACAAAAATAAACAAGCACAAGCATTGCCTCTTAAGGAGGACTTCAGACAGGTGCCTGGCCAAGTAACAGGCCAGGTCTTCCAGACTACATGGAGAAGAGATCATTATACCTCAATGCTCAAGCTAGCAAGCAAAGCAAAAGCAAGTTCTCAAGGAAATATAACAACTAAGGTACCTGAAATCAATCCAACATAATCAGTACTCAGCTCAAACAAAAGGCAAATAGACAATTACAAGTCCACAACACAAACAGATAACAAGCATCAATGCACAAAGGTGCAAGCCACAAGGCCTAAGTACAAGTCTCAATGCCTACAAAACAAACTCAAGGTTAGTCACAAACAAGTCATAAACCAACTCCAATTGAGTGCACATCATCAAGCATAAGTAATTGGGCTCTTTGACCTGAAACAAAGCTCAAATGTGAGAGCACAAACCACTAGTACAAGACTAGGGTCAAAATGGGAGCAATAAACCAAAATAGAACATGAAACTTATCAAAAATCAAGATTAATCAATTAGGAAACAAATCCAAGTAGTCTCATGTTCATATCATCAACCAAGATCATTTCATGAGGCAAAGAATACAAAGCATACAATTTGAAGCTCATAGAACAAAACAGAATGATTCAATTCAAATCAACTCACAAACATTTCAATAAATTCCAACAAAAATCATGGTTAAACAACATTCATGACATGACATACACACCAAATTTCAGGTCATTTGGACTAACGGAAGCAAGTCCATTAAATTCATCAATTCATGGCATGTTCAAACAAGCTCATACAAGGCACCAAATCATGCATCAACTTCAAGCAATCATAAAACAGAAACCAAACATGATAAATGAGTGCAACCAAAACCATGGCAAACTTCAAGATGTCTATAATACACATGCCAAATTTCATGTCCATCCAATAAACCAAAAGAATTTCCCAAATCATATGAAATCATGACTCACAAAAGGTTTACAATTGGTCAAACAGGGGAGAAATTCTCAAACAAATAGGAAATGCATTCAAAAATTCCAGGAAAATTCACATTTAAACTTAACATCCAGAAGATTCAACATGCAAATATTCAGATCATTTTGAGTTCATATAGCATGGTAAAGAAAATCAATAAGTCAAGCAAGAAATGATGTGACACACATTGTCACACCTCCAAAGATCAGGTCATATCTCACAATCCAGGAATGCAAAAATCACAAACTCTATACCAAAATACTCCTCAAGATGTCTAGATTACACATATAAAATTTCAGCTCCATTGGATTAAGCATCATCATTTCATTAGCAAAATAGCAAGCAATGTGCAACAAATGACATGTATGAGCAAACCCTATCCAAAACAGAAATCCACACGTGCACAATTTTCATAAAAATCACCATAAAATAGTAGACATGGCAAGGATCATGGCACAAAAAATATCACATCAATTGGACCATTATTTTGTGATTTATGAATTTTTGAATGAGAAGAAAAATAAAAAAAGCATGGACAAAGTGTGTGAAACATGGTTGAATATGTGAAAATAAAATGCAAGGCAAAATATGAGATGCTGTCGCCCGGAATCGAGCTGCGTATGCTTTCAAATCTGGCGCCACTTAAGTGAAACGCCGCGTTTCACTTAAGTGCGTGGCATAGTGTGATTGGCTTCATGGCGCGTAAACAACAAAAAACATTCAAATATGTGAATACATGGATCAAACGCGATCTGGCAAATGAAAAAATTAGGGTTCTACATGTTCTTCATACAATTTCCAGCTCAAGAACAAATGTCCACGAAAATCAACAAGCAGCATATCATTAGCTTCGTCTTGCAATGCTCATCACTAATCTAAGCATCAATAGACCTAATTCCTACTCACATGACCGGATCGATCGAAGGAAGTTTCATCAACCAAACTTAAAATCCAGATATCTCTCTTAATATAGCATGAAAATTCAAGATCCAAAGTTCATTATGATCAGCAATGGAGGATCTACAAGATGCATATCCTAATTACAAGAATTATTAGAATCGATTTCTAACCTTCAAGTGATGACAGAGTTGAATTCGTGGCTTTCAAGCTTGGATAAGCAAAAACAGATGCTACACAACTCTCCACTGGATGAATGAATGATGATTTGATGCTCAACAATGCTTGAATTCGATGGAATCTTCAACTGCCATAGGAGATGCTATGCTCAACAGTCCAAGAATCAGCTCAATAGTGGTGATTTCTTGCTTCAATTCTCTTCAGAAATGGTGGTGGATGATGAACCAATGAAGAATCAATGCAATGTTCTTGGAGAATTTGCAGAAAAATGAGAGAAGAAGTTTTGGAGATTTTTCACTTTGATCTAGATCTGAGCAAGAATGAATGTTAATCACAAATTCAGTTAGAATTATCTATTTATATGTGCTGCTAATCAATTTTGTTAATCAAGCTTAGCCAAAACCAAAGTGATTAGTGAAATGAGTTTTTGTGCTAAATGGCCAAAGTAACCTTCATGTGCATGAGAACCTTGCTACAGTGCACGAATTTCTTGCTAAACACACTCCAAATGTGATGTAAGACCAATTGCAAGTGAAAATATGTGTGGAAAATGCATAGTTTTGAAAGTCACTTTTTTCCCTCCCTTTTTTAAATTCAAACCACATGGAAAATGCCATTTTTATGTGATGATTTTTGATGAAATGTAATGAATGATTTGGATAGAGCATGTCAAATGGAGATTGTAGCAAAAAAACCCTACTCAATTTGGCCAATTGGTGTGAAAGTTATCCCACTTTGAAGTTCAAAATATCTCGACAATGATTTGATCATAACTTGCCAACCACAAATGAGAAATGGATGTTCTTGGACTTTTTGGAAAGGCGAGAGCAAGATCTTCAACTTTCATGTTGGACAAAATTTCATTTGAAGCCTGTATGATGATGTAAATTTGAGGAGAAGACCTTTCCATTTTTGGCAGTTTGAAATTACAGGTCACTTACTATTTTTGGAAACTTTTCATCTGACCTCAAATTCTTCAATTTTGATCTTTGAAATATCAAATGAGACTTTTATGGACATGAATGAGGCCTTTCAAACCATCTCCCACCTTCAAATCCTTGATTTCAGGCACAGTTGACCACAGTTGACTTTCTAGGGTTTCAGATGAAATTCAGCTTGACTGTTGAGCTTTGATCATCCAATCTTTGGCCAAACCACTTCAAAATGATCCCTAGGTCATATGAACATGTTGAACCAACCATAGGGCTTTGCTTCAATAGGATTTGCACTTGCTTGCCTGCACAACTGATCCTCCTAACCAGTCTTGACCTAATGATCTTGCACTTGGGCAAATGGACAATGCAATGCTATGCAGTGGCCAATGTAATATTAATGACCTAATATGAAAATGAATGTACAAAAGGAGAGGTGCAAATTTGAGGTGCTACAGCTGCCCCTATTCAATCAACTGGGAACCCGAACGGATGAGAGCAACGGCTGTCAGACTTTCTGGGTAAACAGGAATTGAATACTAAGAACCGTAGAAATTTGCACAATGCTGGGATCCACCAACGGAAACGTCCACTGGGATCTGATATTTATTACTGGGGATTTTGATTTTTTCTCTTTCTCAAAGGCATATTCACATCCAGACATCCCAAGACGATTAATGGGAATAGAGATCACAACTAGATGCCAACGGGCAACTAGGAAAAACTCAACGTTTACCGAGACCAACGGAGAGGTAAGTCAACTGGGGACGACCAGGAAAAACTCGACGTTTATCTAAACCAACAGAGAGGTGACCAGACATCAACGGATGAATGGGAAAGACTCGACCGGACGTCAACAGACGAACGGGAGAAGCTCGACGTTTATCGACACCAACGGAGAAGGAGAAAACTCGACCGGACGTCAACGGACGAACGGGAGAAGCTCGACGTTTATCGACACCAATGGAGAAGGAGAAAACTCGACCAGACGTCAACGGACGAAATGGGAGAAGCTCGACGTTTATCGACACCAACGGAGAAGTGAACAGACATCAACGGATGCATGGGAAGACTCGACCAGACGTTAACGGACGAACGGGAGAAGCTCGACGTTTATCGACACCAACGGAGAAGGAGAAAACTCGACCAGACGTCAACGGACGAATGGGAGAAGCTCGACGTTTATCGACACCAACAGAGAAGGAGACTTACTAGGGAAAGTACAACTAGATATCAACGGATAACTAGGAAAAACTCGACGTTTATCGAAACCAACAGAGAGGTAACTCTGCATGGGGAAAATATCACAAACAACCGTCAACAGACGATTGGGAAAAACTCAACGTTTATCGGAACCAACGGAGAGGTAACTCTGAGGGGAATTAACAGCCATTAACAAATGATCTGTGGGGGACAAACAACTATACGTCATCGGACGCATAGGAAAAACTCAACGTTTATCGACACCAACGGAGAAGGAGAATCTTATTGGGGGTAATGAACACAACCAAGCATCAACGGACGATTGGGAAAAACTCAACGTTTATCGAAACCAACGGAGAGGTAACCCTGGGGAGGGTAAGGGATGTGACGAACATCGAAAGATGATGTTTACCGACATCAAGGAAGATCAGACATTGACCGATCACTGGGGTGAGACTCGATGTTTACCGACACCGAAAGATGGTGTTTACCGACACCAAAGAAAGAACACACACGGGTGCTGACATGACACTGACCAGTATCACAAAATGACATCTACACATGCCAAGGCAAGGCTAAACACTTGCTGGGATCTCGCTGGGGAGAAACAGGCTTTCCTTTCACCAACGGATGAGAAAATAAACCTCTCTGGGATATCAATCCTGAATGCTGTCAGGAGCAAAGGTAGCTAACGTGCTGTACAGATGTTGAACAATGATCCGCCTCTGCCGGGGATACGGTCTGATGGGTTTCGAACACATGAATGCATATGTTTGAATTTTTCCATGGCGTAATGCTCCACATGAAATGGAAATGCTACGCGATTTAGAGGATGCAATGATCACTATATGCCAAAATGCAAAACTGGCTGGGCAGCCAAACTGATCAGATATTCCAACTCTGTGGGGAGACTCTGCTAAGGAATACTCTGCGGGGAGAGCACCGACTTCTCACTCATGCTGGAGAAACAATACTGTTGCTGGGGAAAGGATAGCCTCCACTGGGGACATCCTTCACAGGACCCAATCCACTCGGGGACTCCGCTCGGGGAAACAACCAATACAACTCGCTGAGGACCACCCAACGGCGACTGCGCTGAGGAACCATCAATGCTACTCCTCTGGGAAAGTAAACAAAGCGACTCTCTGGTGAAATAATGAAACTACTTGCTGGGGAGTAACAAGACGACTTTGCTAAGGATAATCAGGCGACTTCACTGGGGAGAGCCAACCAATCCACAAATGATAAACCCTGCTATGGGAAATAACTCCGCTGGGGACGACCCAATCAATCCACAGGTGGATAGACTTAGCTGGGGATGCAGACATCATTCCACTACGGAAAACTCGTCCAATCCACAGGTAGGATAACTGCTGGAGATAAATTTCTTTGAACCCGCTTCACTCGGGGACTCGCTGAGGAAAAGCAATCAACACAAATCTCTGCTCGGGAAATCTGCTAGGGAAATCCGCTCTGTTGGGGATAGCAATACCAACCTGCTGAGGATGAACACCACCCTGGTGGGGAAAGTAAACTATCAGACCCTGTGCTGGGGGGAAATATCCACAACCCTGCTGGGGAATAAACGCTCACGACCACACTGGGGATAACGGTACTTCAAACCCGACTGCTGGGGAACAATACTCTACAGACAACCTCCGCTGGGGATACAACATCCTTCCAACTCAGTGGGGAACTCTCCTGGGGAAAACACCTGCCAGGCACTCAACGGGGGATCTCAATTGGGGAAATGTCTGCTGGGGAAACAGCCACTTCAAGCCTGCTGGGGATATGCAATCCTTAGATCTGCTGAGGAACAGAAGGCACTATCCACAGACACTTCTGCAGGGGAACACAACTCTGATAGCTTCCACATTTACTTGGGAAATATCTGCTGAGAAACGTCTTCACAGATGACAACCTGCAAAATAGCACAACAAAATGCCCCAGGGGATACATGGGAAGATATGCTCAAGTGTCCTCAACATTCAAAATGATTTTCAAATGCTTTATCCTTCTGCAAGTTATTGTTAAGCCTTCATGTTTTTATATGCAATGTTTATCAAAAATTCAGACGTTTTTGCAGACAAAACAGTAAAAATAAAAACAAGAGAGCTATTTATCTGAATAACGACTTTTATTGATTGAAAAATGTGCCTGAAAAGGCAAATACATCGGGAAGCAACTCCTAGAAAGAGGTAATTGCGCACAAAAGGAAAAATCTATCCTAATGGCAATGTGAACACGGCATCCACTATTTCCCAATTCTGTTATAACCCACAGATCATCATTTTTCCTCCCAACTTCCTTGCTTTCTGAGAAGAATGACTGGACCGATCACATCTTTGGAGATGGCAGACGACGAAGCGCGATGAAGAACAGATAACTCAGACTGTAGTCTTCGCTTTAATCCCTCTTTTGGCTGGATCGCCCTTTCGGGTTTTCAATCCACCGGGATACCCATTTTTTCCTAAGCCGCCCTTGCGGGTTTTCGACCTACCGGGTGTACAAATTCTTTTCATTTATATCCCTGATTTTTGCCCGAACCTTTTCTTTCTGTTTTTTGGTTCGCCGGGATGCCCTTTTTTGCCTGGACTCTTTTATTCTTTTTGTCCAGCGGGTCAATTTATGCGAAGTATTTTTTGACTACATCCGAGTTAACAGGGGACGGAAAATCTTCACTATCCATAGTTGTAAGCATCAAGGCTCCACCGGAGAAAACCTTGTTCACAACATATGGACCTTCATAATTAGGAGTCCACTTGCCCCTGTTATCTGTACCGGGAGGAAGGATCCTCTTCAAAACCAGATCACCAGTTTGATAGCTCCGAGGACGCACTTTCTAATCAAAGGCTCGTTTCATCCTTCTCTGATATAGTTGCCCATGGCACACAGCTGCTAGCCGTCTCTCTTCAATAAGGCTCAACTCGTTAAACCTTGTTCGAATCCACTCGGCTTCGTCCAGCTTCACATCTAGCAAAACTCTCAGAGAAGGAATCTCCACTTCAACAGGTAGGACTGCTTCCATACCATACAGAAGGGAGTACGGGGTTGCCCCGGTCGACGTACGTACTGAGGTACGGTACCCATGCAAAGCGAAAGGCAACATCTCATGCCAATCTTTGTACGTCACGACCATCTTTTGCACAATCTTCTTGATATTCTTGTTTGCCGCCTCTACAACACCATTCATCTTTGGTCTGTAAGGAGAAGAATTGTGATGTTCAATCTTGAAATCTTTACACAGCTCCTTCATCATCTTGTTATTGAGGTTCGAACCATTGTCAGTGATGATTCTCTCAGGAACTCCATAACGACAGATGATTTCTTTCTTGATGAACCGGGCAACCACTTGTTTGGTAACATTAGCATAGGAAGCTGCTTCCACCCACTTGGTGAAGTAGTCAATCGCAACCAAGATGAAGCGATGTCCATTCGAAGCAGTAGGCTCAATCTTCCCTATCATATCAATGCCCCACATGGCAAACGGCCAAGGCGAATTCATGACGTTCAGAGGGCTTGGTGGTACATGAACTTTATCAGCATAGATTTGACACTTATGGCACTTCCGAGCATATTTGAAACAATCGGATTCCATAGTCATCCAATAATAACCGACTCTCAAAAATTTCTTGGACATTGCATGACCACCAGCATGGGTACCAAACGAACCTTCATGCACTTCCTGCATTAACATGTCTGCTTCGTGTCTATCCACGCATCTGAGCAAGACCATGTCAAAGTTCCTCTTATACAGCACATCATCCTGATTCAAGTAAAAGCTTCCAGCTAGCCTTCTCAGGGTTTTCTTGTCATTCTTTGACGCACCTTCAGGATACTCCTGGCTCTTGAGGAAGTTCTTGATGTCATAATACCACGGCTTCTCATTAATCACAACAGACTCGGGTGCAAACACATACACCGGCCTCTCGAGTCGATTCACCGCAACATGTGGCACATGATTCCACCAATGAACCTTTATCATAGAGGACAAAGTGGCCAAAGCATCAGCCATCTGATTCTCATCCCGGGGAACATGATACAACTTCACCTTCTTGAAGAACGTCAGTATTCTTCTGGTGTAATCTCTATACGGAATCAAATGCGGCTGGTTCGTATTCCAATCTCCATTGACCTGATTGATCACTAGAGCAGAATCTCCAAATATGTCAAGAGTTTTGATCCTCAGATCAATGGCTTCTTCTATCCCCATGATACAACCCTCATACTCAGCTTCATTGTTGGTGACGTCAAAAGTCAATCTGGCAGCAAAAGGTATATGAGCACCTTTAGGATTGATCAGCACTGCACCAACACCGTTACCATTCACGTTCACAGCCCCATCAAACATCATTGTCCACTTGTCATCAGGATCCGGTCCTTCCTCGACAAGAAGCTCTTCACAATCTTTCATCTTAAGATACATGATGTCTTCATCAGGGAATTCAAACATCATAGGCTGATAGTCATCGATTGGTTGTTTGGCAAGATAGTCTGACAAAACACTACCTTTGATGGCTTTCTGCGACGTGTACTGGATATCATACTCTGTTAAGATCATTTGCCAACGGGCAACACGTTCGGTGAGAGCCGGCTTCTCAAAGATGTACTTCACTGGATCCATCTTAGAAATCAATAAGGTAGTATGGTTCAACATATACTGCCTCAGTCGGCGAGCAGCCCATTCCAAAGCACAGCAAGTTTTCTCGAGCTGCGAATATTTGATTTCACAGTCGGTAAACATTTTGCTAAGGTAGTATATAGCATGCTCTTTTCGACCAGACTCGTCATGCTATCCCAATACACACCCCATCGAATTCTCGGTTACTGACAGGTACATTATCAGTGGTCTCCCTGGAACTGGAGGAATCAGGATTGAAGGTTTCTGTAAATACTCTTTAATCTTGTCAAAAGCTTTCTGACAATCATCATTCCACCTGATTGCTTGATTCTTTCTTAGCAATTTGAATATCGGTTCACACGTGGCAGTTAGGTGAGATACATACCTTGCAATGTAGTTCAATCTCCCTAAAAACCCACGAACCTGCTTTTCTGTTTTCGGTTCAGGCATCTCTTGAATAGCTTTGACTTTTGTTGGATCAACCTCAATCCCTTTCTCGCTGACAATGAAGCCTAACAGCTTCCCAGATCTCACACCAAACGTACACTTGTTTGGATTCAGCCTCAGTTTGAACTTGACCAACCTGTCAAATAACTTCTGCAAATTAACCAGGTGCTCCTCTTCTGTCTGCGACTTCGCAATCATGTCATCCACGTACACTTCAATTTCTTTGTGCATCATGTCATGAAAGAGAGTCGTCATAGCCCTCTGATAGGTAGCACCGGCACTCTTCAGCCCAAATGGCATCACCTTATAGCAAAACGTGCCCCAAGGTGTAATGAATGTCGTCTTTTCCATGTCCTCTGGCGCCATCTTAATCTGATTATAGCCCGAGAAACCATCCATGAAAGAGTATACCGAGGATTGAGCCGTATTATCAACCAATACATCAATGTGAGGTAATGGGAAATCATCTTTCGGACTCGCCCTGTTCAATCCCGGTAATCGACACACATTCTGACTTTGCCATCCTTCTTCGGCACAGGAACGATGTTGGCTACCCACGGTGGATAAGTTGTTACTGACAAGAAACCCGCATCGAACTGCTTCTGAACCTCTTCCTTGATTTTTACTGCCATATCAGGACTCGTTCTACGAAGCTTCTGCTTAATCGAAGGACAATCATCTCTGAGAGGTAGTCTATGCACCACAATATTAGTATCCAGCCCAGGCATATCTTGATAAGACCAGGCGAATATCTCAACATACTCTCTCAGCATCTCAATCAACCTGCTCTTGACCTCTGTCTTCAAAGCAGCCCCGATCTTGATATCCCTTCTGGCGTCCTCAGTACCAAGATTCACAATCTCCAACTCCTCCTGATGAGGTTGGATGACCCTTTCCTCCTGCTTCAACAATCTGACCAATTCTTTCGGGAGTTCACAGTCTTCCTTGCTCTCCTCTTCAGCTTGGTAGATGGGATTATTGAAATCATACTGAGCCATAACAGAACTGTTCATAGTAGATGCCGTGATATCACTTCTGCATGTTTAATGCTTTGTTTTAGAAAAAGAGTTCAATAAAGTCACAAAAACAAAAACATTGCCATTTTTATTTTTTTTTTGAAAAATGAAAAACAAAAATAGAAAGACAGGGATTACAAGATTGTTTGCAAAACGTCCTTTATTAATGATAAAAATTGTAAAACATGATGTGGCCCTACAATGAACCACTCCGCCTGGGGCAGAACGTAGGGTTTTGTGCAGAATGAAAAAACAAAAGAAAATTACTCTGTTTGAAGAGTAACTTGGACTACATCCTCTGCCGTCCAATTGTTGATAATCTCCCCTGGCGCACTCGGGCGAACCCAGCAGTCGAAATCACAATCACTGTCACCATCTTCCACATCAGCTGCGAAGACGTCACCGTGATTCATCAGCCCAGCGCTGGTAAAGGTGCTCGGACCTGTCTGCATACCCTGCTCCGCCTGCAAAGGTTGATAGCCAATACCAAACTTATCTTCTTTGACCGGCAAATCCACCATCTTGCCCCAGCCTTCAGCTCTGCCAGAGTCGACAACCTCTTTGGCCTGCTTGTACGAAGCAATCGAAGCACCCGGCCTCCTCTGATCGGCATATGCCACACCCTCGAGAGCAACAATCTCAAACGCCTGGCACAAGGTATCGTGGATCTCGCCATCCACCTCGACATATTTGAACGAGGACAGGTGACTCACCAAGATATCTTCTTCGCCACACACGGTCACGATCTGACCGTTCCAGACATACTTGAGCTTCTGATGGAGATTCGACGAGACTGCCCCTGCTGCATGGATCCATGGACGCCCTAACAAGCAACTGTAGGCGGGCTGAATGTCCATGACATAGAAGATGATGTCAAACACCTCCGGACCTATCTTCACAGGCAACGTGACTTCACCAAACACAAAACGTTTGGATCCGTCAAATGCACGAACTATCAGGTCACCAGGAGTAAGCACAACCCCTTCAACAGATATCTTCTTCAGAATTTGCTTGGGCAAGACGTTCAGAGAAGAACTCGTGTCTACCAGCACATGTGACAACACAGCCCCCTTACACTCCATCGTGATATGCAAGGCCTTGTTATGGTTTCGCCCTTCAGGCGTCAAATCAAGATCAGTGAACCCCAAGCCATGTCTGGTGCTCACATTGGCGATCACGCCCTCCAGTTGGTTGACGGAAATCTCCTGAGGTACATACGCCATGTTCAGCATCTTCAGCAAGGCGTTGCGATGTGCCTCAGAGCACAACAGCAAAGAAAGAATAGAGATCTTGGACGGAGTTTGGTTGAGTTGATCTACGATCTTGTAGTCACTCTTCTTAATGATTCTCATGAATTCCTCCACGTCCTTCTCAAACGAGCCACCAGGCACATTCGTCTGAGTAGGTTCTTCGTCAACCACGGCTTGTTTTCCCTTCGACTTAGCAGAAGGCTCAGCATTGGCATCCCTCAACGGTTGAGGAGCAAACAGTCGTCCACTTCGAGTAAATCCTCCCGGTCCACCAACATTGTCCACAACTGGACTCACAACCGCGGGAGTTCTACTAGGTGCAACAATAGGTACTGGAGCCTGATTGGTCGGTCTGACCCGATTCTCAGCCCTTCGATTATTCCGGTAGGCATTGTCGTACCTCCAAGGCACAACCTTACTATTCTCAACAACAGGTCTTCCACCTGATACAACAATAGTAGTTGGAGTGTCGACAGTTACTGGTGCGGAGATGGTAACTGGAGTACCACTTATTGTAGGCGCACTGACCCTCGGACCACGTCTTTCAGATGGTTTGAAAAAGATAGTGACAGTTGACACTGCCCCACGATTTCTATTATTAGCCCGGGCAAACTGAACACAACCCTCGTCCATCAGCTTCTGAATACCAGCCCGCAACTGGTCACAACCATTCTCAGCTTCAGCACAGCCCAAACAATCCTCATCATAGCCCGGGTAGACACCCTCATTCAACAAACGGCCCTTAACAACAAGCAGAGAAGTCTGAATCTCATCAACACTGACCGTCAGATCCTCGGCTTCAACCCCTTCAACACAGTTCACCCGGTGAGCACCATGCGCAGGCATAGGGTTGTTTACAACATTCGGTACAGGAGCGAAATTGATAGTCTTGGCATCAATCAGGTCCTGGACTTTATGATGAAAAGCCCTGCAGTTCTATATATGGTGTCCCGGCGCACCAAAATGAAAGTCACAACGCACATTGGCATCATACCCAGGTGGTATTTTTGTCAATGGCGCCATGGTCCTCAATTCCACGAACCCTAGTCTGAGCAACTCAGGTAGTAACTCAGCGTAGGTCATGGGCAATGGGTCAAAACGTCTATCAGGAATCCTCTACCTCGGCTGATACGGACGTTGCTGCAGTTGTTGTTGTTGTGGCATTTGTTGTTGAACCCTCTGTTGTTGCGGTTGTTGACGTTGTTGAGGTGCAGGAATGGTTACCGCGGCAACCTGACAGTAGTGACTTCTGTTCGGAACTCGGCGATGTTGAACAGCATTAGTATCACCCTCTCTACGGCGAGGTGCCCCAGAGAAAGGTTTCTTGGAAGACGAGGAACTAGCATCATTGATCTTTCCAGCCTTGATCAAACTCTCAATCCTCTCTCCACAAATGACAACATCAGAAAAACTACCGAATGGGCAGCTCCCATCCGGTCCATAAATACTCCTTGAAGAGGGCCGATAAACATGTCAGTCAACTCCCTTTCCAGCATAGGGGGTTGAACTCTCGCAGCCAACTCACGCCACCTCTGGGCGTACTCCTTGAAGCTTTCACCTGACTTCTGACATAGACTCTGCAGCTGAGTCCGGCTAGGCGCCATGTCCATGTTGTGCTTATATTGCCTCAAGAAGGCCTCACCCAGATCCCTCCAGCATCGGATCGAATCTCTCTTTAATTCCATGTACCAGTCCAAAGAAGCCCCAGATAGACTATCTTGGAAAAAGTACATCCACATTTTTTCATCATCTGTATACGCAGAGATTTTCCGATAGTATGCCTGCACATGGGTGCGAGGGCAAGAAGTACCATTGTACTTGTCGAAGGAAGGTGCTTTGAATTTATATGGGATTCTCAGACCTTCAACCAACCCCATATTAGTCACATCGAAACCAAGAGAGTTTTGGCATTCCATCGCACGGATCTTCTCAGCCAGGGCATCAACCTTACGATCCCTATCCTCAACTCTTCCAACATCACCATCATCCTCACTCAGCAGCGTGAACATGTCCTCTTGTCGGTCGACAATAGGAGCTGGATGACGAACCGGAGCCCTGGTAGCTCTAACATTGACAGTCTCTGCAGCAAGAGGCTGTCCATTGATTCTTATTCCCCTGAGTTCATCTCCCACGACATAGTCATGAACGGGAGCAGCAACAACATTCCCCTGAACAGGGATACCAGCAGGTGAACCACGGTTGGACGCTTGAATCACGGTCTTTTGTCTCTGAACCAAAGCTCGGAGCTCCTCCTGACCCTGAGCAACCCCTTGCATCATTGTCATAAACTGGGCCATGTTCGCCCTCATCTCAGCCAGCTCGTTCTGAACCTGATCCATTCTTCTTTGTTGATTGAGTCTGGTTGAATACCGGTGCGGTCTCTGATCAGCTATCCTGCCTGACAAAGGAACCAGAGTGAGAAGTCGCGAACAAGAACACCTGTTATGCAAAATGATATGTATATGATGTGCGTGATGTGTATGCAGGTTAACTTTTTTCATGCATTATTATACATTTTTCTTCTTTTTTTCCTTTTCGAAAATAAACATGCTATGATGCAAATGATGGAGCCAAGACTGGTCGGCTGAGTATCACACGGCACAGGATCAAAGCTTCGGCTTGAACTCTGGCATCACAACTTCATCTGAAACCCAAAGTCATCTGAACCAAGTCATCTGAACCAAATCAACATCTGAGCAGGTACCCTCAAATTCAGCCCAGGGATCCGAAATAAACGGAACCCTCCGATCAATACCAGGATCAAACCTCCGGCGTCCAGAAATAGATCCATAAATCCGACTTATAAATAGGACTCTGATCAACCAATAGTCACCAACAAAGTCACCATCAGAACATGCATCCGTAAGAATCAACCCTCCCCTCACAGGTAAATTCTAATCAGGTCATCCTAAGGCGGATAATGGTCTCGATAATCGGGCAAAGATACTCAACGGGTTTGCCCTTTCAGGTGTGCCGTTGTAGCTCTCTTAAGATCGTCTCAACCAAAGATCCGGGAAAGAACGGTCACCGAAGTCAACAGCTCATATGAGATCATCCAACCTGAGTGGAATAACTCCAAACAGAAGGACTCTCTTAAATGAACCTCGTCCGGCTGTGGTGACACGTCGCAATAACATGCTGATACAGCAAGTGAGGAAACGCGAGACCACACTAATCCTAGGTGTATACTCGGGCCTGGGTTTTAGCCCCACTCAGAACACCCTCCCCAAACAGAGGAACCACCTGTACAGAACACAGCTCATTGACAGTATGATGCATGCAAACAGATATGCACATATATACAACATAATAATCATGAATGCAATAAATAAAGCAACACAAGCAACCTAAATCCTAACCTAGAGAGCGCTAGGAGAGACTCGCTTAGGGAAGATGAACCAGCAAGAGGTCAACTTCTCTATATTCCCCAGCAGAGTCGCCAGCTGTCGCATTACGAGAAAAACCGGCGGGAAAACAGAACAACAGAGCCGCCACCGTGCGCTATTTATCCCAAAAGAGGGAAAGGAAACGCTCGAAGTAAACCTGGAAAAGACATGGTCTCGCGACCAAAGAGAATGGGATCGGGAGTCGGTTAAGCGAAGGGAAGGTATTAGCACCCCTACGAATCCGTCGTACTCGACGGGATCCACACACTAAAGGAAGGAATATGGTTGCTAAAACACTGCTCACAAACAAACAAACATTGGCTGAAAGAGACACAAGAAAACAAACGAAACTGACTCGGCAGGATATCGCATCCTGGGCCTACTTAGTCTATCAGGCATAGACATCAAGTCGAAGTAGTTCGGACCGGGGAAAAACATGCTCGCGAGGATGTCGCATCCTATGCATACGTATCTTCTTGGACTAAAGAAGAATCAGAGCATCCGTAGCTCGGCTCACGCACACAAACAAAACAGACACAGGCAAACATGGAATCCGAATGCCAATCGCTGGACTTACATCAGATTCCGAACCAAAACACACCCACACTGGAAACCAGATGCCACTTGATGGACTTATACCGGACTCCAAGCACACAACACACAATAGGATACGGAATGCCAATCGCTGGGCTTACATCCATCTCCTAACACACACAAAACAAAATAAAAAGGGCGCCCGGAGAGATCAACTCATCTCCTGCCTATGTACCTCATCTAGTATGAGGATCAGGGCGACGTAGTTCCCCTACGCAGGGACAAAGGACTAGCCTAACCAGATAACAGAGGGAGACACAACTAGGGAGACTAACTCGAGCCTAGATGTTATCATGCAAAATCATCCCTAAGTCAAGGTTGTTATCTAACTTGCACAGGGAGAAAGCTATCCTAATCAGCACAGGCAAAGCAAAGCAAACAATCACAAATAGCACACACTATATACACACAAAGTGGGCTCACAGAAGGGGTTAGGTTGCAAGAGCAAGCCAACTGTATCAGGGTGATGTTAGCTCTTAACCTTAACATTGAGAGTTAAGGTGAAACAGATGAAATAGGAAGTGAAGATAAGACTTCACAACTCTTATCCCTGGCCTGGGAGAGCTTAAGACAAATGAAGTGTGGGTTCAGAAAGTGGGAACCCTTCTACACTTATGACACTGACTCAACTGTACAACTGTACAAGGATCTTGGGTTAATATCCACAATGCATCAACACCAGTTGTGTGAGCAGAGGGATGACTCAACTGAATAGCAGGAGATGGATTGCACATCTCTTGTATCTGCCAATTGCCTTATCAAAGGTCTTTTCCTGCTTGGGGACAAAAATAAACAAGCACAAGCATTGCCTCTTAAGGAGGACTTCAGACAGGTGCCTGGCCAAGTAACAGGCCAGGTCTTCCAGACTACATGGAGAAGAGATCATTATACCTCAATGCTCAAGCTAGCAAGCAAAGCAAAAGCAAGTTCTCAAGGAACTATAGCAACTAAGGTACCTGAAATCAATCCAACATAATCAGTACTCAGCTCAAACAAAAGGCAAACAGACAATTACAAGTCCACGACACAAACAGATAACAAGCATCAATGCACAAAGGTGCAAGCCACAAGGCCTAAGTACAAGTCTCAATGCCTACAAAACAAACTCAAGGTTATTCACAAACAAGTCATAAACCAACTCCAATTGAGTGCACATCATCAAGCATAAGCAATTGGGCTCTTTGACCTGAAACAAAGCTCAAATGTGAGAGCACAAACCACTAGTACAAGACTAGGGTCAAAATGGGAGCAATAAACCAAAACAGAACATGAAACTTATCAAAAATCAAGATTAATCAATTAGGAAACAAATCCAAGTAGTCTCATGTTCATATCATCAACCAAGATCATTTCATGAGGCAAAGAATACAAAGCATACAATTTGAAGCTCATAGAACCAAACAGAATGATTCAATTCAAATCAACTCACAAACATTTCAATAAATTCCAACAAAAATCATGGTTAAACAGAATTCATAACATGACATACACACGAAATTTCAAGTCATTTGGACCAAGGGAAGCAAGTCCATTAAATTCATCAAGTCAAGGCATGTTCAAACAAGCTCATACAAGGCACCAAATCATGCATCAACTTCAAGCAATCATAAAACAGAAACCAAACATGATAAATGAGTGCAACCAAAACCATGGCAAACTTCAAGATGTCTATAATACACATGCCAAATTTCAAGTCCATCCAATAAACCACAAGAATTTCCCAAATCATATGAAATCATGACTCACAAAAGGTTCACAATTGGTCAAACAGGGGAGAAATTCTCAAACAAATAGGAAATGCATACAAAAATTCCAGGAAAATTCACATTCAAACCTAACATCCAGAAGATTCAACATGCAAATATTCAGATCATTTTGAGTTCATATAGCATGGTAAAGAAAATCAATAAGTCAAGCAAGAAATGGTGTGACACACATTGTCACACCTCCAAAGATCAGGTCATATCTCACAATCCAGGAATGCAAAAATCACAAACTCTATACCAAAATACTCCTCAAGGTGTCTAGATTACACATATAAATTTTCAGCTCCATTATATTAAGCATCATCATTTCATGAGCAAAATAGCAAGCAATGTGCAACAAATGACATGTATGAGCAAACCCTAGCCAAAACAGAAATCCACACGTGCACAATTTTCATAAAAATCACCATAAAATAGTAGACATGGCAAGGATCATGGCACAAAAAATCTCACATCAATTGGACCATTATTTTGTGATTTATGAATTTTTGAATGAGAAGAAAAATAAAAAAAGCATGGACAAAGTGTGTGAAACATGGTTGAATATGTGAAAATAAAATGCAAGGCATAATATTAGATGCTGTCGCCCGGAATCGAGCTGCGTATGCTTTCAAATCTGGCGCCACTTAAGTGAAACGCCGCGTTTCACTTAAGTGCGTGGCACAGTGTGATTGGCTTCATGGCGCGTAAACAACAAAAAACATTCAAATATGTGAATACATGGATCAAACGCGATCTGGCAAATGAAAAAATTAGGGTTCTACATGTTCTTCATACAATTTCCAGCTCAAGAACAAATGTCCACGAAAATCAACAAGCAGCATATCATTAGCTTCGTCTTGCAATGCTCATCACTAATCTAAGCATCAATAGACCTAATTCCTACTCACATGACCGGATCGATCGAAGGAAGTTTCATCAACCAAACTTAAAATCCAGATATCTCTCTTAATACAGCATGAAAATTCAAGATCCAAAGTTCATTATGATCAGCAATGGAGGATCTACAAGATGCATATCCTAATTACAAGAATTATTAGAATCGATTTCGAACCTTCAAGTGATGACAGAGTTGAATTCGTGGCTTTCAAGCTTGGATAAGCAAAAACAGATGCTACACAACTCTCCACTGGATGAATGAATGATGATTTGATGCTCAACAATGCTTGAATTCGATGGAATCTTCAACTGCCATAGGAGATGCTATGCTCAACAGTCCAAGAATCAGCTCAATAGGTGTGATTTCTTGCTTCAATTCTCTTCAGAAATGGTGGTGGATGATGAACCAATGAAGAATCAATGCAATGTTCTTGGAGAATTTGCAGAAAAATGAGAGAAGAAGTTTTGGAGATTTTTCACTTTGATCTAGATCTGAGCAAGAATGAATGTTAATCACAAATTCAGTTAGAATTATCTATTTATATGTGTTGCTAATCAATTTTGTTAATCAAGCTTAGCCAAAACCAAAGTGATCAGTGAAATGAGTTTTTGTGCTAAATGGCCAAAGTAACCTTCATGTGCATGAGAACCTTGCTACATGTCGCAACCTGAAAAATACAGTGCGCAAAAAAACAACCGGCGAAAGAAAATGACAGAAGAGTCGCCACCGTGCGTTATTTATCCCAAGGGAGGGAAAGGAAACGCTCGAAGTAAACCTGAAAAAGGAAAGGACAAGACGGGGTCTCGCAACCTAATCTTGGGTTCGGGAGTCGGTTATGCGAAGGGAAGGTATTAGCACCCCTACGCATCCGTAGTACTCTACGGGATCCACTTTTGTGGTTTTTTTGTCTAAAGGGGGTGGATTTACCTAATGTGTTTATTTACTAAAAAAAAAGGGGTTGAATGAAAATGACTCGTGCGGATGTCGCATCCACTGCATACGTATCTCATCTGAATATGAGAATCAGAGTCTTCGTAGCTCGGCTGACCTATGGGTTGGGGGGATGTGTGCTCGCTAAGACATCGCGTCTTATGCCTACGTATCTCATCTGGAATGAGAATCAGAGCAAGCCGTAGTTCGGCTAACTACGGGGTTATGGATTGGGTTTTGGACGAACAACGTCACTACGCAATCTACCGGATGCTCGACCTTTGGAGACTTACTCGCCTGTAGCAGAAGGAGTAAACGTGTGTTATGGGTTTTAGGGTTTGGGATGCTCGAGGGCAAACAGGCAGTCCTCGACGAAGGAACCGCGCTACATGCAGGGATATGAATACAAAACACAAAACATGTATCTCAAAGTAAAATGCCACCAAGGGGCTCAAACATTGCCTCCTATCGAGGTCTTCCAGCTAAGAAAGCAATAAAGTACGAGAAAGGGAAAAAATTACCACACGGATAAAGATCCGAAGCTATAGCAGTTAAAGGAGCAAGAAACCCTGAAATCTCTCCAGCTGGACCGTCAAAGGAAATCAGTCAACACGAATAATCAGAATAAAACTTCAGGGGGTATCCCACAAATAAAGTGGGAAACCACGCGAGTGTCTTTGCAAAAACCATATGAGCCCTCACAAAACTCGACAAAGGGTTAGAGCAGCAGGATGAAATCAAGAGAAAACAATGCCATGGCAACACAGAAAACAGGTTAGAACAAAACAGAACAAAAGCAAATACTGTCACGTTCGCGACTGCTTCGCCTAGCGAAGGCTTAGCGAAGCTTCGCTACAGGCTCACCTAGCGAAGGCCTGCGGGTTTTGGATTCCTCCTTGATAACAGTTCGATCTCTATGATTCGAAACCCTGTGGTATCCAACTCATAAACGAAAATGATTAAAACATTCAAGGTATTGTTACACATATTCATACACAAATATAAACCCATGGGCAAAACCAGATGTTACCTCATATATTCATAATATTCAAATTCAAGGCGTAAGGTAATAGGAACAAAGGCATACCTGATGAGAGAGACCGATTAGGATTGAATGGTACGGCCGGATCTGCGAAGTAGTACTAGGTTTCATGTGAGGCGGAGTGAACTTCTTAGAGCTGCCTGAAGGTTTCTGCAGAGTACTTCCTAGGTCTCTTTCTCCAGTCTCTGGTCTTTTCTGTTCAGCCAGTGTTCTCCTTTATCTCATTGACTACTCTGGTATTTATAGGCCAAATTTCGCAGCTTGTGGGCTTTGAATGAGGACAGCTCAGGCCCAAAACTTTTCTGATATTTCTGAAATGCGCGTCCTTCGCCTAGCGAGGGATCTGCTCGCCTAGCGAGCATGACTGTACTCTTCGCTAGGCGAAGCATCTGCTCGCCTAGCGAGCATGACAGCTCAGCAGCAGATTCTCGCTTCTTCCAGCTTGGCGATTTGTACGATGAATAGGCCCTATCTGGCCCTGTCGGTAGTACCTCAAGTCTATTCCTTGCGTTGACTGACCATCTAAGTAGAACCCACAAAGTGTCCTGGATGATGTTCGAGCCTCTTGGAGCTAATTTTGATTGACGCGATGCAATATGGCATGAAATGCTAAATGACCTAAAAAGTGAATGCATGAATGAGGAGGGCAAATTTTGGGGTGTTACAGCTGCCCCTATTCAATCAACTGGGGACCCGAAAAGAAGATAGCGGCGGCTTTCGCACTTTTGTGGTATCAAGGGATTGAATACATTAAAAGCCCAAAAATTTGCACTGAAGTGAAGTGAAGTAACAACTCCTTGAAAGAAAAATTCGTCTGGTAAGGTGAGAGTCAGTCCGAATACCGAAAAAGAACGCTAACCTGGATACCAAAATAAATGGTAACACAGAAATAACCATGGCCTGAATGCCGCTCATCAGTCTGAATACTGGAGATGACTTCGATCTGAACATCGGGAAAACTGGCCTGAATGCCACTTCGGTCTGAATACCTGAACATTGGCCTGAATGCCACTTCGATCTGGATGCCGGGAAAATTTGCCTGAATGCCACCTCGATCTGAATATCGGACAACTGGCCTGAACGCCACTTAGGTCTGGATACCGGAAAACTGGCCTGAATGCCACCTCGATCTGAATATCGGACAACTGGCCTGAACGCCACTTCGGTCTGGATACCGGAAAACTGGCCTGAATGCCACTTCGATCTGAATATCGGAACACTGGCCTGAATGCCACAAGTTGCATCGACCTGAACGTCGGAAACTTCTTCGATCTGAACATCGGAAAGACTTTTCCTGAATGCCACTTCGATCTGAATATCGGAAAAACTTGGCCTGAATGCCACTTCGTTCTGAATATCGGAAAATTGGCCTGAATGCCACTTCGATCTGAATATCGGAAAATTGGCCTGAATGCCACTTCGGTCTGGATACCGGAAAACTGGCCTGAATGCCACTTCGGTCTGGATACCGGAAAACTGGCCTGAATGCCACTTCGGTCTGGATACCAGAAAACTGGCCTGAATGCCACTTCGGTCTGGATACCGGAAAACTGGCCTGAATGCCACTTCGGTCTAGATACCGGAAAACTTCATGCCTGTCAGCATTGGTAGAAATAGGGAATGATAATAGAGGCGGCGCATGGGCCAATGACACTTGCTGGGGATAACAAAGGTAAGTCATGAACAATCTTCAGTCTGAGTACTGGAAACTACTTCTAGCTTATCACTTGGGATACCGAGAATGTCTTATGCTTTATATGCGTATGTTTGAATTTTTCAATGGCGTAATGCTCCATGAAAATGGAAATGCTACGCGATTTGGAAGGATGCAATGCAATATGATTCTACATGCAGGGATGCGAAATGCTGGGTAGAATGCCAAGCCGAGGCAAGGGGATCTGCTGGGGAAATGATTACCATCCTCTGGGCTCTGGCCAGGCTGCTGGAGATACACACCACAATGAACTCTGTGGGGAGATGACTAGCCATGCGGTGTTCTGGCCATACCGAGAATCTGATCGGGGAAAGAATGGCATTGGAAGCCTGCTGCTGAGGAAAGCCACAATGGTTCTGGCAACCATGATTTGCGAGAGATGACTCAGCAGGGGGAGCAAACACTGATACGGTACCGAGGTTCTGCTTCAAGAAAAGAAACCATGGATCTTGCATTGGGATTATCAATCTGGCTTCGAACTCTAAGGAGCAGCCACTTCTGCCGGGAAGATAAAGTCTGGCACTGTCAACCCCGTTGGGGATATGTAGTCTGGTACTATCAACTCTACTGGGGAGTGTATGTCCTGAAACAACCGCTTGGGGAAGTACGGGGGTGAGAAACTGCTGGGGATTGAAGAATCCAACGCTCTGATCAGCTCTGCAGGGATAAGACACCGAATTTGTCTGTTGGTGACTTCACTGGGGAAGATATTCACGATCATCTGCAGGGAATTTTAAGGAAATGCCCCGAGGGTATCTGTTCTGAATAGACGATCCAAAGCACTTAAAATTTACAGCAATTTTAAATGTTTATTAAGCATGTACCTGTAAAGCCCTTATGTGTCATGATGCAATGTTTATCAAAAATTCGGACGTCAGTTTTGCAAACAAAACAGTAAAATGAAAATGAAAACAGAGATATACTGAATAACATGATTTTATTGATTGAATGGCCTCTGAATAGGCATTTACATTAAGAAGCAATCCCTGGAAAGAGGTAATCGCACAATAGATAAAAACAAAAATTAATCTAATGGCAATGTGAAATGGATTTCTATTGGGTTCCAATTCTGCTATGACTTGCTCGTCTTCAAGATCCTCCAGATGATCAGCTTTCTGAAAGAGTGATTGGACTGTTTCCTATCCTTCAAAAATTTCCAGTCATTGGCACGAGATGAGATTCAGAACTACTCAGAACGCAGTCATTCGCTTAATCCCTAACTTTTGCCTGGATCGCCCTTTTCGGGTTTTCAATCCACCGGGATACCCATTTTTGCCTAAGTTGCCTTTTCAGGTTTTCAACTTACCGGGTGTACAATCTTTTTTTATTTTTGTCCCTAATTTTTGCCCGAACCCTTTCATTTTCTTGGTTCGCCGGGACGCCCATTTTTGCCTGGACTACTCTTTTTTACTGTCCAGCGGGTCTATTTTATGCGAAGTATTTTTTAACTGCGTCTGAGTTCACAGGGGAAGTGAAGTTTTCACCATCCATAGTTGCAAGCATTAAGGCCCCACCATCAAAAACCTTGGTGACAATATACGGTCCATCATAGTTAGGAGTCCACTTGCCCCTGTGATCTGTCTGAGGAGGAAGGATCCTTTTCAACACTAAATCTCCGACTTGGAAACAACGAGGACGCACCTTCTAATCAAAAGCTCTCTTCATCCGACTCTGATACAACTGCCCATGACAAATGGCTGCCATTCGCTTCTCTTCGATAAGACTCAACTCATTGAACCTTGTCCGAATCCATTCAGCTTCATCTAACTTGACATCCAACAGGACTCTTAGAGAAGGAATCTCCACTTCAACAGGTAGGACTGCTTCCATACCATACACCAGGGAGTAAGGGGTTGCCCCGGTCGATGTACATACTGAAGTACGGTACCCATGCAAGGCGAAGGGTAGCATCTCATGTCAATCTCTGTACGTGACGACCATCTTCTGCACCATCTTCTTTATGTTCTTATTTGCCGCCTCAACAGCGCCGTTCATCTTAGGGCGGTAAGGGGAAGAATTGTGATGCTGAATGTTGAAGTTCTGACACAACTCCTTCATCATTTTGTTGTTGAGATTAGAACCATTATCAGTAATGATTCTTTCGGGAATCCCATAGCGACAAATGATTTCTTTCTTGATGAAACGGGCAACCACATGTCGGGTGACATTCGCGAACGACGCTGCCTCGACCCACTTGGTGAAATAGTCGATGGCAACAAGGATGAAGCGATGCCCATTGGAAGCAGTCGGCTCAATCTTTCCAATCATGTCAATGCCCCACATGGCAAACGGCCACGGCGAAGACATCACATTCAGAGGATTCGGCGGTACATGCACTTTATCAGCATAAATCTGGCATTTATGACACTTCCGAGCATACTTGAAGCAATCTGATTCCATGGTCATCCAATAATAACCCGCTCTCAACAATTTCTTAGCCATTGCATGTCTGTCGGCATGAGTACCGAAGGAACCTTCATGAACTTCTTGCATTAACATGTCTGCCTCGTGTCTGTCCACACTGTAACACCTCAAAATTTGCCCTCCTCTCTTGGGACTAGCATTAACATATTTGCATACCATTTTAGGTCATTAGGCATTGCATGTTGCATATCATGTGGTTACATTGTGCAAGCTATTCTCCCAAGTCTTGATCAGAAGATGAGGAAGTCAAAGTGCAAGCCTAGGGTTTACTGATTGATCATGGCCATCTGAGGATTGGGCTATGAATTAGGGTTTCATGATTCTCCAATGGATGTTGGTCTTCATCTTGATTACAATGATACATCATCGTCATCATGGTTGGATGTCATCAGAAGATTGAAGAAGATTCCTTGAGATTAGGGTTTTGACCACTGGTCAACCCTAATCAGCTGCATTGGGCCAATCAGGGCTGGATCAGGAGATGGTGTTTGAGATGGAGATGAGGATCATTTTGTGATTATATTGTGCTTATTGAGGCTAGGGTTGCACCCTTGAGCCATTTCAGTTGAAGATTGGGGCTTAATTTGATCTATGCATTGCCAATTTCATCTATCAGATGGAAAAGTCAACTGTGGTCAACTGTACATGATCTGATGGATTCGGAGGTGGAAATGAGTTGGATACACTTCATTCATGTTGGAACAAGTGTTGGATGACATCTCAAAGCTTAAAATTGAAGAAAATCAAGTCAGGACAAAAACTGCCAAAAATAGCAAGTGACTTGTAACTGAAGTTTCCAAAAGTGGAAAGTTTTTGACCTCAAAAACAGAAGTCCAAGGAAGCTTCAAATGAAAAATTGTTCAACATGACAGATGTAGATCTTGTTCTCACCTTTCCAAAAAGTCCAAGAACTTGAAAATCCAATGTGTGGTTTGCAAGATATGGCTCAGTGAATTTCAGAAATGACCCGTAATCAGGAGGCCACAACTACCACATACTTTGTCCAAATTGCAAGTTCTTTATATGCACAAACTCCATTTGACATGTACTTTGAGGGTGCATCATTGGATTTGTTCAAAAATGGCCAAGGCAAAAAGTCACTTTTCAACTGGACAGCTGAATTGGACCAGGGGCAAAATTGTCCAAATGTCAAAATATTGGGAATTTTTGAATGGGACTTTTTCCAACACCTCAGGAATGGCATTTTAAGTGTGTTTGAATATTCATTTCATGGTTAATGCACATGGTTTGAGTTTTGTCTTGAAAAATGGAAATGACAAAAATGGACATTTTGCAAATACATGGTGAGTTTGAGAAATACATGACCAATTGCAATGGGAATTGTTTCTACACTTCACATATGGTGTTTTGGACATGTTGAAACCAATTGTGAGCTGGCATGTGCTGTCATTGTGTATTGACCAATTTGCCCTCATTTGCAAAAATTACATTTTCACTTAACATGGCCAAAATGCTAATTAACATGATTAAGCTACAATTAAGCTACCATATATATTCATAATCACTCCATAATCATAACAGAACCTCACAATTACCAAAGTTGGATCTCAAAACCTCTCACATTCTCTCAATTTTCATCAAGAACACCAAACCCTCAAATCCTTCAATCTTCCTCAATCTTGAACCAAATCTCGAAATTCTTTTTGCTTTGAACTTGTATCATCATGTGCTAGGACTGTTTTTGCCTCTCATCATCAATCAAGCTTCGAATCATGGCTGTTCCAAGAAGCTCCATCAATGGTGAAATCGGATTTTGAGCGATAGAAGCCAAGGCAAGTGGAGTTGAGCGCATCAATCACCTTCTCGATCTCTTTCCTGCATCTGTTTGAGGAAGAAAAGCTCAAAGAGCACTGATTTCGTGGCTGCCATTCCAGGTATGTGAATTTTCGACCGTCACGATTCTCTTAATGCTTATATGCGTTAGAAAGAGCATGAGACGTAGGTTCTAAAGCTGCTTGTGGTTTAGAAAATGATTAACCATAGGAGGAGAAATCTGGAATTAAAGTTTCATATCCAAACCCTAACTCGTTCGATTCTTGAGTTTTAGGAACTTTTAGGATGAATTGAATGGATATTTGGAATGTGCTTGAGAAGACGAATCCAACGGCTATAGGCTTGTCCATTTTCGTTAACTTTTGTTGTTCTTCGTTTTTCAAATTTTCTGGAAAATTCGCGTGAGGAAGAAGATGAAATAGTCGCTTTGATCCAAATTTCAGTTTGAAAATTCAAAAAAACTGTTTCCCGCCGGCGCCAAAAGATTTACAAAAATGCCATTGATGATTTTTAGTTAATTTCATTTAATTATTAGAAAATATTTAACACATTAAAAAATTCAGAAAAAATAGAAAAAAAATCAGAAAAATATGAAAAAAATTGTGTTGACTTTGTCTTTGAGTGTAGGATTTTTTTGACCTATTGGTCAAAGTTGTGCTTGGCAAATATTTTATTTGGCATAGGCTTTTCTAATGTATGTCACATTTTGATACATTTTGGCAATTTGATCATGAAATACTCATATCATAAAATAAATGGCTGAAAATTTTTGTGGTGGTTCTTGACTCATTGAGGATTATTTATATGTAAATTTCATGAATTTTTGATACCTGGTTAGAGAGCAGCAAATTCTGGAACTTAGGTGTGACAATTTGTGTCACACCTCTTGATGTCAACTTGTTGGATTTAATTGGATAACCTATGCATGTTAGAATTGAATGAAATTTGGCATGGTGACTTGTTGACATGTTAGGATGCTTGATGAATTTTTGTAGGATTTTTCACTGTATTTTCAATTTAATCTTGATTTTTCATTTCTGGTTGTTGAAATTGCAAGCTCATGTGATACATGTTGGTAGATTGATTGGGAAATCCTCATATTGTATTGTATGGCCATGAAATTTGATATGCATGAACTAGACACATGTTAGGACCTCCCTGTTTTGGTCTAATCCATTTCTTTTTAGTTTCCAATGAGATATGAATTTTTGAAGTGGATGTATGCATTGATGGTGTGAATTGAAGCATGTAATTGTGTCTGTTTTTGTTGATTTTCATTGACATGGTTCCATTTGCCCAATTGAGCTCAAATTTGACATGGTAGACCTTGATTGACCCCTGTTTAGGTGTATTTAATTTGAGATTTTTTTGATGTGTTTTGGCATGGCTTTGAATGAAATACTTCTGTTTGTATATTTGGTGCTTCATTTGAACCAATATGGATTGTTTTGTGCATGAATTGAACATGATGGATGATATAAACATGAGACCAATGATGTTTGCTTGTGTTTGATGATAATTTGATGTTGGTTGATGAATACCTTGCTGTTTTAGATTTTTTCTTGCTTTTGGACCCTAGGCTTGGCCTAGTGGTCTAGTTGCTAATATTTGCTTGATTTTTCAGGATCAAAAAGCAATGCACATGGAGAATGATCCAAATCCAATTTTGATTGATGTTGTGGATGTTTGTACACTAACATAACATTGTTTTGTAGGTGTTGGAGCTTGGGCTTAAGCCTTGAGCTTGCTTTGTGTTGTATTGTTTAAACTATTTGATTGTTTGCTGTATAGTTTGTCTGATTGAGTACTGACTGAGTTTGATTATTTCCAGGTACTTTAGTTGCTCAGTTCCTTGTGAACTATTGCTTTGCTTTGCTTAAGCAACTTGCATTTGAGGTATAACCTTCTTACTTCATGTAGTCTGGAGACCCGGCTGTTACCGGGCCGGGCAAATAAATGTCTGAAGTCCTCCTTAAGAGGCAATGATTGTGTATGTTTATTTTTAAGCCCAAGCAGGGAAAGTCCTTCAAGTAAGGCAATTGGTGGAAGGTAGGGACAAGCAACCTGTCCCCCACTATTCAGTGAGTCTTCTCCTTGCTCCCATTACATGGTTGTAGCATTGAGATCAAAAGCCCAAGATCTGTTGTGTCAGAGTCATCGAGTATAGAAGGGTTCCCCTATTCTGGACCCATGCTCATTTGTCAGCTCTCCCTGGTTAGGGATAAGAGCTGTGAGGTCTGATCCTCACTTCATCCTTTCATCTGCTTCACCTTAGCCTCGTAATGGCAAGGTTAAGAGCAAAACCAGCCTGTACAGACGACTCGCTTCGGCGGTCAAACCCCATTGATTGAGCCTCTTGTTTGGTTATAGTGGGTGTTTTGTGATTATTTGATTGACATGTTTGTTTGAGATGCCTGTTCTCATTTGATATATGATGTATGCTTGTATGCTTTCTTCTTTCCTGGTTAGGATTAGATCGCACTGATGCAAGTAGGATAGAAAACCGAACTTAGGGCGACTTTGCATGACAACATTAGGCTCGAGTCTCAGCTCCCTAGTGTCGTGTTTTCCCCTCTGTTTCTGGTTAGCAATTTAGTCCCTTTCAGGGGAACTACATCGCCCTGATCCTCGTTCCAGACGAGGTATGTAGGCAGGTGGTCGTGCGAGACCACTCCGGGCAACCTTTTTCTTTTTTGCGTGAGTTTACTTGTTATCTGACTGTGTGTTTGGTTCGGATGCCGACGTAAGCCCAGTGATTGGCAGTCGGGCTCCACGTTTGCCGTTTTGAGTGTGTTTTGGTTCGGATGCCGACGTAATTCCATCCAGTGGTTGTCGGGCTCCATGTTTGCCACCCTTGCCTGTTTGTATGTTTTGTGTTGTTTGGCGTGCGTGAGCCGAACTACAGAGGCTCTGATTCTTGTTCCAGACAAGATATGTAGGCATAAGGTGCGACGCCTTATCGAGCCCGTTTCTCTTAACCCCACCTGCGTTCCCTGTGTGTGTGTGATGTTTAGCAACCTTCTCTTTATTCTGGGACGTGGATCCCTAGGAGTACCTAGGACGTGAGGGGTGCTAATACCTTCCCCTTGCGTAACCGACTCCCGAACCTTTTCTCTCTGGTCGCGAGACCATGTCTTTCCAGGTTTCTCTGAGCGTTTCCTTTCCCTATCTTGGGATAAATAACGTTTAGTGGCGGCTCTGTGTGTTTTTATTTTCGAGTCTCGCCGGTTGATTTTTCGCAGGATGCGACAGCTGGCGACTCTGCTGGGGACTCCTAACATGTTGACCTATGCTGGTCCATGGTCCCTAAGCGAGTCTTTCCTAGCGCTTTAGGATGGGTTTGGTTGCTTGTGTTGTTTATTTATTGCATTTATTATACTAACCCTTGTTTATATTTGCATTAAATACGTGCATGCATCATTACTGTCATGTTGCCATCTTCCTCTGCAGGTGGTTCTGTTACTTTGGGGTGGGTGTTCTGAGCGGGGCTAAAACCCAGGCCCGAGTATACACCTAGGATTAGCGTGGTCTCGTGTCGCTCACATGTCGGTTGGGCATATTGTTGCGACGTGACATACCACAAGTCGGACGAGGTTCATCTGAGAAGTGCTCTTCCAGTGGGGTTCTCCACTTTGGTTGGGTTATCTCTTTTGGGCTGTTGACTCTGGTGACCGATCATTTCCCGGATCTTTGGTTTAGACGATCTTAAGGGAGCTACAATGGCACACCCGCAAGGGCAAACCCATTGAGTATCTCCGCCCGATTGTCGAGACTATTATCCGCCTTAGGATGACCTGTTTAGAATTTACCTGTGAGGGGAGGGTGATTCTTTCAGATGCATGTTCAGATGGTGTATCAGATGGTGACTAATGGTTCTGTGGATCAGAGTCATATTTATAAGTCGGATTTATGGTCATTTATTGCCGTGACGCCGGAGTGCTGTCCGATATTTATCAGTGGGGATCCGTTTATTTCAGGATTCCCCGGGCCGAGATATTTATCAGTGGGGATCCGTTTATTTCGGGATTCCCTGGGCCGATTCAGATGGTGGTGGTGTGTCTGCTCAGAGACCAGTGATGATGATGATGTATCTGTCTTCCGTTTATTTCGGAACCCTTGAGTCGGACTTATGGTTAATCAGTACCTCAGATGGTTGTGATCAGTCCAGGGATCCGAGCTGTAATTCAGTGCAACAGGAGACCAGATGACTTGGAGGATGGCACTGTGCATTGCATTCATGCATCATCCTCATTTTGCATCCATCTGCACCAAACTTACGTCTAGCCATATGGGGAATATTATGGATTGAGAATCTGGTCGAGAGACATCTCAGATGTCAGAATGTTATTGGTAAAATATTATCTGTCTCGATGAAACCAGAATCAAAAGACAGAATCTTCCTCATATGGACAGACGTTGCATTCATGCATATTAACCTGTTTGCTGTTTTGCAGGAATCATTGCTCGTGCTCGCAGAATCGTACCTTTGCACTCGACCCGACCTCACAGATACTTTACAAGGCGGAATACACCCAGACTCATGGAGCTTCCTAATGCCGATATCCTCGAGCTGAAAGACAAGATGAGCGAACTGATCAACATCATGCAGGGTTTTGCAGTTGGTCAGAAAGCTCTGGCTGATAAAGTTGAAAAGCTCGAGCGGGCTTCAGCGGCGAATAGCGGTGTTAACTTGGATGGTGTCTCCAACCAGGGGCTGGGCGGATCCAGAGACGGTGGAAAAAGAGAAACTGTGGGTATGGTGCACAATAATGCTGGCGGATTCGGTGGTACTGGTGGTCAACCTGGGCCCGGTCAGGGGCAAAATCCGAGAGACGGTCTGTTGTCTCCATTCTTCGGGTTTGATGAAGACAGAGAGGAAGACCGAGAAGCTGATCAATTCTCAATGCACAACGAACCGTTGGGGCAGTATAATACCCAGCCACAAAGCAAAGAGATCCAGTTGCTGGCAGAGAAGATTAAAGTGCTTGAAAGCCATGCTACTCCGGGGTTTGTCAACATGTCTAACATGGGGTTAGTCGAGGGGATTGTGATCCCACAGAAATTCAAAGCGCCAGCATTTGACAAATACAATGGAAGTTCCTGTCCTGAAACCCATTTGCAAGCATTCGTTCGCAAGATCTCTGCTTACACGACGGATCAGAAGCTATGGATGTATTTCTTCCAGGACAGTCTGTCCGGAGGATCCCTGGAGTGGTACACCAAGCTGAAGGCTGCTGATGTCAAGAGTTGGCAGGATCTAGGAGATGCATTCTTTAAACAGTATCAGTTCAACGCTGATATGGCACCGAGTCGTACCCAGCTGCAGGGTATGTCTCAGAAAAGTAATGAGGGGTTTAAAGAGTATGCTCAGAGGTGGAGGGAGTTGGCGGCCAGAGTTCAACCTCCTTTGGTGGATCGGGAGATGTCCGATTTATTCATGGGTACCCTGCAAGGGGTCTTTGCCGAGAGAATGGTGGGTTGTCCCGTCACCAACTTTGCTGATATTGTGGTGGCAGGGGAAAGAATTGAAAGTTGGCTGAAAATGGGGAAGATCCAGGGTGATAGCGCTTCGTCATCGGGATCAAAGAAACCATTCGGGAACGGTCAGCGCAAGAATGAGGGTGACTCGAGTGCTGTGTATGAGCAAAGAGGATATAGTGGGGGTCATTATTATCAGCATGCTGCTGCGGTAAACATCCCTGCTGGTAATCAGTCAGCCAGACAGCAACGTCAGCCACCGCAATCGAGAGCCGGGTACCAGGTGAAAGGGAAAGGAGTTGATCGTCACTTCGACAAGCCGCCCGTGTCATATGCCGTGCTGTTCAAAAAGTTGAGGGATTTGGGGTTGGTCCAGCCGAGGGCGATGGTTCCGATAAGAACAGATCAGTGGCCTCCTGATTACGATGAGAATGCCAAGTGTGAATTTCATTCTGGTACGCAGGGGCATAACATTGAGGGCTGTAGAGCATTCAAGAATGTCGTCCAGGACCTGGTAGACTCCAAAGCTATCAATTTTGCGCCATCACCGAATGTTAATGCTAATCCCATGTCGGTACATGGTCAAGCGACGGTGAGTGCAATTGCTGAAGATGCAGATTACACCTGTGCAGTGGGTGGAGAGACCAACAGTGACTGCAAGCTGGATGGTTGGGTAAAACCGTGTGCACCAGGGCAGCAAATCCTGAACTGGAGGGTTTGAAAGATCAACATTGTTACTCATCTGGAAGAGTATTATTTCTTGTTTTCAGTTTATATGCATGAAAGCCATACGTGTTGCCCGACACGTAATGGTTCATTGTAAGGGCCACCTCATGTTTAAATTTGCATTTCTGCATCATTAATAAATGGATGTTTTTCAGTCAAAAAACGGTGTTCCCTGTTTTTCAATTATTTTTGCAGTTTAAAAACAAAATAAAAATGGCAATGTTTATTTTCTGTTTTTTCCTTTTGTTTTGTCTCGTCCCGACTTCAAAAAAAAATTCTTCTCCGGATCTCATTGATAACAATTTGGTTACCTCTCATATGACTTCGACAAACCGATCTATCTTGCTGAAGAAGAAGACGAAGAAGATTGTGATCTGCTGGAATTAACCAGGATATTAAAACCAGGGGAGAAGGTGATTCAGCCGCATGAAGGGCGGATTGAGGTTGTTATTCCAAGCACCGAGGTCAGGAAGGAAATGAAATTAGGGCCGCTTCAGAGGCGAATCGAGAGCAGAATGGTAGCCTTGTTGAAAGAGCATGTGGATGCCTTCACCTGGTCATGTAGGGATATGCCAGGGTTGAATACCGGTGTCATTGCGTACAAGCTACCGTGGAAAGGAGACTGTCCTCCAGAGAAGTAGAACGCCGATGCTACTTATCAGAGAGTTATGGTGGCTTTGCTTCAGGATATGATTTATCATGAGATCAAATACTATGCTATGACATGATAGCAAAGTCCCAAACAGGAGTGGGGCATCTGGTCAAGATAATTCAAGCTGAGGTTGAATTCAAGTAAATGCACGTTCAGAGTGCGATCCGGTAAGATGTTGGGGTTCAGTGTCAGAGAGGAATCGAGGTTCCCGCTAAAAAAAAAATAATAATAATAAAAAAAATTAAAAAAAAAAAAAACAAAGTGCCTGAACCGAGAAAAAGAAAAGAGAGGTTCGTGGTTTCTTAGAAGGATTGAACTACCTGTCATGGTTCACATCTCATCTAATAGTCACGGGTGAACCTATACTCAAGATGTTCAAAAGAAAAAAGGTCAAACGGTCAGGCGAAATAATGATTGCCAAGGGGCATTGAAAAATAAAAGAAAAGTTGCAGGAACCTCAGATTCTGATACCTCCTGGGGGAGGGGTAATTGACTGATCGGTACTTGACGGCCTTCGAGGTGTCTACGAGGTGTATTGGGTCAGCATGACGCGTCTTGTCGAAAAGAGCATGCAATTTACCTTAGCAAAAAGTTTACCGACTGTGAAACAATACACTCACTGTTCGAGAAAACTTGATGTACTTTGGCATAGGCTGCTCGCCGACTGAGACAGTATATGCTGATTCATGCCACTTTGTGGATTTCCGAGATGGATCCGATCGAGTATGGGTTTGAGAAGCCAGCATCGACCGGACGGGTTGCGGGAGAGCAAAAGAATGTTGACTGATTTGTGATCCGCTCAGAAAGCAATCAAGGGGTGTATTGTCTAATTACATTGCTCCGCAACCCATTGAGGATTATCAACCGATGAAGTTTGAAGCTCCCTGATGAGGACATCTTGAGGTGCTCTAATCGAAAGATTGAGAGTAACCGATCCCGGAGGAGGGGCCTGACCCTGAATCCGAACGGGTTTGATGTCTGATGGGGAGGTTAAGGTAGATAAGCTTTTATTGCCCGGCTAACGTTTGAGCGTACCCACAGTGGTGGCGGAGTACGAAGCTTGTAGCCCAGGTACTGAACCTCGAGGAGTGCGCCTACTGGGGCAACGCCTTTCTCATTGGTATATGGAAAGGAAGCTGTGTTACTCGTTGAGGTTCAGATTCCCTCTTTGAGAGTCCTGATGGACGTGAAGTTGCAGGAGGCTGAATGGGTAAGGACCCGGTATGAAGAGTTGAGCCTGATAGGGGAAAAGAGGCTAGCAGCCATCTGTCATGGGCGATTGTACCAACAAAGGATGAAGCGTGCTTTTGATAGAAAGGTGCGACCTCGGGTATATCACGTAGGTGATATGGTGCTGAAAAGGATCCTTCCTCCTCAAAACGATCGAAGGGGCAAATGAACACCGAATTATGAAGGTCCATTCGTGGTCAAGAAGGTTTTCTCTGGTGGAGCCTTGTTGTTAACGACCATGGATGGCGAGGATTTTCCATCCCCTGTGAATGCGGACGCAGTTAAAAAATACTTCGTGTAAAGAGACCCGCTGGACGAAAAGAACAAAATAGTCCAGACAGAAATGGGCATCCCGGCGAACCAAAAACAGAAAAAGGTTCGGGCAAAAATTAGGGATAAAAGAAAAAACTGTACACCCGGCAAGTCGAAAACCTGAAAAGGCGACTTGGGCAAAAAAGGGTATCCCGGTGGACTGAAAACCCGAAAGGGCGGTCCAGGCAAAAGAGGGATTGAAACGAATGACTGCGTCTAGCATGATCGTTTGCGCTTCGGTTAAAGCATCATGGATAATACCCGGTAGGGATCAGTTGGAATCGTCTTGTTCAGAAGGCAGAAAGCATGGAGAGTCTGAGGACATATGGGGTGTAACCGAGTTGGAACTCGATGAGATCACGGGTTTCACATTGCCATTAGGATAGATTTTTCCTTTTGAGCGCAATTACCTCTTTTCAGGAATTGCTTCCTTCGTATTGCTCAGTTCGAGCCACACACTTTTTCAGTCAATAAATGCATGTTCAGTCAAATAATTTTGTTTTTGTTTTTCATAACCGCTTTGATTGCAAAAACATCCAGATATTTTTGATAAAGAATTTTGCATTTTAAGACATACAGGTTTCCTTCCAGTGCATGTTTATAAGATTGAAAGCTTGAAATCTTATTCGGAAGGTTGAGTGACCCAAGTGTTGAAATCTTGACACGCCTGGGGCACGGTTTTATCTAACGATCTGTTTTGTAGGAACTGTTGGATATTTTCACTCACTTGCAGGTTGTGACGTGGAAGCATTGACAAGACAAATCCCCAGAGAGTTCGCTCAGGAACGGATGTATGAAAAAACGATGAAGAGACGTTGAGGCGTACGACGATCCTTGATGATAATCAAGAAGACTCTTCAAAATCAGAAGATTGAAAAGTCTGTAAAATTCCCCGCAGAGTCCAATCAGGAACGAATGGGTAGAGAAGCGATGAGCGACGTTGAGACGTCCGACGACCTTTGAAATTAACCAAGAAGACTCTTCAAAGTCGAAAGGTTGAAATTTCTGTATAAATCCCAGGAGTACGTTTCTCGTCGAGCGCGGGGCGATTTGGAATACAAGATGATGGAGCAGAAAAGGTCCAGATGAGTCTGGGAGTTCTCAAAAGTGGAAAGCTGATATGAGTATTGGTGGTGGATACCGTGTTTCGACGAGTCGACGGGTGTTCTGTGCCAACTTTTCTCGTTTCCTCAGCTAGGTCCCCAAGCAGAATCAGAGGACTAGCTCCCCAACAGCTCCAAGGTCTGTGACTTCCCCAGCCGAGTCAGAATGATTATCCCGGCAGGTTTAAAACAGTGTTTCCTCAACAGCCAGGTCTGAAGGTTGCTATTCCCCGAGTGGAGCGGGTTCAAAGAAATATATCTCCAGCAGTTCCCCGAGTGGAGCGGGTTTTTTCAATGACATATCTCTCCAACGGTGTTCATTCTACCAGTGGATTGAACGAGTTTCCGTAGCAGACGAATATCTGCATCCCCAGCCGAGGGTATCCTACATGTGGATTGATTGGGTCCTCCCCAGCGGAGTAGTTGTCGTTCCCCTAGCATGGTCTGGATGGTATTCCCCCAGCAGGTTGAAGATTGCTCATTTCCCCAGCGGGAGTATCTGTGAGGGTTCCCAAAGCAGAGTTGGGATCTATATCCCCAGCAAGTCAAAGACTGTGGTATTCCCACAGAGTGCAGTGAAGGATCTGTATCCCCAGCATGTCCTCGAGAGGGTTGGGTGCAAAGGATCTGTATCCCCAGCAAGGGTTGTCTATTTCCTAACAGCAGTGCTATCCCCGGCAGGGTGGAAATCGGAGCAGTGGCGAGTTCCTCAGCAGAGAGTCTCGTTTTCCCCAGAAAATTCCCTTGAGGGGGATATTTTTATGCATTCATCATGTAGAATAAGCATTGCATATTGCATAGAAAAATAAATAATCGCGTAGCATTTCCATAATTATGGAGCATTACGCAGAAGAAATCAAGCATGCATCACTGCAAACGTCAGCTAGTCTCAAGCCGTGGTTACTGTTTGAGAGGTATTTTGCCAGAAAATGAAAGTGTTGCTCCGAGTAGTATAGCCTCATGATTGGATCACAGGTATTGTCCCAGTGGTACGACACTGGAGAAGACTCCTTCCGTCGGACGGAGATGGAAAAGGGATGTATTCAACGCAACCCAAACTGTGGTTACCGCTTGAAGATTTGGGGTTCACCAAAGGAGAAGATGTTACTCTGAGGAGATTAGCATCACAACGTCAGATCAGCAATGTTCCCCAGTAGTGCGATATTGGAGGAAATGTTCCCGTCGGACAGAGATGGGGATACAGTCAGAAGACGTTACGCGATCAGCGCGATTCAAGCCGTGATTACCGCTTGAGGTTTGGTTTTATCTGACAGCGAAGACGATGCTCCGAGGAGTTCAGCATTGTGAGTTTGGAACCACCGTTTCTTCCCAGACATCAGTAAGTGTTTGGTCGATCATTGTTTGATGTCTGTCCGCATCATTGTTTGATGTCTGTCCGCATCATTGTTTGATGTCTGTCCGCATCATTGTTTGATGTCTGTCCGCATCATTGTTTGATGTCTGTCCGCATCATTGTTTGATGTCTGTCCGCATCATTGTTTGATGTCTGTCCGCATCATTGTTTGATGTCTGTCCGCATCATTGTTTGATGTCTGTCCGCATCATTGTTTGATGTCTGTCCGCATCATTGTTTGATGTCTGTCCGCATCATTGATTGATGTCTGTCCGCATCATTGTTTGATGTCTGTCCGCATCATTGTTTGATGTCTGTCTGCATCATTGTTTGATGTCTGTCTGCATCATTGTTTGATGTCTGTCCGCATCATTGTTTGATGTCTGTCCGCATCATTGTTTGATGTCATGTCAACATCATTGTTCGGTGCCTGTAAACATCGAGTTTCCTCCCGGTCATTGGTTAATGTCTGGTCGAGCTTTTTTTTGGTGTCAGTAAACATCATCGTCCGATGTTCAGTAAACGTCGAGTTTCTTCCCAGTCATCAGTCAGTGTCTGGTTGAAGGTGTACCCTCTGACGTGTTGCCCTTAGAGTGGTGATTAGTGAAGTTTCCGACTATCAGGTTGAAGCACTTATGGTATTCAGGCCAGTTTTTCGGAGTTCAGACCGAAGTGGTTTTCGGACCAGGTAGAAGAAGAGAAAATTTTCGGGGTTCAAATGGAGAAAAGGAGATACTGAGGTATGTTCTGGGGTTCAAATGGAGATGGAGTTGAAGATTATATCCAGGATGAGGTCCTCGGGATTATCTTCTGTTCATGTGTCACCTTAGACTTTGGCGGATGCCAGTGGAGGTCGTTACGGGTGTCTTCGGAAGAAGAGATGCACATGTTACCTTCCTTATGTGAAGGTGTACCCTCTGATATGTCGCCCTCAGAGTGGTTTGGTGTTATTTCCGTCATTGCCAGCGGAATTATCACGGGAGAATGGAGAAAAGGATATGCTGAGGCATTTTCCTGGGGTTCAAACGGAGAAAAGGAAATGTGGATACATTTTCTGGAGACGGGGTTCAAATGGAGAAAAGGAAATGTGGATACATTTTCTGGAGAACGGGGTTCATTCTGGCGATCGAGAGTTATCGTCAGGCGACTGGGGTTCAAACTGGAGATCGGGGTTCATTATGTTGGCAAAAAGAGGAGTGCTGAGGCATTTTCTGGGGTTCAAATGCAGAGGTCCGAGGATCGTTTGCGCGGAAAAGATTTTGGGGTTCAAATGCAGTGATCTGGGATCGTTGCGCAATAAGGAAAATTTTCGGGGTCCAAGAAAAAGAGCAAAGAAAGAAGATGTTGGGGTTCAAATGCAGAGGTCTGAGGATCGTTTGCACAAGAGAAAATTTTCGGGGTTCAAGAAAAGCAAAAAAAGAATGAGAATCCCGAGTGGATGTGGTGTTCAGACCATGGTTATCCCTGTGTTACCATTTATTTTGGTATCCAGGTCGACGTTTCAAGAGTTTGTTTCTTCGCCGCTGCTGACAGGCGTTGTTAATTATCTCATCAGAGTGCAAATTGTTCGTCTGTTCTTGGTATTCAATCACTCTTCATCCTGATCATCCGAAATCCGAGGCTATTTCGTATCGACAGGTTCACAGTGGATTGAATAGGGGCAGCTGTAACACCTCAAAATTTGCCCTCCTCTCTTGGGACTAGCATTAACATATTTGCATACCATTTTAGGTCATTAGGCATTGCATGTTGCATATCATGTGGTTACATTGTGCAAGCTATTCTCCCAAGTCTTGATCAGAAGATGAGGAAGTCAAAGTGCAAGCCTAGGGTTTACTGATTGATCATGGCCATCTGAGGATTGGGCTATGAATTAGGGTTTCATGATTCTCCAATGGATGTTGGTCTTCATCTTGATTACAATGATACATCATCGTCATCATGGTTGGATGTCATCAGAAGATTGAAGAAGATTCCTTGAGATTAGGGTTTTGACCACTGGTCAACCCTAATCAGCTGCATTGGGCCAATCAGGGCTGGATCAGGAGATGGTGTTTGAGATGGAGATGAGGATCATTTTGTGATTATATTGTGCTTATTGAGGCTAGGGTTGCACCCTTGAGCCATTTCAGTTGAAGATTGGGGCTTAATTTGATCTATGCATTGCCAATTTCATCTATCAGATGGAAAAGTCAACTGTGGTCAACTGTACATGATCTGATGGATTCGGAGGTGGAAATGAGTTGGATACACTTCATTCATGTTGGAACAAGTGTTGGATGACATCTCAAAGCTTAAAATTGAAGAAAATCAAGTCAGGACAAAAACTGCCAAAAATAGCAAGTGACTTGTAACTGAAGTTTCCAAAAGTGGAAAGTTTTTGACCTCAAAAACAGAAGTCCAAGGAAGCTTCAAATGAAAAATTGTTCAACATGACAGATGTAGATCTTGTTCTCACCTTTCCAAAAAGTCCAAGAACTTGAAAATCCAATGTGTGGTTTGCAAGATATGGCTCAGTGAATTTCAGAAATGACCCGTAATCAGGAGGCCACAACTACCACATACTTTGTCCAAATTGCAAGTTCTTTATATGCACAAACTCCATTTGACATGTACTTTGAGGGTGCATCATTGGATTTGTTCAAAAATGGCCAAGGCAAAAAGTCACTTTTCAACTGGACAGCTGAATTGGACCAGGGGCAAAATTGTCCAAATGTCAAAATATTGGGAATTTTTGAATGGGACTTTTTCCAACACCTCAGGAATGGCATTTTAAGTGTGTTTGAATATTCATTTCATGGTTAATGCACATGGTTTGAGTTTTGTCTTGAAAAATGGAAATGACAAAAATGGACATTTTGCAAATACATGGTGAGTTTGAGAAATACATGACCAATTGCAATGGGAATTGTTTCTACACTTCACATATGGTGTTTTGGACATGTTGAAACCAATTGTGAGCTGGCATGTGCTGTCATTGTGTATTGACCAATTTGCCCTCATTTGCAAAAATTACATTTTCACTTAACATGGCCAAAATGCTAATTAACATGATTAAGCTACAATTAAGCTACCATATATATTCATAATCACTCCATAATCATAACAGAACCTCACAATTACCAAAGTTGGATCTCAAAACCTCTCACATTCTCTCAATTTTCATCAAGAACACCAAACCCTCAAATCCTTCAATCTTCCTCAATCTTGAACCAAATCTCGAAATTCTTTTTGCTTTGAACTTGTATCATCATGTGCTAGGACTGTTTTTGCCTCTCATCATCAATCAAGCTTCGAATCATGGCTGTTCCAAGAAGCTCCATCAATGGTGAAATCGGATTTTGAGCGATAGAAGCCAAGGCAAGTGGAGTTGAGCGCATCAATCACCTTCTCGATCTCTTTCCTGCATCTGTTTGAGGAAGAAAAGCTCAAAGAGCACTGATTTCGTGGCTGCCATTCCAGGTATGTGAATTTTCGACCGTCACGATTCTCTTAATGCTTATATGCGTTAGAAAGAGCATGAGACGTAGGTTCTAAAGCTGCTTGTGGTTTAGAAAATGATTAACCATAGGAGGAGAAATCTGGAATTAAAGTTTCATATCCAAACCCTAACTCGTTCGATTCTTGAGTTTTAGGAACTTTTAGGATGAATTGAATGGATATTTGGAATGTGCTTGAGAAGACGAATCCAACGGCTATAGGCTTGTCCATTTTCGTTAACTTTTGTTGTTCTTCGTTTTTCAAATTTTCTGGAAAATTCGCGTGAGGAAGAAGATGAAATAGTCGCTTTGATCCAAATTTCAGTTTGAAAATTCAAAAAAACTGTTTCCCGCCGGCGCCAAAAGATTTACAAAAATGCCATTGATGATTTTTAGTTAATTTCATTTAATTATTAGAAAATATTTAACACATTAAAAAATTCAGAAAAAATAGAAAAAAAATCAGAAAAATATGAAAAAAATTGTGTTGACTTTGTCTTTGAGTGTAGGATTTTTTTGACCTATTGGTCAAAGTTGTGCTTGGCAAATATTTTATTTGGCATAGGCTTTTCTAATGTATGTCACATTTTGATACATTTTGGCAATTTGATCATGAAATACTCATATCATAAAATAAATGGCTAAAAATTTTTGTGGTGGTTCTTGACTCATTGAGGATTATTTATATGTAAATTTCATGAATTTTTGATACCTGGTTAGAGAGCAGCAAATTCTGGAACTTAGGTGTGACAATTTGTGTCACACCTCTTGATGTCAACTTGTTGAATTTAATTGGATAACCTATGCATGTTAGAATTGAATGAAATTTGGCATGGTGACTTGTTGACATGTTAGGATGCTTGATGAATTTTTGTAGGATTTTTCACTGTATTTTCAATTTAATCTTGATTTTTCATTTCTGGTTGTTGAAATTGCAAGCTCATGTGATACATGTTGGTAGATTGATTGGGAAATCCTCATATTGTATTGTATGGCCATGAAATTTGATATGCATGAACTAGACACATGTTAGGACCTCCCTGTTTTGGTCTCATCCATTTCTTTTTAGTTTCCAATGAGATATGAATTTTTGAAGTGGATGTATGCATTGATGGTGTGAATTGAAGCATGTAATTGTGTCTGTTTTTGTTGATTTTCATTGACATGGTTCCATTTGCCCAATTGAGCTCAAATTTGACATGGTAGACCTTGATTGACCCCTGTTTAGGTGTATTTAATTTGAGATTTTTTTGATGTGTTTTGGCATGGCTTTGAATGAAATACTTCTGTTTGTATATTTGGTGCTTCATTTGAACCAATATGGATTGTTTTGTGCATGAATTGAACATGATGGATGATATAAACATGAGACCAATGATGTTTGCTTGTGTTTGATGATAATTTGATGTTGGTTGATGAATACCTTGCTGTTTTAGATTTTTTCTTGCTTTTGGACCCTAGGCTTGGCCTAGTGGTCTAGTTGCTAATATTTGCTTGATTTTTCAGGATCAAAAAGCAATGCACATGGAGAATGATCCAAATCCAATTTTGATTGATGTTGTGGATGTTTGTACACTAACATAACATTGTTTTGTAGGTGTTGGAGCTTGGGCTTAAGCCTTGAGCTTGCTTTGTGTTGTATTGTTTAAACTGTTTGATTGTTTGCTGTATAGTTTGTCTGATTGAGTACTGACTGAGTTTGATTATTTCCAGGTACTTTAGTTGCTCAGTTCCTTGTGAACTATTGCTTTGCTTTGCTTAAGCAACTTGCATTTGAGGTATAACCTTCTTACTTCATGTAGTCTGGAGACCCGGCTGTTACCGGGCCGGGCAAATAAATGTCTGAAGTCCTCCTTAAGAGGCAATGATTGTGTATGTTTATTTTTAAGCCCAAGCAGGGAAAGTCCTTCAAGTAAGGCAATTGGTGGAAGGTAGGGACAAGCAACCTGTCCCCCACTATTCAGTGAGTCTTCTCCTTGCTCCCATTACATGGTTGTAGCATTGAGATCAAAAGCCCAAGATCTGTTGTGTCAGAGTCATCGAGTATAGAAGGGTTCCCCTATTCTGGACCCATGCTCATTTGTCAGCTCTCCCTGGTTAGGGATAAGAGCTGTGAGGTCTGATCCTCACTTCATCCTTTCATCTGCTTCACCTTAGCCTCGTAATGGCAAGGTTAAGAGCAAAACCAGCCTGTACAGACGACTCGCTTCGGCGGTCAAACCCCATTGATTGAGCCTCTTGTTTGGTTATAGTGGGTGTTTTGTGATTATTTGATTGACATGTTTGTTTGAGATGCCTGTTCTCATTTGATATATGATGTATGCTTGTATGCTTTCTTCTTTCCTGGTTAGGATTAGATCGCACTGATGCAAGTAGGATAGAAAACCGAACTTAGGGCGACTTTGCATGACAACATTAGGCTCGAGTCTCAGCTCCCTAGTGTCGTGTTTTCCCCTCTGTTTCTGGTTAGCAATTTAGTCCCTTTCAGGGGAACTACATCGCCCTGATCCTCGTTCCAGACGAGGTATGTAGGCAGGTGGTCGTGCGAGACCACTCCGGGCAACCTTTTTCTTTTTTGCGTGAGTTTACTTGTTATCTGACTGTGTGTTTGGTTCGGATGCCGACGTAAGCCCAGTGATTGGCAGTCGGGCTCCACGTTTGCCGTTTTGAGTGTGTTTTGGTTCGGATGCCGACGTAATTCCATCCAGTGGTTGTCGGGCTCCATGTTTGCCACCCTTGCCTGTTTGTATGTTTTGTGTTGTTTGGCGTGCGTGAGCCGAACTACAGAGGCTCTGATTCTTGTTCCAGACAAGATATGTAGGCATAAGGTGCGACGCCTTATCGAGCCCGTTTCTCTTAACCCCACCTGCGTTCCCTGTGTGTGTGTGATGTTTAGCAACCTTCTCTTTATTCTAGGACGTGGATCCCTAGGAGTACCTAGGACGTGAGGGGTGCTAATACCTTCCCCTTGCGTAACCGACTCCCGAACCTTTTCTCTCTGGTCGCGAGACCATGTCTTTCCAGGTTTCTCTGAGCGTTTCCTTTCCCTATCTTGGGATAAATAACATTTAGTGGCGGCTCTGTGTGTTTTTATTTTCGAGTCTCGCCGGTTGATTTTTCGCAGGATGCGACACACACATATGAGCAAAACCATGTCGAAGTTCCTCTTATACAACACATCGTCTTTCTTCAAGAAGAAACTGCCTGCCAATCTTCTCAAAGTCTTTCTGTCATTGTTGGATGCCCCTGCAGGGTACTCTTGATTCTTCAGAAAGCACTTGATATTGTGATACCAAGGCTTGTCATCGACTACCAGTTCAGCAGCAAACACATACGCGGCCCTGTCAAGGCGCATCACATCGATCCTGGGAGCATGGTTCCAACGAATTACCTTGATCATGGAGGATAGAGTAGCAAGTGCGTCTGCCATCTGGTTCTCATCACGATGTATATGATACAATTTTACCGTTGTGAAGAAAGTCAAAAGTCTTCTCGTGTAATCTCTGTAGGGGACCAGAGTGGGCTGAAGAGTATTCTAATCACCATTCACTTGATTGATCACCAGAGCTGAATCTCCGAAGATGTCCAGAGTCTTGATTCTCAGATCAATGGCTTGCTCAATACCCAAGATACAGGCCTCGTACTCAGCTTCATTATTTGTGCACTCAAAAGTCAAACGAGCGGTGAAAGGCATGTGGGCACCCTTCGGAGTAGTAATGACAGCGCCAATTCCACTACCTCTAGCATTGACAGCCCCATCAAACAACAAAGTCCACTTTTCGTTTGGATCAGGTCCCTCCTCAACAACTGGATCTTCACAGTCTTTCATCTTGAGGAACATGATGTCTTCATCAGGGAATTCAAACTTCATTGGCTCATAATCATCAATCGGTTGCTCGGCAAGGTAGTCTGACAGAATACTCCCTTTGATGGCCTTCTGTGACGTGTACTGAATATCATACTCTGTTAAAATCATTTGCCAACGAGCGACCCTTCCGGTTAGAGCTGGCTTCTCGAATATGTATTTCACTGGATCCATCTTAGAAATCAACAAGGTAGTATGGTTCAACATACACTGCCTCAGTCGGCGAGCAGCCCAGGCCAAAGCACAACAAGTTTTCTCAAGCTGCGAATATTTGATTTCACAGTCGGTAAACTTTTTGCTAAGGTAGTATATGGCATGCTCTTTTCGACCAGACTCGTCATGCTGTCCCAATACACACCCCATCGAGTTCTCGGTCACTGATAGGTACATTATCAGAGGTCTCCCAGGAACTGGAGGTATAAGGATCAGAGGTTTCTGTAGATACTCTTTTATCTTCTCGAAAGCCCTTTGACAATCTTCATTCCACCTGATAGCCTGATCTCTCCTCAGCAATTTGAAAATTGGCTCACACGTGGTTGTTAGGTGAGAGATGAACCTTGCAATGTAGTTCAACCTCCCTAAAAAACTACGGACATGCTTCTCTGTTCTTGGCTCAGGCATTTCCTGTATTGCTTTCACTTTGTCAGGATCCACCTCAATCCCTTTTCCGCTAACAATGAAACCCAGCAATTTTCCCGATCTCACCCCGAAAGTGCACTTGTTCGGATTAAGTTTCAGTTTGAATTTCCTCAAACGCTCAAACAGTTTCTGCAAATTCACCAAATGTTCTTCTTCTGTCTGAGATTTGGCAATCATATCATCCACATAAACCTCGATTTCATGATGAATCATATCATGGAACAAAGTCACCATTGCTCGCTGATATGTTGCTCCGGCATTTTTCAGACCAAACGGCATCACCTTGTAGTAGAAGGTGCCCCATGGGGTTATGAAAGTTGTCTTTTCCATGTTCTCTGGTGCCATCTTGATTTGGTTATAGCCAGAAAAGCCATCCATGAAGGAGAATACCGAGAACTGAGTTGTATTATCCACCAAAACGTCGATGTGAGGTAATGGGAAATCATCTTTAGGGCTAGCTCTGTTCAGATCCCGGTTGTCGACACACATCCGTACCTTTCCATCCTTCTTAGGTACTGGGACGATGTTTGCAACCCATGGCGGATAATTGGTGACTGCTAGAAACCCTGCATCCAACTGCTTTTGTACTTCTTCCTTTATCTTGACAACCATCTCTGGTCTTGTTCTTCTGAGTTTCTGCTTGACCGGAGGACAACCTTCTTTGAGAGGCAAGCGGTGTACCACGATGTTTGTGTCCAGCCCAGGCATGTCCTGATAAGACCAGGCGAAGATGTCAACGTATTCTTGCAGCAATTCAATCAGTCCTTTCTTCACATTATCTTCCAAAGCAGCCCCTATTTTGATTTCTCTCTTGGCGTCTTCGGTGCCGAGATTAATCACTTCAACAGACTCTTGATGCGGTTGAATAACCCTTTCCTCTTGTTTCAATAACCTGGTAAGTTCTTCAGGGAGTTCACAATCTTCATCATCCTCTTCTTCAGCTTGAAAGATTGGATTTCCAAAGTCGAAGCGAGCCATAGCAGAACCGTTATCAATAGGATCCGGTGATGTGCATCTGCATGAGTGATGGTATGTGCTTATGAGTGTGAACAAGAAGTGAAAACTAAACAAAACATTGCCATTTTTTTATTTTGAAAAACTGCAAAAATAGAAAGACAGGGAACGAAATATTTGAATGCAAAAATACGTCCTTTATTTATGATAAAAAATGCAAGTGTCACATAGATGGGCCCTACAATGAGTCATTACGCCCTGGGCGGAACGTAAGACTTGGATATGCATGAATAAACAAAGAAAATTACTCTTCAAGAAGAGTGACTTGGATAATCTCTTCAGAAGACCAATTGTTGAGAACTTCACCCGGGATCCTCGGATGCACCCAGTTGTCAATGTCACAATCACTATCCCCATCTTCTTTGTTGACTGCAGAGACTTGACCATACTGAATGATGTCAGCACTGGAGAAAGTGATCGGCCCCTGAAGTGTCTGAGGCGTTGAAGTACACACGTCCGAAACATCGGAATCAAGTTCAATTACATCAGGATCATCCACATTGAAAAAAATAAATACATCATCATGGATTACAGAATCAGTAGGAACAACATCTGCGAATTCATCAGTAGCATCTTCAAACCCTTCTTCCTCAACCCCTTCCACAAACTCTTGGACAGACAAATCTTCAACTTGGAGGATACCCTTGTCGAGCAAGGCCTGGATACCCTGCTGTAGCTTCAAACAACCTCCACTCTGAGTAGCACAATCCAAACAACCCTTCCCACAACCGGGGAAAACATCAGCCTTCAGCAAGCATCCTTTGATATCCAACAATGGAGTCTTCAGCTTCAACACATCCTTAATGGACTTGGCTTTTCCCTCTATCATGTTAACGTTCGCACCACCATGCTGGGGCATGGGATTGTTAACGACATTCGGAGCCGGTGCAAGGTCGATGGCCTTTGAATCTATGAGGTCTTGAACTACGTGCTTAAAAGCTTTGCAGTTCTCAATATTGTGGCCAGGTGCCCCAGAGTGGAAGCTACACCTATCGTTGGCGTCGTAACCCGCCGGAAGTCTACCAACAGGAGGAGCCAGAGTGCGTAATTGCACAAGTTGTAGTTGCTGAAGACTAGAAAGCAACTGAGCGTACGACATTGGAAGGGTGTCGAAACGCCGGTCCATCATCCTTTGCCTCTGTTGATAAGCGGGTCTGTTACCCGGTTGTTGCTGCTGTTGATACTGAGCTGGTTGACGTTGTGATTGTTGTTGTTGTAGTGGCGCTGTAGTTGGAATGGTCACCCCTGCGGCAGTACCTGTTATGCAAGACATGCTAATGAATATGCAAATGCAATGACATGTTTATCAATTCCAAAGGTATTCTACCCCCTTGATTCCAGTCTCACATTTGATAAGCAGTGTAAGAAAAGACTAAGCCGTTGATGAGAACCAAGAAAATTCCAACTAGAATCAAGTGGAAGATATAAACCCCACAGAAATGGATAAACATGTGTGAATGATTATGAATGCAAAATGATGTGATGCAAAATGATGTGAATGCAGTGCAGTGGCATGTCAATCAGGATTGCTGTATCTGCTTGAACATCTGTCAGGTTGCACTGTCTGGAGAGAAATCAAGAGCACACCGAAGAAAGGTCATGGGATGGATCATGTTATCCTTAATATCAACCACCCATTTTGGTGGATTATGGTTTACACCTTATCAATACCCGAGTTTCATTGATATTAAGGATACCTGATCGGATCAACCATGAATCAAGGGTTTGTCGCAAGTCACGAGCATGGAGTTTAGGTTAAGAACCACCCAAAAGGAGTGTACTAAGGTTTAAACCTGCCAAACATGTTTTACAAAAGGTTCCCATAGTCATAAACCCATCTTTCAGATATTATCAGAGGAACGACTACTCGTATTCCAACAATATTCTCAAGAGAGACTCTTATGAGTGTAGTATCGCGTAACAATCGTATCAAATCTTACATTTGAACGACTTTCGCACTACGTCCTACGAATAGGCCAAGATGGGTTAGGTAAACTAAGGTCCTTGGCTTCTTAGGTCTATATTGGAACAAGTAATGTCTAACCACAACTTACTTATGTGACATTATTGATCTCAACATGACCTCCACCAAGTGAATGGGCTTGCAAGTCAACTCGCTAAGGAATACTCCACACAAGTTGACAGGACTATGCCATTCTCCTATCTTAAGTGCACTCGAGTTCGGGTATAGAACTCATCTCACAAAGATCACCAAGCAGCCATAGCCAACCAACAGATACAACAATGATATGTACACAATGTAATAAGGTAAAGCAGGTAAATAAATAACTGTAAAAAAAGCATGAACACCCAATAAACAAACAAACTACAAAAGCTAGGAGGGACTCGCTTAGGGAAGATGGACCAGCAAGAGGTCAACTTCTTAAAGGTCCCTAGCAGAGTCGCCAGTTGTCGCAACCTGAAAAATACAGTGCGCGAAAAAACAACCGGCGAAAGAAAATGACAGAAGAGTCGCCACCGTGCGTTATTTATCCCAAGGGAGGGAAAGGAAACGCTCGAAGTAAACCTGAAAAAGGAAAGGACAAGACGGGGTCTCGCAACCAAATCTTGGGTTCGGGAGTCGGTTATGCGAAGGGAAGGTATTAGCACCCCTACGCATCTGTAGTACTCTACGCGATCCACTTTTGTGGTTTTTTTTGTCTAAAGGGGGTGGATTTACCTAATGTGTTTATTTACTAAAAAAAAAGGGGTTGAATGAAAATGACTCGCGCGGATGTCGCATCCACTGCATACGTATCTCATCTGAATATGAGAATCAGAGTCTTCGTAGCTCGACTGACCTATGGGTTGGGGGGATGTGTGCTCGCTAAGACATCGCGTCTTATGCCTACGTATCTCATCTGGAATGAGAATCAGAGCAAGCCGTAGTTCGGCTAACTACGGGGTTATGGATTGGGTTTTGGACGAACAACGTCACTACGCAATCTACCGGATGCTCGACCTTTGGAGACTTACTCGCCTGTAGCAGAAGGAGTAAACGTGTGTTATGGGTTTTAGGCTTTGGGATGCTCGAGGGCAAACAGGCAGTCCTTGACGAAGGAACCGCGCTACATGCAGGGATATGAATACAAAACACAAAATATGTATCTCAAAGTAAAATGCCACCAAGGGGCTCAAACATTGCCTCCTATCGAGGTCTTCCAGCTAAGAAAGCAATAAAGTACGAGAAAGGGAAAAAATTACCACACGGATAAAGATCCGAAGCTATAGCAGTTAAAGGAGCAAGAAACCCTGAAATCTCTCCAGCTGGACCGTCAAAGGAAATCAGTCAACACGAATAATCAGAATAAAACTTCAGGGGGTATCCCACAAATAAAGTGGGAAACCACGCGAGTGTCTTTGCAAAAACCATATGAGCCCTCACAAAACTCGACAAAGGGTTAGAGCAGCAGGATGAAATCAAGAGAAAACAATGCCATGGCAACACAGAAAACAGGTTAGAACAAAACAGAACAAAAGTAAATACTCTCACGTTCGCGACTGCTTCGCCTAGCGAAGGCTTAGCGAAGCTTCGCTACAGGCTCGCCTAGCGAAGCGGCTAGCGAAGGCCTGCGGGTTTTGGATTCCTCCTTGATAACAGTTCGATCTCTATGATCCGAAACCCTGTGGTATCCAACTCATAAACGAAAATGATTAAAACATTCAAGGTATTGTTACACATATTCATACACAAATATAAACCCGTGGGCAAAACCAGATGTTACCTCATATATTCATAATATTCAAATTCAAGGCGTAAGGTAATAGGAACAAAGGCATACCTGATGAGAGAGACCGATTAGGATAGAGTGGTACGGCTGGATCTGCGAAGTAGTACTAGGGTTCGTGTGAGGCGGAGTGAACTTCTCAGAGCTGCCTGAAGGTTTCTGCAGAGTAGTTCCTAGGTCTCTTTCTCCAGTCTCTGGTCTTTTCTGTTCAGCCAGGGTTCTCCTTTATCTCATTGACTACTCTGGTATTTATAGGCCAAATTTCGCAGCTTGTGGGCTTTGAATGAGGACAGCTCAGGCCCAAAACTTTTCTGATATTTTTGAAATGCGCGTCCTTCGCCTAGCGAGGGATCTGCTCGCCTAGCGAGCATGACAGTACTCTTCGCTAGGCGAAGCATCTGCTCGCCTAGCTAGCATGACAGCTCAGCAACAGATTCTCGCTTCTTCCAGCTTGGCGATTTGTACGGTGAATAGGCCCTATCTGGCCCTGTCGGTAGTACCTCAAGTCTATTCCTTGCGTTGACTGACCGTCTAAGTAGAACCCACAAAGTGTCCTGGATGATGTTCGAGCCTCTTGGAGCTAATTCTGATTGACGCGATGCAATATGGCATGAAATGCTAAATGACCTAAAAAGTGAATGCATGAATGAGGAGGGCAAATTTTGGGGTGTTACACTACAGTGCACGAATTTCTTGCTAAACACACTCCAAATGTGATGTAAGACCAATTGCAAGTGAAAATATGTGTGGAAAATGCATAGTTTTGAAAGTCACTTTTTTCCCTCCCTTTTTTAAATTCAAACCACATGGAAAATGCCATTTTTATGTGATGATTTTTGATGAAATGTAATGAATGATTTGGATAGATCATGTCAAATGGAGATTGTAGCAAAAAACCCCACTCAATTTGGCCAATTGGTGTGAAAGTTATCCCACTTTGAAGTTCAAAATATCTTGACAACGATTCGATCATAACTTGCCAACCACAAATGAGAAATGGATGTTCTTGGACTTTTTGGAAAGGTGAGAGCAAGATATTCAACTTTCATGTTGGACAAAATTTCATTTGAAGCTTGTATGATGATGTAAATATGAGGCGAAAACGTTTCCATTTTGGTAGTTTGAAATTACAGGTCACTTACTATTTTTGGAAACTTTTCATCTGACCTCAAATTCTTCAATTTTGATCTTTGAAATGTCAAATTAGACTTGTATGGACATGAATGAGGCCTTTAAAACCATCTCCCACCTTCAAATCCTTGATTTCAGGCACAGTTGACCACAGTTGACTTTCTAGGGTTTCAGATGAAATTCAGCTTGACTGTTGAGCTTTGATCATCCAATCTTTGGCCAAACCACTTCAAAATTATCCCTAGGTCATATGAACATGTCGAACCAACCTTAGGGCTTTGCTTCAATAGGATTTGCACTAGCTTTCCTGCACAACTGATCCTCCTAACCAGTCTTGACCTAATGATCTTGCACTTGGGCAAATGGACAATGCAATGTTATGCAGTGGCCAATGTAATATTAATGACCTAATATGAAAATGAATGTACAAAAGGAGAGGTTCAAATTTGAGGTGCTACAAGACCTAGAGGTAGTTTTTCTTGGAAAATCATTTTCTATGTTGAAACATCACAAGTCATTATGTCTAAACCCTAATCTGAAAGTCAAGTTCCCAAGGTCATAACTTGCTCAATTTTTATGAGATGAAATATTTCCAAGTTGCAAAATAAAATTAAAGATGTCTACTTCAACTTTTATGTTTGAAGTAAGAGCTAATTCAACTTTTATGAGCATGTGATATGAGGATACATAATAGGTCATTTTTTACCTATACCATTGAACAAGTGATTTTCCTCAACTTCAAAAATGCATAACTCTATCATTCTAAATCCAAATGACATTAAATTGGTTACAATTTTAAAGGTCTTTTAAAGAGCTACAACTTTGATGAATACACGTTTCTCATTTGAAGCTCACATAAAGAGTTAAGCAAGGTGGAATGTTGAGATATATGGCTTGACACTTAGAAAAAATTTCAACATGTTGAAATTTCCAAACTTCCACCTCAGAATTCATCATGATTCAAGTTCCAAATGAAAAATTGCCCAACATCAAAGTTGTTCCCCTTGATCTAAGCTTTCCAAAGAACCCAAGTTCCTGAATTTTGGATAAATTTTTCTAGGGATGCGCATGGCCGTAACAGGTTTGCATGATTGGAAGAAATCAAATGCCAAAAATCCCATTTCACATTGCCTTGACATCCAAGCCTCATTTGAACTTCAGAACAGTTGCAAGTGGGTCAAATTGGATTGCTTCATGGGCCTGTACACACCCATGCAAGCTTGTGCATCACCATGTCCAAATTTAGCAATTTTTCAAGTGTGCAAATATCACTCTCAAATGCTATAAATACAGGCCCTCGGAGCTCAATTCAAACACACCTTGCGCGCCAGCTTTTCCCCCCAATTGAAACCCTCACCATTCAAAGGAAAACTTGAGAATTTTCAACTTGAAAATTGAGTTTGAATCTCATTGTTTGAAGATTCAGAAACTCCAGGATCCAAAGCTTTGTACATTGCCAAACCTCTTCTGCAAGCTTCTCAAGTGTGATTAGATCAAGGTTGAAGCAAGCAAGATACATTTCTGCACAGCATTGAAGGTAAATTTCAGAAAACTTCATCTCTTTGATTCTCACTCAACTCTCATCAATTCTCTTGGATCTTTGGTTGTCTGAAGTCCTACCAATGTAGGCAAGAAGATTGAGTTACTTTGAGGTCAAATCGAAGCAACTCAGTTCACATACCTCAAAATTCAACTCCTCATATCTTTCTATATGTATGGAGTTAGTTCAAATTATGGTCACATTCGTGCTCTACGCCATTTTTTATTTCAGATCATGTCCTCTTTTTTTCATTTTCTTGATGGTGATGAGTGAACCAGTCCGATGGACCTCACCTGAGAAGGTGACCGGAGGTCCAACACAGGTGGTGTGTTGGACAGGTTCTGAGCCATTGATCTTGTTTAAATTGTTTTAATCTTGAGCATTGGTTGTGATTACCACGTGTGTGGCGCGCTGACTAGTGTCCATTGTGGAAAGCGCATTTCCAGCCACTTGATATGTCACCTCAATTAATGAGGGAGATCAAGTGGCTCACGTTTTTTTATTTTTGTTTTGATTCATTTGATTTTCATTAATTCATATTAATTTTAATATTGATCCAAAAAATATGAGAGTTTCACCATAAAAATTTAAATAAATTCCTCCTTCATATTCTGAATTAAAATTATATTTTGGGTCATTACTAATATTTTTCATGATTTAATTGATTTTGTGATTAAAAATTCTGAAAAATTTTCTCCAAGGTCCTTTGACCTTGTTTGACCTATGATAAATCTCATGGCAATTTCTATGGTGTTTTGATGAGGTTGTAGGAATTTGACAAACCATATTTAATTTTAAATGCTTTATTTTAGTATTTTTAAATTGAATAAATGCCAAATAATTGTGTTGACCTCTTGTGATGGTTTGTGTAAGTTTTACTTGTGATGTTGGGCCTTGGTCAAGGTTAATTTGACTTTGCTAGGTTAATATCATTGGATTTAGGGGATTTATGGAATGTACATTCCATCTCCCAAAATGAATGAATGATATTAACTTGGTAAAAGTCCTCCTTTGACTAATTTGAGTTATGATCCATTCCCCTCTCTCTTCATCTCATTCCCCTTCATTATGCATTCATTTCATTTGGCCTATGACATCTCGAAATCCTAAGGCTAATTGATTGCAAAATCAACATAAGTATGGATGAGATTAGGCCACCTCTTTTGCATATTCCTTTTGTGTGTGGTATGTTTCATGAGCATAGTCCATTATACTATATCTTTAACATGCATTAACAGCAAAATTTTATTGCCCGACCTCAAATAGTTATGACTTCTACATAAGTGAAATTACGATTGCTTAACATAGCGCTAAATTTTTGACACAAAAGGCATAGCATTCTAGTTAGTGAGATTTTAAGTCTCCCTTCTTTCATGGTATTGTGTGGAAACTTGGCCTTTTTTCCTTCCTTTGGAAGATGTCTTGGTTCAAGGATCCATGCTTGTGATAAGTGGGTTGAGTGTTCTCCAAACAATGACTTAAAACAAAAAAAGCAAAAGCAAAACAATACTAACTTCTAACTCATTAACAACTAACATTTAATTTCGAGCCATTTACTTTAATGCCATTTAATTTCAAGTCTATATTCATTTGCCATTATTCATATCATTCTAATTGTTTATATTAATGTCATTTTCACTTTGTCCATTTGGACCATATTGTGTGATATATCTTGCTTGTGTATATATTGTTTGTTTGTGTGGTCTTTGACCATTAATGTACATAATAACAACAAAAACCCTAAAAAACTTTTGTGCGGACTGTTGACTTGATCTTGGACAATATGACATAGAATTTAGGCAACATTCCTATGCTAAAGGATTTGGCCAATGTCAATCTTCATATAACCAAGTGCTTGCAATTTGACACTTCATCTGATACATCATTGAAGAAACATTTGAGTCCATCTGCAACATGAACATTGTGAAGCTGTTATTTTGAACCTATGACTTATGAAATTCATCTATTACATGAGCAAATTTCAAGGATATCATGGAGTGGCTAAAGCTTGGATAGGGCTATCTTTATTTGATGCCTTGCTCTTCAAGTTAATATTGTATGCATTGTTTTTTGCTTGATTCTAATATCCAAGGTAATTTGGGGTTTCTATATGGCATTCTTGCCTATTGGATTGTTACCCATTGGTCAGATCTTTTCAACTCTTAACTTTTAAATTTGTGCTTAGGATTAGTCTCTTCATCTCCTCCCCATCTCTTTATTTTCAAAATCTCTTCCCCCTTTTAAAACTTCTTTGTTTGAACTTGTCATTTTCTAAACTTAGACCACTTTGCAAATAAGAAACTTTGGCCTTATGCCATTGCATTTTAAACTTTTTTCTTAAATCAAACTTGTGAATATACTTAACTATACTTGACTTATAATTTTCAAAAGCCAAAAAGAAATAACTCATTCAAACCATTTTCTAGGCCCTTGTGCCTTTCAAACTTAATTTTTAATTAAAAGCAATGCATCCATTTTGAAATTTGTATCACAAACTACGAGGTTTTGATCCCTCATTTTTATGTTAGTACTTAGGAACAAGTCCGAAGGTCTTGTCAAACACAAAAGTATAATTAATGAATTCTTTTCTCATCCCCCCATTCTATTTGTTTGTAAACATCACTTTGTCCAAAATACATATGCACACAAGAAAGGGCTCCCTAGGAGTACCTAGGACACTTTGGGTACTAACACCTTCCCTCTGTGTAACCAACCCCCTTACCTGTAATCTCTGGCATTTTATTAGTTTTGATTTGAAAACTTCTTACTTTTGGGTTTTGTTCATACTTTTCCCTTTTCCCTTGGAAACAATAAAAGCGCGGTGTCGACTCTTGTTATTTGATGTCTTGCTTATCCATAGCTTGATGATCATGAATTTATCGCTACAAGTCCAACTCCTATTGTGAAGACTTATCAACCGTAGTTTCAACAAAGTCAATGACTTAATCAGAATAAACAAGCTCGTGTTCCCAGGAAGAATCAATTTGATCATATCGTTGTGACTTATACAGAATTGTATCCAGCTTTGTTGCAGAATGGGTTGATTAAACTAGATCTCAGCCAGCTGTCCCAAATCCAGTTCAATTGTGGTATAAACCTGAAGCTCATTGTTCTTTTTAAAGGTAGAGAAAAAAATAAAGGGGGTTTGAATTGTTTTCACACTAGTTAAAAACTTTTGCAACACCACACATACAGAATAAATACTAACAACACAAAGAGTTTATCCTGGTTTGCTTGAAATTCAAAGCTACTCTAGTCCACCCGACCAAGGTGATTTCTCCTTCAATAAGGACTTAATCCAATAATCTCAATGGATTACAAAAACATCTAAGAGTTCAACAATCTCTTATCCCTATCAAGTCTACAGACCTAAACAAGTCACTTGAGGAATTACAAAGATTTACATAAATACAAATGTTTGACTAGATGCTTCTAGATAAGTAGGATACACACACTTTAAGAGCTATGAAACACAACCACCCAATATTTAGCAACAACTCTTGTATCAAAGTATTTCTTACAACAATGATAGTGAGAGTGTTTGGAATATGAGGATATTATTATGTCAAAGTTGTTTTGTTGTGTATATAGTTCTTGTTTTCAACAAGTTGTAATGAGGCCTTTATATAGCATTTTGAGATGATATCATTGGATGGAAATCAGTGGAGATTTCTTGTTAGCTATGAGAGTTAAAGGTATTAAATTTCTTGTCCTTTCCATAGCATTCTTGGAACATAATCCATAGTTTCCTTTAAAACAAATTATGCTAGAATTAGAATACTTCTAGAGTAAGTTTCTAATTCGGTGATATCAAATAGAGTGTTGATCGTGTATCATAGAAAGCATGATCAAAGTCTTTGAGCTAGAGTACATATATCTTGCGGTCTTTAAATATTCTCTTGAATAGTCTTCATATATTCTCTTGAATAGTCTTTAGATATTCTCTTGAATAGTCTTCAGATGTTCTCTTGCAAAGTCTTAAGATATCAGAGTTTAAACTTCAGCGCTCAAATTCTTCAAGTGATTGCTTTTCAGATGTTTTCTTGTTCAGAGTCAGTTATGATTTCTTGTGCTCGGTTAGCTTTTCTTGACTACGTTAGATGCCAAATATGCGTTTACTCATAGTCATTTTAACTTAGAATCCCGCACACTTAAGAAAAATATTAGGGTTCCAAATTGTTTGATTCTTTGTTATCATCAAAACATAGAGATATATTGCATAATCGAAATCTTATTCTAACACTTTTCATCAGGGAGCACCAAGGCATGATCTTGAAACCTGTTTCTCGTTGAAAGCAAAGTTCAAAAGCTCGTTAAGAATGTTTATTTGAAGTTCCAAGATACCGGACCTAATGTGCAAGTTAGTCCTCTACCAGAACATGGTGGACCTTCTATTAGCATGGTAGAAGTTTGTCCAAAAGAGTATTTGATTTCTGATGTTAATTTAGTGAATACTCCTTTGGATGATATGCATGCTAAGTTATGCAAAGTTGGTTTGTTTGGAGATGACCATACAGATTATCAGTTGTGTGAACAGAATCCTGAAGGATGCGCGTTAATGAAGAAATGTATCTAGCGCTTGATGGATCGGGGTATTTTACCAGTTAATACTAAGAATAAAGAGGATGAAGTAATTATTATTGTTCCTCAGTTTGATATTCCGAAGCCTTTGGAAATCAATTATCAGAACAAGGAAAATGTTGCGACTCCCTTGACAATTTGTTTTCCTGGACCGATTCCGTATGAATCCGACAAAGCTGTTCTTTAGAGGTATAATGCTAATGTGTGGGAAGATGGTAAAAAGGTAATGATTGAAGAAACTCGATTCATCGAGAATATAGTGAATGTCAGTGGTATGACTAGAAGTAGACGTATGTTTACTCCAGCACCTCTCCGAAAGGTTGATTATGTGTCAGCAAGTAAGAAAGTGCATGGCAAATGAAATTCTAGTTATCAGACTTTGGATGTCACACTGGTTGTTATGACATCCAATTCTGCACAGACAGGGATTATGCAGAACTTAATAGTAAGTGCAGTAAATAACACAAGTAATTGTTCACCCAGTTCAGTCCAACATGACCTACATCTGGGGGCTACCAAGCCAGGGAGGAAATCCACTATTAGTAGTATCAATTCAAAGCTAAACTCACCCGTTTACAACTTATCACTTAATCCCTACCCAATGCAATTTCAATCTTAACCTAAGATCAGAGTTCCTACTCACTCCCCCTCAATCACCTCAGTGATATTAAAAACACTTTGAAGTCACACTTCAAAAACAACTCTTGATTATGCTTCACAGCTTAAATCAAGATACACAGCACTCACGCTTAAAAGCTTTGAGTGACACAACACTTACAACTCAATGAACACCCTATGCCAAAGCAATCATCTACTTGATAATGGCTTGGCTTACAAGATACGTCTAGTACAAGACTCACAAAATACAGCAGTGAAGTATGATGGACACACTAACTCTTCACGCTTCAAAATCCCCGAGACTGAATGAAGGAATGCCTTCCTTTTTATATTGCAGCACCTGGGCTTTTGCACTTGTATTTTCCTGAATTTTAGGTCACACAAGTTCCCTCAAATTCAACATTTAGGTTGCTAACAAATAGGCTATTTGTTAGGTTCATTGAATGTAGCTTGGTTGTTGATTTCCTGGATTTTCTCTCAGCTGTTGAATCCCTAAAGAATAGCCTGAGAAAAAGCTGAAACAGAAAACTGAACAACCTACAAATTAGCATATGCTGTCAGGCACGAATGTCACGACATTCAGCTTGACATCAAGGTCCATATGCTGAGTCTGTTTTTCCAGAAAACAGACTGTACAAATTTGCTGACCTGTACATGATCAAAATGACCATACTACAGTAACAGCTTACATTAATAAATGTCAAAGTGTCCAACTTAACATTTACACACTTGGCCTTAAGTTAGTTCTGTTATTCTCTTGAAGAACAAACTAAGTAATATGCTGAAGTATAGCAGAACACCACTCTGCCTAATCTTCAGTAGCTGCTGTCAATGATGAATGTCACAACATCCAGTTTGACATTCAGTCAGTAGGCCTTATGCCAGGTCTGGTTCTTCCTTGATAACCAGACAGCAAATGAATACTAAGTTCTAACAGAACTTCTATTCCTTAGTATCTGTTGACAGGTATGAATGTCACAGCATTCAATAATCCTGTGTTAGCTAGTCCTGCAGTAACTACAATGTAGTCACACATACATGTCAAGACATCAGTCAAGACATTAGTGTTTTACCATATAATGCAGCCAATTAAACACCTACAAACTCCCCCTTTGGCAATTTTTTGGCTAAAACACTTTGATCCCCATAACAGAGTTCATGGCAGCGGAATAATACTAGCTAATACACTCAGAGTGGCAGCACACTCACACACAAGGAAGTTAAATAAAAACTTCACATAGCCGCACACACATATTAGAAGTTGCACCTAAACTTCAACATCAACTGCAGGGGGGGAATCTTCAGATCTGTCATGAGAGTCTGTTGTAGAGACCCACTCTGTTTGTCAGGGGTATTGGTGGTTATTACTCCCCCTTTTTGTCACAAATGTTGCCAAAGCCAACAACATAGTCAGAGCACAATGACAGAGTTCCAGACTTGGTTTTACTTCACAGTTTCAACCAAGTTAACATCCACTTGATCTTGCTTCACAGCTTCGATCAAGTGATCACCCACTTTTGCTTTACAGTAGGTACCACCATATCAGATGCCATGATTTTGTTTCTGACATCCAGAACCACTCCTGCATGAACAACATCCTTGAACTCCTGCAGGTACAGTGGCCTTCTCTCTGTAGGGTGTCTCCTTACCCTCTTGTATCCACCCTTGTTGCAAGCAGCATAGCTATGATCTGTTGACCAATCATAGCCTAGTACAAATTGTTTAATAGGCAGAGATATTAAACAATTTATCCCAAACATCAGTGGTTGCTATAAGGTCTCAGAGATACATATTCCCAGTTTGCTCCTTAAGTTTTCAAACTGAGTAGCATCCAGAGCCTTTGTAAATATGTCAGCCAGTTGAAGATCCGTGGCTACATGTTCCAAAGTGATCACCTTGTCTTCCACCAGATCTCTGATGAAGTGGTGCCTAATGTCAATATGTTTGGTCCTGCTGTGTTGGATGGGATTCTTGGAGATGTTGATGGCACTGAGATTATCACAGAACAATGTCATGACATTTTGAGTGACATTGTACTCAGTGAGCATTTGTTTCATCCAAACCAGTTGGGAGCAACTGCTTCCAGCAGCTATGTATTCAGCCTCTGCAGTGGACAAAGAGACACAGTTCTGCTTCTTGCTGAACCACGATATGAGGTTTTCTCCTAATAAGAAACATCCACCTGATGTGCTTTTTCTGTCATCAGCACTTCCAGCCCAATCAGCATCACAGTACCCAGATAGGACAGGCTCAGACCCATGTGAGTACAGCATCCCATAGTCACATGTCCCATTGATGTACTTGAGAATCCTTTTGACTTGATTCAAGTGGCTCACCTTGGGCTCTGCTTGGTATCTGGCACACACTCCAACTGCATAAGAAATGTCAGGTCTACTTGCAGTTAGATACAACAGACTACCTATCATGCTCCTGTACAGGCATTGATCAACACTAGGCCCTCCATCATCTTTGGTTAACTTCAGATGAGTAGGAGCTGGAGTCCTCTTGTGCCTGGCATGATCCATACCAAACTTCTTAACTATGTTATTGGCATACTTGCTTTGGGAGAGAAACATAGAGTCCTCCATTTGGTTTACTTGCATTCCATTGAAATAGGTCAGTTCTCCCACTAGACTCATTTCAAACTCAGACTGCATCTGGTGAACAAATTTTTTAACCATTTGTTCTGACATTCCACCAAAGACTATATCATCAACATAGATTTGAGCTATCATGATTTTGCCTTCTTCATCCTTCACAAACAAGGTTTTATCTATGCCACCCTTTCTGTATCCATTTGAGGTCAGAAATTCAGTTAACCTTTCATACCAAGTTCTGGGTGCTTGCTTCAACCCATACAAGGCTTTCTTCAACTTGTATACATGCTCAGGTTGGTTAGGATCACAGAACCCTTTGGGTTGTTCCACATAGACTTCTTCATTCAGGTAGCCATTCAAGAATGCACTCTTCACATCCATTTGGAATAGCTTAAACTTCAGGATGCATGCTACCCCCAACAGCAATCTGATGGACTCAAGTCTAGCCACAGGAGCAAATGTCTCATCAAAGTCTACTCCTTCAACTTGAGTGTATCCTTGAGCTACTAGTCTTGCTTTATTTCTAGTAATTACTCCTTTCTCATCAGATTTGTTTTTGTAGATCCACTTGGTACCAATGATGTTGGACCCTTCAGGTCTTGGAACCAGCTCCCATACTTCATGCCTTGTGAACTGCTCGAGTTCCTCTTGCATGGCAATGATCCAGTATTCATCAGTCAGGGCTTCTTTCACATTCTTTGGTTCAACCTTGGAAACAAAGCAGGAATTTGAGATTATTCCTCTTGACCTGGTAGTTACACCACTGGTGGGATCCCCTATGATAAGATCCTTAGGGTGGTCTTTCTGAATTCTGATAGATGGCACTTTGGTGGGTGCTTCTACTTCACATTCAGGAGGAGGTTCTTGTACTTCTTCAGGCTTGACTGGACTGTCAGTTGGACTATCAAGGAATGTTTCAACATCCTCCATGACATCGGTTCCTTCCTCTTTATCATCCACAATGACATTTATCGACTCCATCAGGACATTGGTCCTGTAGTTGAACACTCTATAGGCTCTGCTGTTAGTGGAGTATCCCAGAAATACGCCTTCATCACTTTTGGGATCTAGCTTCCTTCTCTGTTCACGATCTGTGAGAATGTAGCATTTACTTCCAAAAATATGAAAGTACTTCACAGTGGGTTTTCTACCCTTCCATATTTCATACAGAGTGGAGGAGGTTCCTTTTCTCAAGGTGACTCTGTTGTGAACATAGCACGCGGTATTCATTGCTTCAGCCCAAAAGTGCATAGGGAGCTTCTTTGCATGAATCATTGCTCTGGCAGATTCTTGAATAGTTCTATTTTTTCTTTCAACTATTCCATTCTGCTGAGGAGTTATAGGGGAGGAGAACTCATGGCTTATTCCTTCAGATGAGCAAAACTCATCAAACTTGGAATTCTTGAATTCAGTACCATGATCACTTCTAATCCGGACCACACAACTGTCCTTTTCCCTTTGAAGTCTTATGCACAGATCTTTGAAGACATCAAATGTATCTGACTTCTCTCTGATGAAGCTTATCCACGTGTATCTGGAATGGTCATCAACCACCACGTAGGCATACTTCTTCCCACCAAGACTTTCAACCTGCATAGGTCCCATTAGGTCCATGTGCAGCAGTTCCAGAACTCTGGAGGTTGTGGAATGTCCCAGCTTTGGGTGTGACATCTTGGTTTGCTTGCCCACTTGGCATTCTCCACAGACTCTTCCTTCATCAATCAGAAGCTTTGGCATTCCTCTGACTGCTTCCTTGGATATGATCTTCTTCATTCCCCGTAAGTGGAGATGTCCAAGTCTTCTATGCCACAGCTTCACCTCCTGTTCTTCCTTGGCTGAGGAGCATGTTGTGGAAAAGTTAGAGAGATCAGGTTCCCACAGGTAGCAGTTGTCTTTGGACCTGGTTCCTCTCATGACTTCCTGATTGTCACCATTTGTCACAATGCATAGCTCCTTAGTAAACTGAACATGAAAACCTTGATCACACAGCTGACTTATGCTGATGAGGTTTGCAGTTAGTCCTCTTACTAACAACACATTGTTCAGTTTTGGCACTTCAGAACAGTCCAGTTTGCCCACACCTCTGATTTTTCCTTTGGCACCATCACCAAAAGTCACATAGCTGGTGGTGTGAGGTTGAATGTCTACCAGTAGATTTTCCATACCAGTCATATGTCTTGAGCATCCACTGTCAAAGTACCAGTCTTCTCTGGAAGAGGCCCTTAGGGCAGTGTGTGCTATCCTAGCATACCATTGTTGCTTCTTAATGGGAACACATCGCTTACGTGTTTTATGCTTAGGTCTGACATGTGAGGCTCTGTTAGGGAAGCCATGAATCCAGTAGCAGAAGGCTTTTATATGTCCAAGCCTGCCACAGTGGTGACACCTCCAATTCTGGTATATTCTCTTCTGATGATCATTCATCCTAGCTCCTCGATGTTGAGACATTGGCTTTGACATCTGCTTGAACTTCTGAACTCTAGCCTTTGGGCGTTTGTGTTCAGCTCTTTTTCCAAATCCTAGCCCAGATTTGGTTCCAGACTGCTGTCCCACCTTTAGAATTTCTTCCAAGGTGTCAGTTCCCTTATTCATCATTCTGATGGATTTGGTCATCTGGTTCAGCTTGGAGGTCAGCAGGGCTATCTCATCATTTAGCCCCTCTATGGCAGACAGTTGCTTCTGTCTCTCATCTTCCAGTTCCTTGATGAGTTTCTTCTGCTTTTCTCCTTGTGCACGCACTTCTGCACTGGTGGTACACAGCTTCTTATATGCTGCAGCAAGTTCATCAAATGTCAGCTCATCTGCACTTGTGTCATCTTCAGAGACACACACACTGGTTAGTGCAGTGACATGTTTGGCAGATTCTCCTTCAGATTCACTTTCAGAATCTCCTTCAGACCATGTGATAGCTAGCCCCTTATTTTGCAATTTGAGGTAAGTAGGGCATTCAGCTCTGACGTGTCCATACCCTTCACAGCCATGACACTGGATTCCCTTCCCATGGTTGAACTTCTCCTCAGAAGTTGATCTTTTCTTAATGTCAGTCGGGATGTTCTTGACATTAGGTCTACCTCTTTGATCAATCTTCTTCATGAACTTGTTGAATTGCCTCCCAAGCATGGCTAAGGCTTCTGATATACTTTCATTACCTCCTGTATATCCTTCTTCTGACTCCTCTTCAGCATTTGATATAAAGGCTATGCTTTTCTTCTTCTCAGCATACTCACCTAAGCCCATTTCAAAGGTTTGGAGAGAACCAATGAGCTCATCTACCTTCATATTGCTGATGTCCTGAGCCTCCTCTATGGCAGTGACCTTCATAGCAAACCTCTTAGGCAAGGACCTGAGAATCTTTCTTACAAGTTTCTCTTCAGTCATTTTCTCACCTAGTCCACCAGAGGTGTTTGCAATTTCAAGAATATTCATGTGAAAGTCATGAATAGTCTCCTCCTCTTTCATCCTCAGATTTTCAAACTTGGTTGTCAACATCTGAAGTTTGGACATCTTCACCTTGGAAGTACCTTCATGAGTTACCTTGAGGGTATCCCAAACTTCCTTAGCTAGTTCACAATGGTGCACTAGCCTGAAGATGTTCTTAGTGATTCCATTGAACAGTGCATTCAAGGCTTTGGAGTTTCCAAGAGCTAATGCCTCTTGTTCCTTGTCCCAATCTTCTTCGGGAATCTGCACACTGACTCCATCTTCATCAGTCCCCGTTGGATGTTCCCATCCCTTGTTGACAGCTCTCCAGACTTTGCTGTCTAGGGACCTTAAGAAGGCTATCATGCGAGGCTTCCAGTCATCATAATTAGATCCATCCAACATGGGTGGTCTGTTTGAGTGTCCTAAATCCTTGTCCATGGTACTAGAAAGTAACTTCCCTAGATCTCACCCAGAACTTCACAGGCAGGGTGCCTGCTCTGATGCCAATTGAAATTCTAGTATCAGACTTTGGATGTCACACTGGTTGTTATGACATCCAATTCTGCACAGACAGGGATTATGCAGAACTTAATAGTAAGTGCAGTAAATAACACAAGTAATTGTTCACCCAGTTCAGTCCAACATGACCTACATCTGGGGGCTACCAAGCCAGGGAGGAAATCCACTATTAGTAGTATCAATTCAAAGCTAAACTCACCCGTTTACAACTTATCACTTAATCCCTACCCAATGCAATTTCAATCTTAACCTAAGATCAGAGTTCCTACTCACTCCCCCTCAATCACCTCAGTGATATTAAAAACACTTTGAAGTCACACTTCAAAAACAACTCTTGATTATGCTTCACAGCTTAAATCAAGATACACAGCACTCACGCTTAAAAGCTTTGAGTGACACAACACTTACAACTCAATGAACACCCTATGCCAAAGCAATCATCTACTTGATAATGGCTTGGCTTACAAGATACGTCTAATACAAGACTCACAAAATACAGCAGTGAAGTATGATGGACACACTAACTCTTCACGCTTCAAAATCCCCGAGACTGAATGAAGGAATGCCTTCCTTTTTATATTGCAGCACCTGGGCTTTTGCACTTGTATTTTCCTGAATTTTAGGTCACACAAGTTCCCTCAAATTCAACATTTAGGTTGCTAACAAATAGGCTATTTGTTAGGTTCATTGAATGTAGCTTGGTTGTTGATTTCCTGGATTTTCTCTCAGCTGTTGAATCCCTAAAGAATAGCCTGAGAAAAAGCTGAAACAGAAAACTGAACAACCTACAAATTATCATATGCTGTCAGGCACGAATGTCACGACATTCAGCTTGACATCAAGGTCCATATGCTGAGTCTGTTTTTCCAGAAAACAGACTGTACAAATTTGCTGACCTGTACATGATCAAAATGACCATACTACAGTAACAGCTTACATTAATAAATGTCAAAGTGTCCAACTTAACATTTACACACTTGGCCTTAAGTTAGTTCTGTTATTCTCTTGAAGAACAAACTAAGTAATATGCTGAAGTATAGCAGAACACCACTCTGCCTAATCTTCAGTAGCTGCTGTCAATGATGAATGTCACAACATCCAGTTTGACATTCAGTCAGTAGGCCTTATGCCAGGTCTGGTTCTTCCTTGATAACCAGACAACAAATGAATACTAAGTTCTAACAGAACTTTTGTTCCTTAGTATCTGTTGACAGGTATGAATGTCACAGCATTCAATAATCCTGTGTTAGCTAGTCCTGCAGTAACTACAATGTAGTCACACATACATGTCAAGACATCAGTCAAGACATTAGTGTTTTACCATATAATGCAGCCAATTAAACACCTACAGCAAAGATCATGTTATGGTTAGTCAAGAACTTGTGGTTGTTGGCCCCTCTAATGAACCTAAGAAGAATGATGATGTCGAAGAATTGCTAAGATTAATCATAAGAAGTGATTACAAGGTGGTATATCAACTCCTTCAGACCCCGTCAAAAATATCGATTTTGTATTTGTTGCTGAATTTCGAGGCTCATTGGAAATATTTGATGAAGTTGTCAGAGCAAGCATATAAGAATCATGATGTGACAGTGTATCAATTTTATGGTGTAGTGAGAAATATCACATCCTGGAATGTCTTGAGTTTCAGTGATGACGAAATCCCGTTAGAGGGAAGGAAACACAATTATGCTTTGCATATATCTATAAGGTGTTGAGAGTTATCTATGTCCAGTTTTTTAGTTGATACAGGTTTCTCGCTCAATGTTATGACAAAAGCAACTTTGTCTAAGTTGGCTTATCAAGGTACTCCTATGAAGCACAGTAGGGTGGTGGTCAAAGCTTTTGATGGTTCTAAGAGGAAAATAATTGGTAAAGTGGATCTCTCAATGATTATAGGTCCATAAGTTTTCCAAGTCACTTTCCAGGTGATGGATATTTACCCGACTATAGTTGTTTATTGGGAAGACCATGGATACACGATGTTGGGGAACTAACGTAAACTCTTCATCAGAAACTCAAGTTTGTTAAGAATGATAAGCAAGTAATCATTTATGGTGAGCAAGCCTTATTGGTCAATCACTTGTCTTCATTCCGATATATAGATGCAAATTAGGCAATTGTTGGGACTCAGTTTTAAGCCCTTGATATAGTCAATGTTATTCAGAAGAGTGAGGAATTTATTGCTTAATTAAAAGATGCATAGTAGGTTGTGAAGAGCGGTCAAGCAGAAGGTTGGGGACATATTGTTGAGCTTCCTAAGAATAAGAACAGAGTTGGGTTAGGATTCTCACCCTATACAACTAGACGAGCGTTGAAGCATTAAGTTGTTATCATATCTATCCAAGAAGTGTTCCTCAATGCTGGTTTCATTCACCCTGGAGATTAAAACGTTGATGTCGTTAGTGAAGGAGATTCAAATCCACACTGGCCTTGCTTAGTGACGCATAGAGAGACTAGTCACAATTGGATTGTTGTGGGTGTTCCTAGTGTCGTTCATTTGTCAAAGTAATTTGTTTTGTTTTTTCAAACAAACTCCTTTCTCTCTGCCCAAGGTGACAATGACATTGTTCGGGCACCTTTGTTTCAAATTTTAAGATCATTAATAAAATACGTTTTATTATCCAATGAGTTTTTCTTTTTTCATTTTTTTCTGGAAAATGGTAGCTAAAAAATCTGTTTAAAAACAATTTAAATTCTTGCATATCATTTTCAAATCTGTCGGTTTTCTAAAACAAAGCATAACTAATATGCAGATTAATGAATAATAAACTGATTGAAAATAATAACCCTACACCCTCTCCCAACTTTGAATTCCCTGTATATGAAGCGGAAGAAGAACGCGAGGAAGACAATGATATTCCATAAGATATTACTCGGCTGCTTGAGCATAAGGAGAAGACTATTCAGACGTATAAAGAGCATGTCAAAATGATCAACTTGGGTTCTGAAGAGAATAAGAGAGCGGTAAAAATTGGGGAACTTCTTAGTCAAGATGTCAAGAGAAGGTTGGTTGAGCTGTTGAAAGAGTATGTTGATGTATTTGCTTGGTCCTATCAAGATATGCCAGGATTGGATACTGATATTGTAGAAGACCAACTACCGCTTAAACCAGAATGTCCTCCAATAAAACAGAAGTTAAGAAGAACTCATTCTGATATGGCTGTCAAGATTAGAGAAGAGGTGCATAAACGGATTGGTGCAAGTTTCCTTGTCACATCTATTTATCCTTAATGGGTGACCAATATTGTTCCTGTTCCAAAGAAACCCGGAAAAGTTAGAATGTGTATGGATTATAGAGATATGAATTAGGCAAGTCCCAAAGATGATTTTCCTCTACCATATATTGACATGTTAGTAGACAATACAACTAAGTTCAATGTTTTCTCATTTATGGGTGGATTTTCCGGGTATAATCAGATTAATATGGAACTCGAGGACATGGAAAAAACAATGTTTATCACCCCTTGGTAAACATTTTGCTACAGAGTGATGCCCTCCTGCTTGAAGAACAATGGTGCTACGCGTTAGAGGGTTATGACTACCCTATTCTATGACATGATACATAAGGAAATTGTGGTATATGTGGATGACATGATTGTAGGGTCTAAGACTGAAGAAGATCATGTGGAATACTTATTGAAGTTGCTCCAGCGTTTGAGAAAATTCAAACTCCGTTTGAATCCAAACAAATGCACTTTTGGTGTTTGTTCCGGGAAGCTTTTAGGTTTCATCGTCAGTCAGAAAGGTATAGAAGTGGGTCCAGATAAAGTCAGGGTTATTCGAGATATGTCTGCACCTAGAACAGAAAAGCAAGTCAGAGGATTTCTCGGAAGTTTGAATTATAATTCCAAGTTCATTTCTCACTTGACTGCTACTTACAAGCCAATCTTCAAATTTCTTCGTAAAGATCAAAGCATTTTAAGGAATGAACATTTTTATAAGGATTTTAATAATATCAAAGGTTACTTGCTTCAGCCTCCTATTTTGATCCCTCCAGTGGAAGGGAAGCCTCTGATCATGTATTTAACAGTCTTAGAAGGACCGACGGGTTGTGTCCTCGGACAACAGGACGGGACAGGTAGGAACATAACACTATTTATTACCTGAGTAAGAAATTTACGGATTGGGAATCCTGGTATTCATTGCTCGAGAAAACTTTCCATGCCTTGGCATGGGCTGCCCGACGTCTTTGGCAGTATAACTTGAACCATACTACTTGATTGATATCCAAAATGGATCCTATCAAGTATATTTTTGAGAAGCCTGCGTTGACAAGAAGGATTTCTCGTTGGCAGATGTTTCTATCAGAATATGACATTAAATATCATACTTAGAAAGTTATAAAAGGAAGTGTGTTAGCAGATTATTTGGGTCATCAACCGATTGAAGACTATCAGCCTATCTAGTTTAACTTTCCAGATAAAGATGTTATGGCCATTCGAGCTAAAGATTGTGATGAGCCAGGGTCCGAAGAAGAGCTAGAGCCTGGATCCCAATGGGGTTTGGTTTTTAATGGAGCTTCGAATGCATATGGTCATGGAGTTGGAGCTATTATAATCACTCCTTGAGGTTCTCATATTCCTTTTACTACAAGGATATGTTTTGATTGTACAAAAAATATGGCGGAGTATGAGGCATGCATCCTGGGCCTCGAAGAAGCTATTGATCTCAGGATTAAGATCCTCAATGTCTTTGGAGACTCAACATTGGTTATTAATCAGATCAAAGGTGAATGGTAAACTCGTCATATGGGTTTGATTCCATACAAAGATTATGATAGGAGGTTGTTGCATTTCCTTGATAAAGTCAATTTCCACCATATACCTTGAGAGGAGAATCAAATGGAAGATGCTTTATCCACCTTGTCCTCCATGAACCGGGTCAATTTCCGTAATGAAGCACCTCAAATTATGATCAGACGTCTATATATACCTGCTCATGTGTTTGCAGCAGAATAGGAAGTAGACGATAAAAAGTTTCCTCTAGAATCAAGAATATAGGGAATCCGACAAAGATAAGAAAACCTTGAGAAGATTGGCATACAACTTCTCTCTTAATGGGGATGTGTTATACAAAAGGAACTATAACATGGTCCTGCTTAGATGCGTGGATAGACACGAAGTAGACATGTTAATGCAAGAAGTTCATGAAGGGTCCATCGGTACTCATGCCAATGGACATTCTATGGCTTAAAAGATGCTTAGAGTCGGTTACTATTAGTTGACAGTGGAATCTGATTGCGGTCAATTTATCAAGAAGTGTCATAAATGTCAGATTTATGCAGACAATGTGCATGTGCCTCCAACTCTACTAAATGTTATTTCATCTCCGTGGTCATTCTCTATGTGGGGAATTGACATGATTGGCATGGTTGAGCCTAAAGTGTCAAACGGGCATCGTTTCATTATGGTGTCTATTGATTACTTCACCAAATGGGTCGAAGCAGCATCATACGCTAATGTGACTAGATAAGTTGTAGTCCGATTTATGAAGAATCAAATCATTTGTCAGGACACTATCCCAAGCAAGATCATCACTGACAATGGTTCAAAACTGAACAACAAGATGATGAGATAAATATGTGGAAGCTTCAATATTGAGCATCACAATTCTTCACCTTACAGACCCAAGATGGACGAGGTTGTTGAAGTAGCGAATGCGAATATCAAGAAAATCATGCAGAAGATGGTTGTAACCTACAAATATTGGCATGAAATGATTCCTTTGGCTTTGCATGGATACCATACGTTTGTTTGCACTTCAACAGGGGCAACCCCTTTCTCCTTAGTCTATGACATGGAAGCAGTAATCCCCATAGAAGTTGAGATCCCATCAATGCGTGTCTTGATGGAAGCCAAGTTGGCAAAGTTGAATGATGTCAAAACAAATATGATTAGTTGGAATTAATTGAAGAGAAAAGGATAGAGAGCCTTATGTCATGGTCAGTTATACCAAAAAAGGATGAAGAACACATTTGATAAGAAGGTCCATCCTCGTGAATTTAGAGAAGGTGACCTCGTGCTCAGAAAGATATTGCCTCCCCATAATGATTCCCGAGGCAAGTAGACTCCCAATTATAAAGGCACATATGTTGTCAAAAAAGCCTTCTCTAGAGGTGCATTGGTTCTTACAACTATGGATGGTGAGGAGCTCCACAGTTCAGTGAATGTCGATGCAGTCAAGAAATACTTCGCCTAAATAATTAAAAGAACAACTCACTAAGTTGAAAACCCGAAAGGGTGACTTAGCCAAAAATGAGCGTCTCGGTGGACTGAAAACCCGAAAGGGCACTCCAGGAAAAAAAATTGAGACATAAACAAAAATAATTCACCCTGGTAGATTAAACACCTGAAAAGGGCAATCTAGGCAAAAGTTTGGTATTTTATGGCAAGTAACTGTATCAACCAAGGCTTGATCATTTGAAGAAGCATCATCATCGATCAGGAAGTCTCAATTCAATCTCTCTCAACAGAAGCTTAATTACAAGAATTCAAAGTTGTTAGGGAGAATAATGGTCATTGCATTTCAATGTAGCCTTTCCATTTACCATTTTCCAAACTTTGTAATAATCCATGGAGTTACGCCTTTGGTGGACTACCATTCTATCAATAAAATCCTGACTTTTTGTCAAATTAATTTCAATTCTTATGTATTTCTTTCTTTTACAAAACGTTGTTTATTTTCGATAATAGTTTTTGAAACAAAGGTTTAATATTAAAAATGCTTTTGAAAATTACAAAATGTTTTCCTTTGATTTTTGAATAAAACTAAAAGGAACATCGGTGGTTTTTTGAGATGGATCAAGTCTTGAAGTGTGAAATGTGGGTTCCCCAACATGTCCTTGGTTTGATAATCTTACTTTCTCCAACGAAATTACTGTCAGAAAGTGGTTTTCCTCTAGCCAGTTTTGTTGTTGCAATGTTGATTTGGGGTTTCTCCCATAACAAAGCCAACAAACGTTTCTACACCCTCAAAGAGATTTTGACTCTTGAAGATTTTTGGTTTCAAGTTTCCCTAGCGGATCTTATATCCCCAATGAATGATCTTTTATCCTAGAAGACATGGAAAACGATAAGCATTGTGGTAGAGTCTTCATCTCGTTGAGATTTGGCTGAGTATCCAGTTTGTTGTTTACTTTTGTCTCCCAGTTTATTCAGTGTGTGTTTCGTCAGCATAAATAATTACCACGCATGGCCGAAGGTAGAGTCATGCTCATTCACATGACCTTGGTGTCTCTAATTCATTTCCTACTAAAACCGAGTTTATCTTTTATTTCCCCACTGAGTTTATGCCTTGTGGGAAGCATTGTACTTCAGTTTTCCTCCATAGCTCATTTGTCTAGATGGAACAAATTCCCAGTCGAGTTCAATCCTCATTGTGTAGAGTCATTTTTTATCTCTTTTCTCCAGTTCATACATGGATTGTACTTTGGTCCCCTGTAGTATTTTTCGACTTCTTCAGGATGGAAACATAAATGGTGAAGAAAACATGTCTTACACCTTTTTGGATCATATTTTCCTTAGCATAGAAGATTTGTCCAATGAAGGAAGAATATAGTTCCTCAACAAGTATCATTTCAGCAGCCTTTTTGAGATTTTTCTCAAAAACAAGTGGCAGTCTCTTTATTCGAAAACCTTGTTTGTTCCTAAAATATTAATCTTTTTCTCAACAGCAAGTGGAAAACTCTTTACTTGAGAAGATTGTTTATTTCTGAAATATCAATCCTTATCTCCGCACCAAGTGGCAATCTTTTCAGTCAATTCCTGACAGAGAAGCTTGTTGTGACTCAACATATCAAAATTAACATGGGCCCGTTCTCTAACATGTGGTTGTCTCTTTATTTGAGAAGTTTGTTATGGTCTCCGATCAAAGTTAAAACTTTAATCTCCAAAAACTGAGAACTGTAGCGGTAAATTCATGATCATCAAGCTATGGATAAGCAAGACATCAAATAACAAGAGTCACCATCGCACTTTTATTATTTCCAAGGGAAAAGGGAAAAGTACGAACAAAACCCACAATAAGAAGTTTTCAAATCAAAACTAATAAAATGCCAGAGATTACAGGTAAGGGGGTTGGTTACACAGAGGGAAGGTGTTAGCACCCAAAGTGTCCTAGGTACTCCTAGGGAGCATTTTCTTGTGTGCATATGTGTTTTGTACAAATGATGTTTGCAAACAAAGAGAATGGGGGGATGAGAAAATAATTCATTAATTATATTTTTGTGTTTGACAAGACCTTTGGACTCGTAGTTCGTGGTATAAATTTCAAAATGGATGCATTGCTTTTAACAAAAAAATTTAAGTTTGAAAGGCACAAAGGCCTAAAATGGTTTGAATGAGTTAGTTCTTTTTTGGCTTTTGAAAATTTTAAGTCATGTATGGTTAAGTTTACTTACAAATTTGATTAAGAAAATGAGTTTGAAAATGCAATGGCATAAGGCCAAAGTTTCTAGTTTGCAAAAGTGGTCAAAGTTTAGAAAACAAGCACAAGCAAATAAGTTTTTTTTTAAAAGGGGAGAGAGATTTTGAAATTAAAGAAATGGGGAGGAGATGAAGAGACTAATCCTAAGCAAAAATTTAAAAGTTGAGAGTTGAAAAGATCTGACCTATGGGCTGCAATCCAATAGACAAGAATGTCACATAGAAACCCAAATTCCCTTGGACATTAGAATCAAGCAATAAACAATGCACAAAATATAAACTTGAAGAGCAAGGCATCAAATAGAGATAGCCACATCCAAGCTTAGCAACTCCATGATCTTCTTCAAATTTTCCCATGTAGCAGATGAATTTCAATGCATAAGTCACAGGTTCAAAGTAACAGCTTCACAATGATCATGTTGCAGATAAACTCAAATGGATCTTCAATGATGTATCAGATGATGTCTCAAATTACAAGCACCTAGTCACATGAAAGTTGGCATTGGCCAAGTTCTTTGCAAAGGGGGTGTTGCCTAAATTCTAAGTCCAATTGTCTCAGATCAAACCAACAGTCCACACAAGATATTTTTTAGGGTTTTTGTTCTTATTATGTACATTAATGGTCAAAGACCACACAAACAAACACAAACAAAATATATCACAAAATATGGTCCAAGTGGACAAAGTGAAAATGACATTAACATAAACAATTAGAATGGTATGAATAATGGCAAATGAATAAGGCTTAAAAATAAAGTGCATTAAAAGTAAATGACTTGAAATTAAATGTTAGTTGTTAATGAGTTAGAAGTTAGTATTGCTTTTTCTTTTGCTCTTTTGTTCAAGTCATTCTTTGGAGAACACTCAACCCACTTATCACAAGCATGGATCCTTGAACCAAGATATCTACCAAAGGAAGGAAAAAAGGCCAAGTTTCCATACAATACCATGAAAGAGGGGAGACTTACAATCTCACTAACTAGAATTCTAAGCCTTTTGTGTCAAAAATTTAGCGCTATGTTAAGCAATCGTAATTGGACTTATGTAGAAGTCACAACTATTTGAGGTCGGGCAATAGAATTTTGGTGTTAATGCATGTTAGAGACATAGTATGATGTACTATGCTCATGAAATATACCACACACAAAAAGAATATGCAAAGTGGGGGACCTAATCTTATCCATACTTATGTTGATTTTGCAATCAACTAGTCTTAGGATATTGAGATATCATAAGTCCATGACATGAATGGATAAAGAAGGGGAATGAGATGAAGAGGGGAGGGGGAATGGATCAAACTCAAATTGGACAAAGGAGGACTTTTACCAAATTAAGATCATTCATTCATTTTGGGAGATGGAATGTACATTCCATCAATCCCCTAAATCCAATGATATTAACTCAACAAAGTCAAATAAACCTTGACCAAGGCCCAACAACACAAGTCAAACTTCCAAAGTCAATCAAAATGGCTCTACACAATTTATTTGGCATTTATTCAATTAAAAATACTAAAAATAATACATCAAATTAAATATGGTTGGTCAATTTCCTAAAACCTCATTAAAACACCAAAGAAATGGCCATGAGATTTATCATAGGTCAAACAAGGTCAAAGGACCTTGGAGAAAAAATATCAGAATTTTTGGAAACTTAAAAGTATTTTTAAACAATTAAAAATATTCACAAAATCAATTAAATCATGAAAAATATTAATGATGATCCAAAAAATATTTTTAATTCACAATATGAAAAAGGATTTTATTTTAAAAAATTTGGTGAAACTCTCATATTTTTTGGATCAATATTAAAATTAATATGAATTAATGAAAATCAAAGGAATAAAAACTAAAATAAAATAAATAAATAAACATGGACCACTAGAACTCCCTCATTAATTGAGGTGGCAGATCAAGTGGTCTGAAATGCGCAATCTACAATGGTCTTTAGTCAGCGCGCCATTACAATGGTCATCCAAACGAACGCTTATGATTAAAACATTTTAAACCAAATCAATGGTTCTGAACCGTGCCACATCACTACCGGAGCCAAAGGCTGATCATCTTCTCTGATGACCCTGGCCGGACTAGTTCAATCATCACCATGACCTAAATGAAAAAGGAGGGTATGATGTGAAAGATAAAATGGAATATATCATGAGGTGTGTCAACTGAGTTGCTTAGATTTGACATCAAAGCAACTCAATCTTCTTGCCTACATTGGTAGGACTTCATACAACCAAAGATCCAAGAGAATTAATGAGAATTGAGTGAGAATTTAAGAGAAGAAAAAATCTGGAAAATACCGTCAATGTTGTGCAAAACATGATCTCTTTTGCTTCAATTCGTGTTTGGTCTGGCTCCAATAGCTTGCAGAAGTGGCTTAGGATTCGTATAAAGCTTTGGATCCTGGAGTTTTTGAATCTCCAAACACTGAGATTCAAACTCAATTTTCAAATGAAAATTATCAGGTTTTCCTTTCAAATGTTAGGGTTTAAAGAGTGGAGGAAAAGCTAGCGAGCAAGAATCCTGTAAAATGAGCACACAGGGTCTCTACTTATAGCAAAATGGAATATTATTTTCACACTTGAAATTTTGTCCAAATTTAGCAATGCTATTTTCATGCTTGCATGGGCGTGTACAGGCCCATGAAGCAACTCAATTAAGTCCAAAATCAACTATCCTGAGGTCAGAATGAAGCTTGAATGGCAAGGCAAAGTTATGTGATCACTTGAAGTTTGAATCTTGCCAACTGATACAGTTGTGTTTACACCATACGCAGACCCCTCAAACTTCATCCAAATGAATGAATTAGGACTATTTGGAAAGCTTAGATCAAGAGGAACAACTCTTATGTTTAACACGTTTCCATTTGGAACTTGTATCATGGTTAATTTTGAGGTGGAAGTTTGGAAATTTCAACATGTTGAAAAAATTTCTAAGTGTCAAGCCATATACTTCATTATTCCACCTTGCTTAACTTTTTATGTGAGCTCCAAATGAGAAAAGTGTCTTCATAAAAGTTGTATCTCTTTCAAGAAAATTCAAAATGGTCACCAATTTGACATAATTTGGATTTAGAATGAGTGAGTTATGCATTTTTGAAGTTGAGGAAAATCACCTGTTCAATGGTATTGGTCCAAAATGACCTATAATGTATCCTCATATCACATGCTCATAAAAGTTGATTCAGCTCTCAATCCAAACATAAAAGTTGAAGTGGACATCTTGAATTTTATTTTGAAACTTGGAAATCTTTCATCTCATAAAAATTGAGCAAGTTATGGTCTTGGGAAGTTGACTTTCAAATTAGGGTTTAGACCAAATGAGCTATAATGTTTCAACATAGAATATGACTTTCCAAGCAAAATTAGCTCTAGACCTCAACATGAAAGTTGTTTGTAATGTAATTTAGAGTAACGTTTCTCTTGGAATCATTTACATATGAAGAAACGTGTAGGAGATAGGGTCTAGGGAGACCCAGTTTTGATTAGATGAATTCATTTGGCCAACCACCAACAACCCACTTGCTAACTTGCAACTCTCTTGACTTTTTAGGCTCATGGTAGATAATATATGCATAAGATGATGAATTTTGAAGTGTCCCTTGAGAAATTTGATCAATTGGTGAAGAAGCTTGTTGAAGAAGTTACTCAAGATACCTAGTCAAACTAGGGTTTCCAAGGAAAACCAACTCCAAATTCTTGAAGAAATCTTAATCAAAATAACATGTAAAGATCAGTGGGACTCATATATGATGCTTAGAGACATTGTGTATCATTCCTTGGTTGTGCTCTTAGTATTGAGGGTCTTAAACCCTAGATGTGAACTTGATAGATCAGTGGGGATCATGCCCTACCTACAAAAGAGTTAGGCAAAAACAAAGACATATTTTTGGTATTTTGGTTAGTAAAAATGATAATATACAAGTAAGATACAATCATATGGTGCTTGGTGATCTCTCCCAAAACAAACCCAATGAAAGAGGGGTAAGGAGGATGCCAATGTATGATCCCAATGCTAATGCATATGATGAAATTGCATGAGAGATCTTAGGGTCAAAATTGGGGTCTTACAGCTGCCCCTATTTAAGGACATTCTAACTGAGGAGGTGAAGGTTAAAATCTTCATATCGACTGGTAGAATGGACTTAAATAACAACATATAGAAACAAATTTTGGTCCCTAAGAGACCTCATGATGCATATGATATGAATGTAAAAGCGAATTCTCTGCAGGGAAATATTGTCGCAAAGGAAAAGAAATCAGAGAGACCGAAGGTCCGCAGGAGCATAATGCATTCCGTAAGGAAAACTCACTGGGGAGACAGAGACTCTGAGGGGATAAAAAGGGTTATGCGTAGGCTAGGATACGACTTAAAACCGCTGGGAGACTAGAGGAATTCCATAAAAAATGGAAAGACTCAGTCGGGGAGACAAAAGAACCTCTGCATGGGAAACGAGTAGATCAGGATAAAACTGACATACCTGAATCATGCAGGAAAAGCGATTTCACTAAGGAAATACACACTCAACTCAACTGGGGAAGAAATAAACTTCAACACAGGAGGAGCAAAAATTTATTATCCATTACCAGTTACTGGGTAAGGAGATAATAAAGATCTGATAGAGAGAACACCCGTCATCGGTTAGGATGAACATATCAAAGGTGATTCACCGGGAATCGCCAGGAAGGAGTATTTAATACCGGTTACTGGGTAAGAATAGCCTTGTTGGGGAAAGATGAGAATATCCGTCAATAATTAAGATGAACATATCAAGGATAGACTCAAAGGAAAGAAAACCTGTCATCGGTTAAGATGAACATATCAAGGATATACTTACCTGGATATGTTAAGGAGGATATCCGTCATCGGTTAAGATGAACATATCAAGGATAAACTCTATGAGGAAAAGATAGGAATTACATCTATCAATTACTGGATAGAATACCAACACAGAGAATATCCGTCACCGGTTAAAGTGAACATAACAAGGATAAGCTCTGCAAGGGGACTAAAAAGCAGGATTTATAACTGTCGGTTACTGGGCAGAAGACCACAAAGAGAAGAAAACCTGTCATCAGTTAAGATGAACATATCAAGGATTAACTCTTTTGGAGAGAAATAGGGATTACAACTACCTTTTTACTAGGTAGAATACCAAAGATGAGAGTATCTGTCATTAGTTAGGATGAACATATCAAGGATAAACTCAAACAGGGGAAGAAAATATTCGTCATCGTAGGATGAACATATCAAGGATATACTTCCTGGGGAAACATAAAAATGAATCCGCTGGGGTGAAAAGGGTTGCTTTTTGCCGGGTATTGGGCAATAAGTAACAAACTATAAACTAAGAAGAATATTACCAGTTACTGGGTAATAAATTCTTAAGGGACACAAAGCATCTATCTAGGTAAGATCTAGAAAGAAACAATCAATCAAGACTCGACCCAATGAGGATATAACTCAAGGGGAGTGGTTCCATCCAGAGAATCAACTGGGGAGGAAGTTGAAATAATCATCATCCACGAGAAACTAACTCAATGGGGAAAGGAGAAAGGTTAGAGTCTTTCTGCTTAAGGGGCTGACACTCTACAATTGAGGGAGGACAAACACCAAACTCGTATGGGGGTAAAGTACCGCCATAACAGAGAATTAAAACTACAGGAATGAATCAACAAGTGCGATGATGTAATAATGAAATTATATGAGTGTATATATGTATATGTATATGTATATGTATATGTATATGTATATGTATATGTATATGTATATGTATATGTATATGTATATGTATATGTATATGTATATATGATGATTATGCTGAAAAAACAATCGCAAAGGATACAAAGGTGTCACAAATTTGAATCATCGATACAATTCTCGGTCAATCCACAAAAGAGGGAGACAACTGCTGGAGAAAGGAGAGAGGTCAACATCCCAAAAGGCTCAAACCTAGCTGGGGAAAGAGGAGATATGCTAAGAAAAACTATTATCAAACCTGCATGGAATTTTAGGTCAACACCATATCAAATGGGAGACAACCAGGTAAGGGATAAACACAAATAGCTGCTCAGAAACCAGGAGGAAACTCTAACTGGGAGCGAGTCTGATGGCGATTGGTGGGGAAACCTAAGTTCTGCCGCAACCATGCGAACTGCTGAGGAAACACGTTCTTGCATTGCTGGAGACCAAAATCGGCTGGGGAATGAACACCGAACTTCGCACGGGACTAATCAATCAACTCAGCTGGCTACTTACTAGGGAATATGGTGAACAATGATCAACAAACACCAAATGCTGAAAAATGTTGTCGGGGACGAAAGAGAAATGCACCTACTGCTTGGGGAGAACCAATAATGCTCCACACTTAGGGCTTACTGCTTTCGAACCACTATTGATATTCTTTTTAAATGAAATTGATTGCTTAAAATTCATGCTTTTATATGTTTAAGAAAAAATGATTTTGATTTAAAAAATTTAATTTCAAAAATGATCATAATAAAATTTAAATCTATTGGCTGAAGTAGATAAGAGTAGAAGCAATTGGATAAAAGCTCAACTTTATTTAATAGAATGGTAGTCTGTGAATGACAAGACTCCATAGATCTTTATAAATTTGAAAATGGTAATTTACATGGAAAATGGTTACATTGAATACAATGATCACTAATCCTTCTACCAACTCTTGATATCCACTCTGCCCTTGGCTGCTGCTGGGCATAATGAATCACCATTGACCGTTGTGCTCAAAATGACTTCAACAACTGAAGATTAGCAAGATGCGTTTACTTTCCATAATCCCTAATTTTTGCATAAATTTCCCCAAGGTGGGGTACTCAACTTATCGGGATAATTCTTTTATGTTTGATGTCTCTAACTTTTGCCTGGATCGCCCTTTTGGGTTTTCAATCCACCGAGATGCTCATTTTTGCCTAAGCCGCCCTTTCGAGTTTTCAACTTAGTGAGTTGTTCTTTTTTTCTTTTTAGGCGAAGTATTTCTTGACTGCATATGCGTTCACAGGACGAGTGAACTCTTCACCATCCATAGTTGTAAGAATCAATGCACCGCCTGAAAAGGCTCTCTTAACAACATATGGGCCTTCATAATTAGGAGTCCACTTTCCTCTAGAATCTGGTTTAAAAGATAAAATCTTATGGAGCACAAGGTCACCTTCTCTGAATACGCGAGGTCTGACCTTCTTATAAAAAGCTTTCTTCATTCACTGCGGATACAACTGACGATGACACATAAAAGTCAATCTCTTCTCTTCTATTAAATTCAACTGATCAAACCTAGTCTTACACCATTCAGCCTCAGTCAACTTGGCTTCCATGAGCACACATGGTCTCTATTTATAGAAAAATGGAATGTTATTTGCACACTTGAAATTTTGTCCAAATTTAGCAATGTTATGTTCATGCTTGCATGGGCGTGTACAGGCCCATGAAGTAACTCAATTAAGTCCAAAATCAACTATGATGAGGTCTGAATGAAGCTTGAATGGAAAAGGTAAAGTTATGTGATCACTTGAAGTTTGAATCTTGCCAACTGATACAACTGCGTTTACACCATGCGCAGACCTCTCAAACTTCATCCAAAATGAATGAATTAGAACTCTTTGGAAAGCTTAGATCAAGAGGAACAACTCTTATGTTGAACATGTTTTCATTTGGGACTTGTATCATGGTGAATTTTTAGGTGGAAGTTTGGAAATTTCAACATGTTGAAATTTTTTCAAAGTGTCAAGCCATATACTTCATTATTCCATCTTGCTTAACTTTTTATGTGAGCTCCAAATGAGAAACGTGTCTTCATAAAAGTTGTAGCTCTTTAAAAGACCTTAAAAATGGTCACAAATTTGAAATCATTTGGATTTAGAATGAGTGAGTTATGCATTTTTGAAGTTGAGCAAAATCACTTGTTCAATGGTATTGGTCCAAAATGACCTATAATGTATCCTCATATCACATGATCATAAAAGTTGATTCAGCTTTGACTCCAAACATCACAGTTGAAGTAGACATCTTGAATTTGATTGTGCAACTTGGAAATCTTTAATCTCCTAAAATTGAGAAAGTTATGGTCTTGGGGAGTTGACTTTCAAATTAGGGTTTAGACAAAATGACCTATGATGTTTCAACATAGAATATGACTTTCCAAGAAAAATTAGCTCTAGACCTCTGTAAGACCCCAATTTTGTCCCTAAGATCCCTCATGGCATCATAACATTTCATAGCCTCAAGGATCATTAGCATCTTGGTTCCCTTTGCCTTTGGGTGGGACCTCCTTGTGAGTTGGTTTGAGATCACCAAGCATGCTTGAATTGTATATCATTGCTTTTCTCATTTCGTTTACTAACCAAAAGCACAAAAATATGTCACTAACATTTTTGTTTGTAGCTTGAGCAATCACAAAAAGAAAAAATTCATCAAGATATGAGTTGTGGACTTGAGAAGTTCATCAGTCAATTCATCTGACTATTTTGAAATACACTGAGACCTAAAGTTTTATGTGTTGGTCAAATGGAGATGGTTTAAAAAGAAAAAATGTTCTTAAGGACAATATGAACAACTTTCATGTTCATAAAAAAATGATTTGAAGCTTGGAAGACCATCTTCCACTCCAATACATTATAGGTCATTTTGACTGAAACCCTAATTGTGGGTCAACTTCCCAAGGACATAACTCATTCATTTTTTATGATTTTTAGGTGGGATCAAATTAATTGTAAAGCTTAGTATGTCTGCTTAAAATGTTATGTTGAAAAAATTTCAAAATCTCAAAGGAAATACATGTGATAATGCAAGACATTATAGGTCCTTTTTGACCAAATGCATTAAAAGTCAAAAAAGTCCAACTTCAAGTGCCCATAACTTCTTCATCAAATATCCAAATGATGAAAAATTTAAGTCCATTTTGATTGTCTTGAAAAGATCTACAACTTTTATGTTGAGGTGTTTTCATTTGGGGTTTGAATCATGGAAACAGAAGGGCTTGAAAGTTGGCCAATTTTAGAAACCTTGCCTTGACATTTCTTGCACCTTGCACTTTAAACTCAAATTTCATAAATTTCCACACTTCAAATGAGTTTTTGTCCAACATAACATTTGTTCCTTATACAAAGACCTTTCCAACCATTACCCATATGCCTATGTTTGGATTTTCTAAATGATACCTTCGAAGAGATGAATGTTTAGGTACAATGAGGAATTCACTTGAAATCTTGTTACATGAGCAATTGCCTTGCAAGTCACACGTCCAATTCCATTTGGCCGATGCTCAGAATTCATTTGGCTTTGTTTTTGGGCCTTATGCATGATCATGCAAGCCCATGCAATGAAGCTCCACATGCCATGCACACGGATTGATCACAAGTTTCTTGCCACTTCCTCTATAAATAGAGACCTCTTTCCATTCATTTCGGACGCCTAATTCAACCTGAAATGCTGCAGAATTCTTTCCATAGCCATCACTAAAGAAGCAATTGCATTTCTCTCAAATTTTTTCAGATCTAAAATTCAACTTCATCTGGTTGAATTCTTAGATCTAATGCTTCTAAACCTTCATCATTCATCTCATTGAACTTTTGTTTTAGCAAAGCAAGCAAGGCATCGTGCTCAAATTACCAGAACTCAAGCTTACATTCCAACTGGTATTTTCTTCGATTCTCATCATCCATGGACCTTTTTGCTTGGATCTAATGTTTTCTGAAGTCCTCACTTAAGAGACAAGCTAGTGGTAGCTTCAATTTTGCTTTTCCTTGATCTGTATTTTGCATACCTGAATCTTCCACCTCAGATTTCTCAATTTATAAGAATCTTGAGTGTGATTCAAGGTTACAGGGGTGATATACATCACCCCAGCTTCATTTTGGTATAAGGATCATGAATTTCCATGAAGGTTTGAAAACCTGCAAAGTTGACCGGAATCTGCAGGCTCACTGGAGAAGAAGGTGGCTCCGGGTGCCGCTTGTTGCCAGTTTGAATGCTGGCCGTTGGATGTGATTCCCAGATCGAATCCTGACCATTGCTTAATATGACTTTTATTTGTTTCCCATGTGATTGCATTGACTTTGGTGTTCCATGAGCGCACGCCTCTGGATCCTTGGATCTACCAGCTCAATTAATGAGCTCAGATCCAAGGGCTCTCGTTTTTTTGCAATTTCTATTTTCTGTTTTAATTCCATTTTATTTTCTTAACTTCCATTTTATTTCAAAAATCAATATCTCTTTCATTTTTTATCCAAAAATTATGGGACCAATTGCATTATTTCCCAAATAATTTCTAGTTTCTATTTCTGATTTTTAATAATTTTTATTTTGTCATTTGATATTTTTTGTGAATTTTCTCTTTTCTGGTTATTTTTAATTCATTTTAAATAGTTTTTGATATTCAAAAAATACAAAAATATTTTCCTAACCTATTTGAATGATGATGGATCTATGAAAAATATTCTCATCAATTTTTGAATTGATTTGAGATTTATTTGAGATTTTAGTTCAATTAGGTTATTTTTATTCATTTTTAATTGATTAAAAATAGTTTCTGACTTTTAAAAATGCTGAGATTTTTTGTCAAACTTTGTTTGACCTTGTTGAACTTAGGATAAATTACTTGGACCTTTCAAGGTTGATTTGAAGTAATTTTGAAGTTTGACCTTTCCATTTTATTTTTAATTCAAGTTTAATTAAATATTAAAAATGCCAAAAAATAGTTTATTCATTTCTTGACTCCCAATCTTCATCTCACTTCTGTTTTTGATTGTTTGACCTTGACTTTCAATGATATTGGTCAACATATGAGGATTGGTACATTGTATTTCATTTAATGCACTTTAATTTTGCCATTTCCATTTTTCTTCTTCTTCTTCTTCTTCTTCTTCATTTTCCTTTTGATCAATGAGTTGAAGGTTGATAAGTTAGCATTGGTTAGGGAGATTTAATCTTCCTTGATTCAAATCTAATTCATCTTGATCAATTGATCAAGTGAATGGCTTTGCATTAAGGATAGGTTGTCTTCTAAATCATGCAAAAGGCTTAAACCAATACAAGATCAATTCTCATTTTCTTTTTGGCATGGCAAGTTTTTGGGACTTGGTTCACTAATCAAGACTCCTAACTTGTGTTTGTTGCCTACATTATTATTGACCAGCCTCAGATAGTTGTGAATTCTACATAAGTCCAATTACGATTGCTTTACATAGCGCTAAATTTGCCTTATGGCACACTAACTACTAACACTAACCATTGACAATTAACATTTACTTTATGCACTTTACTTTTCTGCAATTTACTATTCTTGCACATATTATCCATTTGCTTTTCTCTTTGCTCACTTGAGTACATGTTTATGTTAATGCCGTTTGCCTTTTGCTCACTTGAGCACATAATTGTGTATATATTATTGTGCTTGTGTTTTTGTTTTGATTGTTGTGGACCAAATGCAAAGAAATGGACTTAGTTTCTTGGACCTTCCCTATGCCAAAAAATGGAGAATTGGACTTAGATTCTAGGACTTTCCTTATGCAAAATTGGAGTAAAAAGATCTTAATGATGAAGATGGATTGGAAGGAACCAAGTCTCTAAACTCACTTTTGTCCATTCTTGTTTTACTTCATGGAATCTTTTGATGTGTGTGCTTTTGTGCTAGGAGTTTCCATTTGAACATAATTGGAGGACCATTTCCATGTTCATCCAAGTGGAAGATACAAGATACATTGGGGATCTCTTAAAAGACTTGTTTGATTTCTTGAGCTTACTATTATTGTGATTGCTTATTCCAAAGGATGGGAGCTACTTGGATCATCTATATGATCTTAAGAAAAGAACTCCATTGTGGTTTTGCTTCTTCATCCCTCCTCTTTTTGTTTTACTTTGGACTTAGCCCTTCTTCTTCATCTCTCCACTCTAACCCAAGCCAAAACCCTTTGTGCAAACATTTAACCTTTGCTTTCAAACATTAGAAACCTAAGCCTTATGCTTTTGATTTTCAAACTTTCTTTTCACAATACTTATTTTGAATTGAATCTTCAAGTCAACTTTGACTATTTTGTACATACTTCTAATTGGTAAATATAACCCATTCAAATTTCTTTTTGTGGTTCCAATGGCCACTTCTTAAATCCAATTTTCCATAACCTTTAGCTATTAGGTTTGAGTTATCTTTGTGGTAGATGTAATACTCACCTATATCCTTAATGATGGACATTAAGTCTTCCATGCTTATTATAGGGTTAACCCCTCACTAGCATGTTAAAGCTATCCTCACATGGTGGATTTGTGGTTTGGTTGAGTTTTCTCCCTTTGATAACAAAAGACCTTAAGGCTTTTGGACCAATCAATTCACCAACTTGCTTTTTTGAGATTTTTACCCTGAACTACGAGGTTTTGATCCTGATCTTTTTTTTAAAGATGGTACGTAGGAAATGGGTTCATCCATCCAAACACAAAATGTAAATAACTTGTATATTCTCTTCTCATCTCTTCAATCATGTTTGCACAAACAAATTTTCACAAAACACATAACCTTTGCAACAAGTATGAAAAGGGCTCCCTAGGAGTACCTAGGATGTTTTGGGTGCCTAACACCTTCCCATTACATAACACATCCCCTTACCAAGATCTCTGTTCTCTTTTATTAGTTTTTGATAAAACTATTAGGTTTTTGTTCGCTTTCTAACCATTCCTTTGGATAAATAGAAGTGCGGTGGCGACTCGACTTTGTATGATTTACCTTGGATTTAGTCAATATCTCTAATGGTAACGAATACCCCGCTACAGAAAAGTGGCGACTCTGCTGGGGAAATCATCTATTTGCCTAGTGGGTTTTGCCAACTTTTCATGCTTGTTGTATTGTATTTGTTTTGTGACATATTTTTGTGCAATTTGGCATTACTGTATTGTATGTAATTATTGAATTGCTTGATATCAATTCCTTGTATGCTTGGTGATCTTTGTGAGATGAGTTATATACCCGGACTCAAGTGCACTTAGGATAGGAGAATGGTGTAGTCTTGTTGACTTGTGTGGAGTTATTCCTTAGCAAGTTGACTTGCAAGTCCATTCACTTGGTGGAGGTTATGTTGGGATCAATAATGTCACACAAGTAAGTTGTGGTTAGACATTACTCTTTCCAATATAGACCTTAGAAGCCAAGGACCTTAGTTTACCAAGCCCATTTTGGCCTATTCTTAGGATGTAGTGCGAAAGTCGTTCAAGTGTAAGATTTGATACGATTGTTACGCGATACTACACTCATAAGAGTCTCTCTTGAGAATATTTTTGGAATACGAGTAGTCGTTTCTCCGATAATATCCTAAAGATGGGATGATGACTATGGGAACCTCTTGTAGAACATGTTTGGCAGGTTTAAACCCTAGTACACTCCCTTTTGGGTGGTTCTTAACCTAACTCCATGCTCGTGACTTACAACAGACCCTTGATTCATGGTTGATCCGTTCATGAATCCTTAATATCAATGGAACTTGGGTGTTGATAAGGTGTAAACTATAATCCACCAAAATGGATGATTGATATTAAGGATAACATGATCCATCCCATGACCTTTGTTTGGTGTGCTTTGCTTGATCCTTGAATGTGATTGTTGCATTCATGCATTCATGCACCCATTTGCATCCATATCATCAATAAATAAGAAAATTTTCAAGGAACTTAAGGGGTTTATTTGCAAAATTTTCAGACATGGAAAGACAAAGAAGGAATACAAAGAAGTACAACTTCAGGAAACCAGATTTGAAAGAGTTAAGGAATCTGACATCCTATGTATTAGATCCTTTGGGTTTCAAGGCTCATTTTGGGAAGCTTCTTCCTCTTCTGACTACCCAGGTGGATGAAAGGTTGATGAGTGTATTGGTGCAGTTCTATGATCCCTTGTACCGTTGCTTCACGTTTCCGAATTTCCAACTTTTACCTACGCTTGAGGAGTATGCCTATCTTGTGGGTATACCTATCCTAGACCAGTTGTCGTTCAGTGGCTTAGAGAGTATTCCTACTTCTCAAGAGATAGCTGACATGTTGCACATATATGAATCTCTGGTTGGTGCTCATATGACTACCAAAGGTGGACTTCAAGGTTTCCCTTCTGAGATCCTCATTGTTCAAGCTACTATCTATGGGAAGGCCTTGAGTGAGGATGCCTTTGAAGCCATATTTGTACTTCTCATCTATGGATTGGTATTGTTCCCCAACATCGACAAGTTTGTGGATGTGAACGCTATTAGGATTTTTTCTACTCTTAATCCCGTTCCGACTCTGTTGGGTGATGCTTATTTCTCTTTGCATATGAGGAATGCAAAGGGTGGTGGTGCCATTGTGTGTTGTTTGCCTCTATTGTATAAGTGGTTTATTTCTCACTTACTGCAGACGGTCGCCTTCAAGGAGAACAAAGGATGTCTACGGTGGTCCACGAGACTTATATCTCTCACTAATGATGACATCTCTTGGTACAACCGTGCGTATGATGGTGTGCAAATTATCAACTCTTGTGGTGAATTCTCCAATGTACCTCTTCTTGGTACATATGGTGGGATTAACTACAACCCTGTTTTAGCACGCCGTCAGCTTGGGTTCCCCCTAAAGGATAAACCTAATAACATTCTGTTAGAGGGTGTGTTCTTTCAGGAGGGTAAAGATCCCCAAGGCTTGAAGGGCAGAATGGTCCGTGCTTGGTGCAAGATTCATAAGAAGGGAAGGAAAGAGTTGGGTCCTAAGAATTGTGTCGCTTTGGAGCCTTATACTGCTTGGGTGAGGAAGAGAGCGTCTGAGTATCTCATGCCTTACGAGTATCCAAGACCTACACCTTTGGTTATGGCTGGGCCTTCAACCCTCCCTAATCAAGGAGTAGAGGAGTTAAGAGACGAAGACCGTTCACGTGCTTGGATCCGTGAACGCAAAGAGTTGCTTCAGAAGATTAGAGAGAAGGACGCTTTGATTGAGTTCCTCGAGCATCAAGTTATTGATGATCCTGATGATGCATGGACTTCTCTACTTCCTCAGTATTCCAATTTTGGAATAGGAAGTATGATCGACTCGCCAAGGAGAAGGCGGATATGGAGGCAGCCTACGAGAGAGAGGTGAAGAGGCTTCGTGCATCCTATCTTCCTGTGTCCCGAGCTTTAGATGATTGTTTCTAGGGATCCATAGGATGATTATTTTCCTTTTCTCTTGTATATGATTGACAATGTTGTACTTCTTTCCCTGATATTATTCGATGAGATATTTCCATATGTGATAAAAGTTTAATATTTCCAAAATTTGTGAATAAAACCCTAGAGTTCCTTTGAAATAAAAACAAATCATATGCACAAACATTGCATGCATCATATGCATAAGCAGGTTTTGTTCCCGGCTTTTTGTCCTGTGGTCTAACTCTGTGTTCTTCATTTATTTTGAAGACAAGCTGACTCACCGGTACTACACTAGAGCCAACATTTCAAGACTGATGGATCATCTAGAGCAAGAGAACCGCGAGTTGAAAGAGGAAGTGGCTAGACTGAGTGCCTTAATGGAATCATTCTTGGCTGCCCAGAGCCAGTCTTCTCCGACGCCTTCAACTCCTCCTCAGAGGACAGTCATCTCTGAGATTGTCTCCTCAATTGTGCCTGCAGCTAGTGCACATTTTGCTCCAGCGGCCATGCCAGCCGGATTCCCATGGGGGATGCCTCCCAATTTCATGCCTGAGGGTCCTGCTCCAACTTTTGCTTCTATGCCGGCATCTAGCCCGGTCCTTGCTGTTCCTCCTCCTGTCGTGCATACTATACCCAGGGTAGACAACACCATCTATCATTCTGAGCCGTCTGAGGGTCCAGATGTCTATGAAAAGATGGACGCTATGAATGATCAATTTCTTGAGCTCCACAAGGAATTGAAAACTCTTCGAGGAAAGGATCTTTTTGGCAAGTCTGCCGCCGAACTGTGCTTGGTTCCCAATGTGAAGATCCCTGTAAAATTCAAAGTCCCTAACTTTGAAAAATACAAGGGAAATACTTGTTCTCTCAGCCACTTGGTCATGTATGCCAGGAAAATGTCAACTCAAACTGATAATGATCAGTTGCTCATCCACTACTTTTAGGACAGTTTATCCGGTGCCGCTCTACGTTGGTATATGGGTTTAGACAGCGCGAACATCCGATCCTTCAATGATCTTGGCGAGGCTTTCGTCAAGCAGTACAAGTATAATGTGGATATGGCTCCCGATAGGGATCAATTGAGGGCTATGTCCCAGAAGGACAAGGAAACATTGAAGGAATACGCCCTGAGGTGGCGAGAGTTGGCAGCACAGATCGTGCCTCCGCTAGAAGAGAAGGAAATGACCAAGATCTTTCTGAAGACCTTGAGTTCATTTTATTATGAGCGGATGATCGCTAGCGCTCCTTCTGACTTCACCGAGATGGTGAATATGGGGATGCGTCTAGAAGAAGGGGTTAGAGAAGGGCATCTAACCAGAGAAGAAGGCTCTTCTGCCAAACGTTATGGGGCGTTTGCAAAGAAGAAAGATTGAGAGGCACATGTCGTGACTTCCCATGTAAAAACAAGAAGACCCTCTTTGAGGAGGAAGACCGTGCGTCCCGCCAGTAACCAACACTATATAGCACCTGTTTTCAGAGACAATCAACAGTATTAGCAACATAGTAACAATCAGCAACCACATCCGCAATATCACCAACAACAACACCAACCGTAATAGCAGGCCTACCAGCCTCAAAACAGTAATCAAACCAACACGAGTTAAGAGAGGAAAAGCGTCACCTTTCGATCCTATTCCAATGACGTACGCAGAATTATATACCTCTTTGATAGAGAGGAAGTTGATTACTCCGAGAGACCCACCGGCTATACCTGCTAACCCCCAGTGGTGGTATAAACCCGAGTTACATTGTGTTTACCATTCTGGTGCTCCCGGCCATGACGTGGAGAATTGTTACCCTTTGAAGACCAAGGTTCAAGACCTTGTGAGGTGTGGCATTCTGTGTTTTGAGGACGTAGGCCCTAATGTGAAGAAGAACCCATTGCCCGAGCATGGGAAATCTGTCAACATGGTCCAGGGCTGCCCTGGCAAGTACAAAGTCAAATATGTCAGTCATATTCGACAGTCCCTTGTCGAAATGCATCGTCTGCTATGTGATTACAGTCATTATGAGCACGGCCATGATAGATGCCGAGTATGCTCTGTTAACCGATTGGGTTGTCGCCAGGTGCGCAAGGATATTCAGGAAATGTTGGATGAAGGAGTCATTGAGATTCTTCAGAATAGGAATGTTGACGAAGATGAGCCTGAGGTCAACGTAATTTCCCCAGTATTCCGGATGCCCGAGCCTGTTATCATCAAGTATGATGGTAGCAAGAAGAAGGTTTCTCCTGTTCTTATCATTAAGCCTGCCGGTCCTGTACTATATTCTTTTGAGAAAGCCATCCCCTTTCGTTACAACGCTGTTGCTGTAGAAGATGGGAAAGAGGTGTCCTTGCCATCTTCCTCTGTTGTTAATATCGTGGATGCTAGTGGTTTGACCCGTAACGGTCGTGTGATTTCAGCACCTCTCAAACCCCAGGCTAATGCTGATTTTGTTGAACGCCCGATTGGGAATGCTGTGAGCACCCCGAATCCGACACCTGTTGTTAAGCCGTCCTCTACATTGATAACTCCTACTTCTGTTGGCCCGAGTGGCAATGTGAAAGAAGACTGCGATGAGATGCTGAGGCTCATCAAGAAAAGTGAGTACAATGTTGTAGACCAGCTTCTACAAACGCCATCCAAGATATTTGTGTTATCATTACTTCTGAATTTAGAACCACATAGAGAGGCACTGCAGAAGGTATTGGATGTGGCATATGTAGATCATGATGTCACAATAGAGCAATTCGATAGCATTGTTGCAAACATTACCGCTTGTAACAACCTGAGTTTCTGTGACTCTGATCTCCCTGAGGAGGGAAGAAACCACAACTTGGCTCTACACATATCTATGAACTGCAGAGACGACGCCATGTCCAATGTGCTGGTGGACACTGGGTCATCACTAAACGTATTGCCAGAAACCACTCTCTCGAAACTATCTTATCAAGGGCCTCCCATGAGGCAGAGTGGAATTGTTGTGAAAGCTTTCGATGGGTCGTGTAAAACTGTAATTGGGGAAGTTGATCTCCCAGTCAAAATCGGACCAAGTGATTTCCAGATTACCTTCCAGGTTATGGATATCCACCCATCGTATAGATGTCTCTTAGGCAGACCATGGATTCACGAGGCGGGCACCGTGACATCCATCCTACACCAGAAACTGAAATTTGTGAAGAATAAGAAGCTGGTGGTGGTAGGGGGAGAAAAGGCTCTCCTGGTTAGCCATTTGTCTTCCTTCTAATATATAGATGCTAAGGATGAAGTTGGAACTCCTTTCCAAGCTTTATCCATAGCCGAGCCTATTGAGAAGAGAACTCCTTCATTTGCTTCCTACAAATATGCAAAGTTGACCATTGAGTGTGGTGCAACTGCTGGTTTAGGATAAATGATTGAGCTAGAAGACAACAAGTCTCGGGCTGGTATAGGATCTTCTTCTGGGGTTTTCAACACTAAAGGGTTGTTCAAGAGCGGAGGTTTCATCCACGCCGGTCAGGATGAAGAAGCGGTTGCTGTCTTGGAAGAAGATACAGAGGATTCTGGAAATTTCATCATCCTTGGAGGGGTCTGCAACAATTGGGTCGCTGTGGATATTCCTACAGTTATCCACAAGTCAACGTAATGATCACTTTGTTAAAAAACCCTTCTCCCATGCCAAAAGGAGGAGTGATGACATTGTTGGCGCATAAATACAATGATATTTTCATTCAATAAATTCATGTTAAATGTTTGTTTTTCCAATCATTTTCCCTTTTCGCTTTTTGCATGAAATTGGTGATCACATAAAACCTAAAAAATAGAATAAAATCAATCTTTTCATCTGCATAATGATTTGCCTTGTTTGATTTCTAAAAGATTTTCATATCCAAAATCATTATGCAGGTTGATCAAACCCATTGAACATAATGGTCCAATACCATCTCCCAATTTTGAGTTCCATGTATTTGAGGCGGAAGAAGGTGATGATGAAGAGATTCCTGACGAGATTACCCGTCTACTTGAGCATGAAGAGAAAATCATTCAGCCGCATCTTGAGAATCTGGAAACAATCAACTTGGGGTCTGAGGATTGTGTTCGTGAAGTGAAGATTGGGGCCCTCCTAGAAGAATCTGTCAAGAAGGGGTTGATTCAATTGCTACAAGAATACGTTGATGTCTGTGCATGGTCATATGAAGACATGCCAGGTCTGGATACAGATATTGTGCAACACTTCCTACCCTTGAAGCCTGAGTGCGTGCCTGTGAAGCAGAAGCTCAGAAGAACTCATCCTGATATGGCAGTGAAAATCAAAGAGGAAGTTCAAAAGAAAATTGATGCAGGGTTTCTGGTGACTTCAACATATCCTCAATGGGTGGCCAATATTGTGCCCATGCCTAAGAAAGATGGAAAAGTCTGAATGTGTGTGGACTACAGAGACTTGAATAAAGCTAGTCCGAAAGATGATTTCCCTCTAGCACATATTGATATGTTGGTAGACAATACAGCTAAATTCAATGTCTTCTCATTTATGGATGGTTTTTCCGGATATAACCAGATCAAGATGGCACCCGAGGATATGGAGAAGACAACATTCATCACACCTTGGGGAACATTTTGTCATCGAGTGATGCCCTTCGGTTTGAAGAACGCCGGAGCCACGTATCAACGAGCTATGACCACCTTGTTTCATGATATGATGCACAAGGAGATCGAGGTGTATGTTGATGATATGATTGCTAAGTCAAGAACGGAAGTTGAACATGTAGAGCACTTGTTGAAGCTTTTTCAGCGTTTGAGGAAGTACAAGCTTCGTCTGAATCCCAACAAGTGTACATTTGGAGTCCGTTCTGGCAAGTTGTTGGGCTTCATTGTTAGTGAAAGAGGTATTGAGGTTGATCCTGCAAAGGTCAAAGCAATACAAGAGATGCATGCGCCTAAAACTGAGAAGCAAGTCCGAGGTTTTCTTTGCCGCTTGAATTATATTTCCAGATTCATATCCCACATGACTGCCACATGTGCGCCGATATTCAAGCTCCTCCGGAAAGATCAGTCTCATGATTGGACCGAGGATTACCAGAAAGCTTTCGACAGTATCAAAGAGTATCTGTCTGAACCTCCGATTCTATCTCCGCCCGTGGAAGGAAGACCTTTGATCATATATCTGACTGTTCTTGAAGACTCAATGGGTTGTGTCCTGGGTCAGCAGGACGAATCGGGGAAGAAGGAGTAAGCTATTTACTACCTGAGTAAGAAGTTCACTAATTGTGAGTCTCGATACTCAATGCTTGAGAAGACATGCTGTGCTTTGGCTTGGGCTGCTAAGCGCTTACGCCAGTATATGATAAATCATACGACTTGGTTGAAATCCAGAATGGATCCAATCAAGTACATCTTCGAGAAGCCTGCTTTAACAGGAAGAATTGCCCGTTGGCAGATGTTGTTATCTGAGTATGATATTGAGTATCGAGCTCAGAAGGCTATTAAAGGTAGTATCTTGGCTGACCATTTGGCACATCAGCCTATTGAAGATTATCAGTCAGTTCAGTATGACTTCCCGGATGAGGAAATTCTGTATTTGAAAGTGAAAGATTGCGATGAGCCTACACTCGATGAAGGGCCAGAGCCTGGTTCCAGATGGAGTATGGTGTTTGATGGCGCTGTAAATCAGTATGGAAATGGTATTGGGGCAATGATTATTACTCCTCAGGGCACACATATTCCTTTTACAGCAAGGCTAACTTTCAAATGCACGAATAATATGGCGGAGTATGAGGCATGTATTATGGGATTGGAGGAATGCATTGATCTAAGGATCAAGCATCTTGACGTATATGGTGATTCGGCCCTCGTTGTTAATCAGGTTAAGGGTGAATGGGAAACGAATCAGTCTGGCCTCATTTCATATAGAGATTATGCGAGGAGGATTTCAACCTTCTTTACTGAGGTTGACTTCCATCATATTCCTCGAGATGAGATTCGAATGGCTGACACTCTTGCTACGTTAGCTTCGATGATTGTGGTAAAACTTTGGAATGAAGTCCCCAATATCACTGTGATGCGCTTGGATAGACCAGCTCATGTATTTGCAGTAGAAGAAGTGAAATATGATAAGCCATGGTATTATGACATCAAATGTTTCCTTCAGAACCAAATTTACTCGCCCGGGGCATCTGTAAAAGATAGGAAGACTTTGAGGAGATTGTCAGGCAGTTTCTACCTCAATGGCGAAGTGCTTTATAAGATAAATTTTGACATGGTTCTGCTCAGATGCGTGGATAGACACGAGGCAGACCTGCTAATGACTAAGGTCCATGAGGGTTCATTTGGTCCTCATTCCAATGGACATGCCATGGCTAGAAAGATGTTGAGAGCAGGCTACTATTGGCTGACAATGGAGTCTGACTGCTGCAAATACGTGAAGAAATGCCATAAGTGTCAGATTTATGCGGATAAGATTCATATTCCTCCGAAACTTTTGAATCTGATTTCATCACCTTGGCCTTTCTCCATGTGGGGAATTGACATGATTGGCATGATAGATCCAAAAGCATCTAATGGACACAAATTTATTCTCGTAGCAATTGATTACTTTACTAAGTGGGTTGAAGTGGCATCGTATGCAAATGTGACCAGACAGGTGGTCGTGAAGTTTATCAAGAATCAACTCATATGCCGAAATGGAGTGCCAGACAAGATCATTACTGATAATGGATCTAACTTGAACAACAAAATGATGAAAGAACTGTGTAATGAGTTCAAGATTGTGCACCATAATTCTTCTCCTTACAGACCCAAGATGAATGGGGCTGTTGAAGCTGCTAATAAGAACATCAAGAAGATTATCCAGAAAATGGTTGTCACGTATAAGGATTGGCATGAGATGTTGCCATTTTCTTTACATGGATATCGTACGTCTGTCCGCACTTCAACAGGGGAAACCCCTTTCTCTCTTGTTTATGGCATGGAGTCGTACTCCCAGTAGAGGTGGAGATACCATCAATGAGAGTCTTGATGGAAGCCAAGTTGACTGATGCTGAATGGGTTCAGAGTCGTTATGACCAACTGAATTTGATAGAAGAGAAGAGATTGACTGCCATGTGCCATGGTCAGTTATATCAACAAAGGATGAAGAAAGCTTTTGATAAGAAGGTCAAGCCTCGTGTGTTCAGAGAAGGTGACCTTGTGCTCAAGAAAGTATTGTCTTTCGCGCCCGATTCCAGGAGCAAGTGGACTCCAAACTATGAAGGTCCATATGTTGTTAAGAGATCCTTTTCAGGCGGTGCTTTGATACTTACAACTATGGATGGGGAGGATTTCACTCGTCTTGTGAATTCAGATGCAGTCAAGAAATACTTCGCCTAGAAATAAAAACAGAATAGCTCGCTAAAAAGAAAACCCGAAAGGGCGGCTTAGGAAAAAATGAGCGTCTCGGTGGATTGAAAACCCGAAAGGGCGATCCAGGAAAAAGTTAGAGACATAAAAAAAAAATGAAATGAATATAGGTATCCCGCTAGATTGAGTACCTCATCCTGAGGCAATCTAGGCAAAAATTAGGGATTTAGCATGTAAACTGCATCCTGACAAGACTTTGTTCTACATCTGTCATCCGTCAGAGATTCTTGCTCATTCGTCATCAACCAAAGCTTCAAATACATCGAATTCAGAATTGGTGGAGAAATGGTCATTATGTTCAATGTAGCCCTTTTCCAATATATATCACCAATTTCGAACTTGTAAAGATCTATGGAGTCTTGCCATTTGCAGACTACCATTCCATCAAATAAATTTGAGCCTTTTATCCAATTATTTGCACTCTTATTTGTTCCTATTCAACAAATGTTTTGCATGTTTTAATTGAGAAAATATCATTGTTTTGAAAAAATGAATTTTTCATAACTTGTTTTCTAAACAAAGTGAACATTCACAATGATGAAAAGGATACTTAGGAGATCCTCAGTGCTCTCCCAAGGATGGTATGATCTCCAACAGGGCAAGACATTTGTTCATATTCCTGGCATGACTGTATTTTCTTCCTCCGGAGCCCTGAGTGGTACGCTTGTTGAGATATTCACCACTCTCCCCTTCAGTGGGGTAGCAACCTTTCCTCCTCAGCAGATGAGAGCCCTTTGGTAGATACGGTAGTTGGTGGTTGATCCCCAGAATCCCTTCATCCCTCAGATTGATTCCCTAGTAGAGGTGTTTATATGACAGATTCTGCCTGTGTAATAAAGTCTTTTCCCCAGCCGCGACTGATGATTCATCCCCTGCGGAGGTCTTTGCTCCCTGGTATCTCTGATTCCCGACAGATTGGATACTCTCCGGGGAATTTGGTTTGGCTCTCTCTATTGAGATGTAGTACCGGATGTTTGTATTCCTGTGAAGACTGTTCGTGTTAGAAATGTCTGTTTGTCAGCATTCAGCATACATTAACGATCACACATGTGTGCATATAATTTTCGAACATTTGGATATTCATATTGCATTTTTTGCCATATATCTTTTGTTTGTTATCCTCTGCTAGTTGGTAGTATATTTCCAAACAGATGTCGGTGGCTGATCCCTCAATATAGAGAGTCAGCCCATTAAGCAAAAAGTATTTATCTTTTCTTCCGCATTCCCCACTGAGTTATATCCTCGTGGATGACGGTTGTTTTCGCTTCCTCCCAACACATATATTGGGATGGGTTTCCCTATTGAGTTATATCCTCACTAGGACGAGTCTTGATTCAGTTTTCCTCTTTGGTTTGATCCTAAATTGGCCTCTTGTGACTGTTTCCTGTGCTTCCCCGTGGTAAATGAATAATTGCTTAGTAATCGGTAATCATTCATCTCATTTCCGGCGGAGTCTGTGGTTTACTACCCCTATACCGGTAGTTGTAAACCCTATTTCCTCCCTTTGCAGAGTTAACCTTGTTGTTAATCCTAAGTTGATGACGGTTACCTTTCTGTGGTTTTCTACCCAGTATCCGGTAGATGTAATCCCCTCCTTGACGGTTATCATCATCCAATATTCGGTATTGATATTCCCTCCTTCTTTTGGATAATTGCTCTGATTAGACAATTTATCCCCAGCGAGTAATCTTTCATACCGGTTGTCGGTAATGTTTGTTGCTCCCCTTGATTGGTCATCATTATATACCTAATGTTGGTATCCCGATGCCTTTCTCTCTCGGTCGATTTATCCTTTATTAACCCAGTAACCGGTTGTGGATAATCTTCCATGCGAGTATATTATCTACATTCTGACGGTAATAGATAATATATCTCATGCACTCTTTGGTCGAAGCCTTTTGTTCTTCCCCAGTTGAGTAAGATTCGCATCCCTGTTTCGGAATCGAATGTCCATCCCTTAATCGAGTTTGCTTTTTGCCCTCTTTGTGGATGATGAGTGTTTTGGGAATATTCCCTAATTCACGTTTTGGTCGGTCACCTATTATATGCCCAGTAACCGGTATCCCTGGTGTTCCTTCCTTCTGCTCCCTATTATGGCTTTTTGTCCCCTATGGAGTCAGATTTTCCTGAGTCGAAATATACCTTTCTAGGTCTTCCTCAGATGATTTGGTTGATTGATATCTCTCACCCTTATACCGGTCTTAGATATTCATTCTTCCCGAGCATGTTGTTCTCTCACCCTTATACCGATGTTCAGATCACACATCTCTTTGAGCTTATTACCCAGTAACGGATAATACCTCATCCCGTTGCTTCCCCAGGAGATTCCTTTTTGGATATCCCCAGTGAGGTCCCTTAGTGGTTTATCCTCACCTGAGTCCGGATTTTTATCCGAAGTATCCATAGTGGATAATTGTTGTTGTGTTGGCATATTCCCTAACACATGCATCTTCGAGTCAGGTCGGGTCTTCCCATTGGTTTTTGCTCCCCAAGTTTCATGTTGTGACCTGCTCACGCATTTTATTCCTTTTCTTATCCCCATTAGAGTCCCCAGAGTCTCTGTCCCATTTTATGAGCATATTACTCATATGGAATTTCAATTTCCTCCTGATCTTTACCTTTGTGGACAGATATCCCCACAGAGCGTTACCATTCTGCATACATTTGCATCATGAGGTCTCTTAGGGACCAAAATTCGTCTCTTTGATATTATTTAAGCCCATTCTACCTCGTCGAAACGAAGATTTTAACCTTCACTTCTCTGGCTAGAATGACCTTAAATAGGGGCATCTATAAGACCCCAATTTTGTCCCTAAGATCCCTCATGGCATCATAACATTTCATAGCCTCAAGGATCATTAGCATCTTGGTTCCCTTTGCCTTTGGGTGGGACCTCCTTGTGAGTTGTTTTGAGATCACCAAGCATGCTTGAATTGTATATCATTTCTTTTCTCATTTCGTTTACTAACCAAAAGCACAAAAATATGTCACTAACATTTTTGTTTGTAGCTTGAACAATCACAAGGTCCAAAGCTTCTAGGAGATCATTGGTACAAAGACATGGTCAAGAGGAGATGATAGCAAGCATGGTAATGGTTCCCAAAGCTCTCATCCATAAAATATGCCTCCTTAGTACCTCAATGCATCATTTTGATCAAATCAAGTCAAAGGGTTTGAGGTCTTGTTCTTCAGAGAAACCCTAATTCATCTGTGCATCATAATGCCTTGCTCATAAAGCAACCTCAGCCCATGGTCAAATAAAATCAAGGGAAGTTATTTAATTCATCATTTCATTCATATTTGAACTTATTTGAGTGTCCTCAATCATCAATTCATCAAGATATGAGTTGTGGACTTGAGAAGTTGATCAGTCAATTCATCTAACTATTTTGAAATACACTGAGACCTAACTTTTTATGTGTTGGTCAAATGGAGATGGTTCCCAAAGCTAAAATGTTCTTAAGGACAATATGAACAACTTTCATGTTCATCCAAAATTGAGTTGAAGCTTGGAAGACCATCTTCCACTCCAATAAATTATAGGTCATTTTGACTGAAACCCTAATTGTGGGTCAACTTCCCAAGGACGTAACTCATTCATTTTTTATGATTTTTAGGTGGGATAAAATGCATTGGAAAGCTTAAGATGTCTACGTAAAATGTTATGTTGAACAAAATTTCAAAATCTCAAAGTAAATACATGTGATAATGCAAGACATTATAGGTCCTTTTTGACCAAATGCATTAAAAGTCAAAAAAGTCCAACTTCAAGTGCCCATAACTTCTTCATCAAAAATCCAAATGATGAAAACTTTAAGTCCATTTTGATTGTCTTGAAAAGATATACAACGTTTATGTTGGAGGTGTTTTCATTTGGGGCTTGTATCACGGAAACAGAAGGGCTTGAAAGTTGGCCAATTTTAGAAACCTTGCCTTGACATATCTTGCACCTTGCACTTTAAACTCAAATTTCATAAATTTCCACACTTCAAATGAGTTTTTGTCCAACATAACATTTGTTCCTTATACAAAGACCTTTCCAACCATTACCCATATGCCTATGTTTGGATTTTCTAAATGATACCTTCGAAGAGATGAATGTTTAGGTACAAATGAGGAATTCACTTGAAATCTTGTTACATGAGCAATTGCCTTGCAAGTCACACGTCCAATTCCATTTGGCCGATGCTCAGAATTCATTTGGCTTTGTTTTTGGGCCTTATGCATGATCATGCAAGCCCATGCAATGAAGCTCCACATGCCATGCACACGGATTGATCACAAGTTTCTTGCCACTTCCTCTATAAATAGAGACCTCTTTCCATTCATTTCGGACGCCTAATTCAACCTGAAATGCTGCAGAATTCTTTCCATAGCCATCACTAAAGAAGCAATTGCATTTCTCTCAAAAATTTTCAGATCTAAAATTCAACTTCATCTGGTTGAATTCTTAGATCTAATGCTATTAAACCTTCATCATTCATCTCATTGAACTTCTGTTTTAGCAAAGCAAGCAAGGCATCGTGCTCAAATTACCAGAACTCAAGCTTACATTCCAACTGGTATTTTCTTCGATTCTCATCATCCATGGACCTTTTTGCATGGATCTAATGTTTTTTGAAGTCCTCACTTGAGAGGCAAGCTAGTGGTAGCTTCAATTTTGCTTTTCCTTGATCTGTATTTTGCATACCTGAATCTTCCACCTCAGATTTCTCAATTTATAAGAATCTTGAGTGTGATTCAAGGTTACAGGGGTGATATACATCACCCCAACTTCATTTTGGTATAAGGATCATGCATTTCCATGAAGGTTTGAAAACCTGCAAAGTTGATCGGTATCTGCAGGCTCACCGGAGAAGAAGGTGGCTCCGGTGGCCGCTTGTTGCCAGTTTGAATGCTGGCCGTTGGATGTGATTCCCAGATCGAATCCTGACCATTGCTTGTTATGACTTTTATTTGTTTCCCATGTGATTGCGTTGACTTTGGTGTTCCATGAGCGCACGCCTCTGGATCCTTGGATCTTCCAGCTCAATTAATGAGCTCAGATCCAAGGGCTCTCGTTTTTTTGCAATTTCTATTTTCTGTTTTAATTTGATTTTATTTTCTTAAATTCCATTTTATTTCAAAAATCAATATCTCTTTCATTTTTTATCCAAAAATTATGGGACCAATTGCATTATTTCCCAAATAATTGTTTCTAGTTCTGATTTTTAATAATTTTTATTTTGTCATTTGATATTTTTTGTGAATTTTCTCTTTTTTGGTTATTTTTAATTCATTTTAAATAGTTTTTGATATTCAAAAAATACAAAAAAAAAATTCCTAACCTATTTGAATGATGATGGATCTATGAAAAGTATTCTCATCAATTTTTGAATTTATTTGAGATTTATTTGAGATTTTAGTTCAATTAGGTTATTTTTATTCATTTTTAATTGATTAAAAATAGTTTCTGACTTTTAAAAATGCTGAAATTTTTTGTCAAACTTTGTTTGACCTTGTTGAACTTAGGATAAATTACTTGGACCTTTCAAGGTTGATTTGAAGTAATTTTGAAGTTTGACCTTTCCATTTTATTTTTAATTCAAGTTTAATTAAATATTAAAAATGCAAAAAAAATAGTTTATTCATTTCTTGACTCCCAATCTTCATCTCACTTCTATTTTTGATTGTTTGACCTTGACTTTCAATGTTATTGGTCAACATATGAGGATTGGTACATTGTATTTCATTTAAGGCACTTTAATTTTGCCATTTCCATTTTTCTTCTTCTTCTTCTTCTTCTTTATTTTCCTTTTGATCAATGAGTTGAAGGTTGATAAGTTAGCATTGGTTAGGGAGATTTAATCTTCCTTGATTCAAATCTAATTCATCTTGATCAATTGATCAAGTGAATGGCTTTGCATTAAGGATAGGTTGTCTTCTAAATCATGCAAAAGGCTTAAACCAATACAAGATCAATTCTCATTTTCTTTTTGGCATGGCAAGTTTTTGGGGCTTGGTTCACTAATGAAGACTCCTAACTTGTGTTTGTTGCCTACATTATTATTGACCGACCTCAGATAGTTGTGAGTTCTACATAAGTCCAATTACGATTGCTTAACATAGCGCTAAATTTGCCTTATGGCACACTAACTACTAACACTAACCATTGACAATTAACATTTACTTTATGCACTTTACTTTTATGCAATTTACTATTCTTGCACATATTATCCATTTGCTTTTCTCTTTGCTCACTTGAGTACATGTTTATGTTAATGTTGTTTGCCTTTTGCTCACTTGAGCACATAATTGTGTATATATTATTGTGCTTGTGTTTTTGTTTTGATTGGTGTGGACCAAATGCAAAGAAATGGACTTAGTTTCTAGGACCTTCCCTATGCCAAAAAATGGAGAATTGGACTTAGATTCTAGGACTTTCCTTATGCAAAATTGGAGTAAAAAGATCTTAATGATGAAGATGGATTGGAAGGAACCAAGTCTCTAAACTCACTTTTGTCCATTCTCGTTTTACTTCATGGAATCTTTTGATGTGTGTGCTTTTGTGCTAGGAGTTTCCATTTGAGCTTAATTGGAGGACCATTGCCATGATCATCCAAGTGGAAGATACAAGATACATTGGGGATCTCTTAAAAGACTTGTTTGATTGCTTAAGCTTACTATTATTGTGATTGCTTATTCCAAAGGATGAGAGCTACTTGGATCATCTATATGATATCAAGAAAAGAACTCCATTGTGGTTTTGCTTCTTCATCCCTCCTCTTTTTGTTTTACTTAGGACTTAGCCCTTCTTCTTCATCTCTCCACTCTAACCCAAGCCAAAACCCTTTGTGCAAACATTTAACCTTTGCTTTCACACATTAGAAACCTAAGCCTTATGCTTTTGATTTTCAAACTTTCTTTTCACAATACTTATTTTGAATTGAATCTTTAAGTCAACTTTGACTATTTTGTACATACTTCTAATTGGTAAATATAACCCATTAAAATTTCTTTTTGTGGTTCCAATGGCCACTTCTTAAATCCAATTTTCCATAACCTTTAGCTATTAGGTTTGAGTTATCTTTGTGGTAGATGTAATACTCACCTATATCCTTAGTGATGGACAATAAGTCTTCCATGCTTATTATAAGGTTAACCCCTCACTAGCATGTTAAAGTTATCCTCACATGGTGGATTTGTGGTTTGGTTGAGTTTTCTCCCTTTGATAACAAAAGACCTTAAGGCTTATGGACCAATCAATCCACCAACTTGTTTTTTTGAGATTTTTACCCCGAACAACGATGTTTTGATCCTAATCTTTTTTTTAAAGATGGTACGTAGGCAATGGGTTCATCCATCCAAACACAAAATGTAAATAACTTGTATATTCTCTTCTCATCTCTTCAATCATGTTTGCACAATTTTTTTTTCACAAAACACATAATCTTTGCAACAAGTATGAAAAGGGCTCCCTAGGAGTACCTAGGATGTTTTGGGTGCCTAACACCTTCCCATTACATAACCAACCGCCTTACCCAGATCTTTGTTCTCTTTTATTAGTTTTTGATAAAACTATTATGTTTTTGTTCGCTTTCTAGCCATTCCTTTGGATAAATAGAAGTGCGGTGGTGACTCGACTTTGTATGATTTACCTTGGATTTAGTCAATATCTCTAATGGTAACGGATACCCCGCTACAACCACAATATAAAAGTTGTTTGGAATGTCATTCATAGTAACTTTTCTCTTGGAATCATTTACATATGATGAAATGTGTAGGAGATAGGGTCTAGGAAGACCCAGTTTTTATCAGATGAATTCATCTGGCCAACCACCATCAACCAACTTGCTAACTTGCAATTCTCTTGACTCTTTAGGCTCATGGCAGATCATATATGTAACGCCCCGATTTTTATTAAGTGTTATTATTATTATTTTTGTAATGTTTGATTTATAATTATTTCGGTAAAATATTTTATTGTGTGTTAATTTATTATTAGAGTTTAATTATGAGAATTATGGTATAATAGCTATTGGGCCTAGTGGTGTATATAGTAATTAAGGGAGGTGTAACAATTAAGCCCATTAGTCAGTTTTTATTTAATTAAAACAAGGAATAGAAATAGAATAGAAATAGAATAAAAATAGAATAGAAATAAGATAGAAAGAGAAATAAGAGAAATAGAAAGAAGTAGAGAGAAGGAGGAGAAAAGAGAAGAAAAGAGAGAAAAGTTAGGGTTTGGAGGAGGAAGAGGAAATTGGAGAAGAAGGGCATCATCTTGATCAACCCAAGCTTGCTAGAACACTATAGAGTAACTCAATCATCATCTCTAAGGTAAGGGTGTGAGTTATCATTTCCTAGAGGATATTGTTGGGTTTTGATGTTGTGGTTGGATTCCTTGCTTTGAAAATGTTGTTTGTGTTCTCGATGTAGTATTGATTGTTTGTGATTATTGAACATGTATCAATTCTTTTCAAAATGTTAGGGTTAGGTTTAGAAGAATGATAAATAACATTGTGTGTTGTGTTGTTGTTGATGGTTTGGGGTTGATGTATGTTGTGAAAAATATGTTATTGTGTTGATGAATCAAAGTATGAGTAATTTCACAAATTGTGAATTTAGGAAGTGTTGGAAATTAATTGAATGATGTTTAGAATGATGAAATAAAAGTTAAATTGTGGTTAGAATGGCTTTGTAATATTGAAAATATTGTAGTTCGTTGAATTCTGAGAATGAGACTTTTTACGGAATCGTAATCGGAGGTCCGGAAGGTATTTAACGGTCAAAAAAGCATTTTCTCTGTTTTTTGCTAAATTCGCAGCGCGAAAGAGAGTTCGCGGCGCCAACTGAGTTGAAAACAAAATTCTTTTGTAAACTTGAAAAAGTCATTTGTGTTTGACAAGACCTTCGGACTTGTGCCTACGTACCAACATAAAAATGAGGGATCAAAACCTCGTAGTACGTGATACAAATTTCAAAGTGAATGCATTGCTTTTAACAAAAATTAAGTTTGAAAGGCACAAAGGCCTAAAATGGCTTGAATGAGTTAGTTCTTTTTGGCTTTTCTGAAAGTTTAAGTCAAGTATAGTTAAGTTTATTTACAAATTTGATTTAAGAAAAGAAGTTTGAAAATCCAATGGCATAAGGCCAAAGTTTCTATCTTTTTACAAAGTGGTCAAAGTTTAGAACAAAATAAGTTCAATCAAAGAAGATTTTAAAAAGGGAGGGAGAGATTTTGAAATTAAAGAAATGGGGAGAAGATGAAGAGACTAGTCCTATGCACAAAATTAAAAGTTAAGAGTTGAAAAGATCTGACCAATGGGTAGCAATCCAATAGACAAGAATGTCAATAGAAACCCAGAATTCCCTTGGACATTTAGAATCAAGAAACACACAAATGCACAATTATATTATCTTGAAGAGCAAAGGCATCAAATAAAGATAGCCACATCCAAGCTTAGCCACTCCATGATCTTCTTTAGATTAGCCCATGTAACAGATGAACTCCATAAGTCACAGGTTCAAAATAACAGCTTCATAATGATCATGTTATAGATAAACTCAAAGGGATCTTGAATGATGTATCAGATGAAGTTTCAAATTGCAAGCACTTGGTTTCATAAAAAGTTGGCATTGGCCAAGTCCTTTAGCATAGGAATGTTTCCTAAGTTCTAAGTCCATTTGTCCAAGATCGGGCCAATAGTCCACACAAAAGTTTTTTAGGGTTTTTGTTGTTATTATGTATATTAATGGTCAAAGACCAAACAAACAAGCAAAGTATACACAAACAAGATATAACACACAATATAGTCCAAATGGACAAAGTGAAAATTGCATTAACATAAACAATTAGAATGGTATGAATAATGGCAAATGAATAAAGGCTAAAATTAAATGACATTAAAGTAAATGGCTTGAAATTAAAAGTTAGTTGTTAATGAGTTAGAAGTTAGTATTGTTTTACTTTTTCTTTCCATTTTTAAGTCATTCTTTGGAGAATACTCAACTCACTTATCACAAGCATGGATCCTTGAGCCAAGACATCTTCCAAAGGAAGGAAAAAAGGCCAAGTTTCCACACAATACCATGAAAGAGGGGAGACTCATAATCTCACTAACTAGAATGCTATGCCTTTTTATGTCACAAATTTAGCGCTATGTTAAGCAGTCGTAATTGGACTTATGTAGAAGTCACAACTATTTGAGGTTGGGCAATAGAATTTTAGTGTTAATGCATGTTTGAGACATAGTATAATGGACTATGCTCATGAAACATACCACACACAAAAAGAATATGCAAAAGAGGTGGCCTAATTTCATCCATACTTATGTTGATTTTTCAATCAACTAGCCTTAGGACTTTGAGATATCATAGTCCAAATGAAATGGATGCATAAAGAAAGGGAATGAGATGAAGAGGGAGGGGAATGGATCAAAACTCAAATTGGTCAAAGGAGGACTTTTACCAAATTAATATTATTCCTTCATTTTGGGAGATGGAATGTACATTCCATCAATCCCCTAAATCCAATGTTATTAACTTGACAAAGTCAAATCAACCTTGACCAAGGCCCAACAACAAGAGTCAAATGCAAACAAGTCATCACAATTGGTCAAGACAATTATTTGACATTTATTCAAATTAAAAATACTAAAATAAGGCATTTAAATTAAATATGGTTTGTCAAATTCCTAAAACCTCATCAAAACACCAAAGAAATTGCCATGAGATTTATCATAGGTTAATCAAGGTCAAAGAACCTTGGAGAAAAATTTTCAGAATTTTTAAAGACTTAAAAGTATTTTTAAACAATTAAAAATAATGACAAAATCAATTAAATCATGAAAAATATTAATAATGATCCAAAAAATAATTTTAATTCAGAATATGAAAGAGGAAATTATTTGAAATTGTTTGGTGAAACTCTCATATTTTTTGGATCAATATTAAAATTAATATGAATTAATGAAAATAAAAGGAATAAAACAAAAATATGAAAATGTGATAAACGTGAGCCACTTGATCTCCCTCATTAATTGAGGTGGTAGATCAAGTGGCCTAAAACGCGCGTTCCACCAAACGCACGAGTCAACGCGCTGCAGGGATGATAATCCCAATGGACGCGTGAGATTAAAACATTTTGAAATGATCATGTGGCTCAGAACCTGTCCAGCACACCACCGACGCTGGACCTCCGGTCACCTTTTCAGGCGAGGCTCACCGGAATGGTTCAGTCATCACTATCACATAAAGGAAAAAGGAGGACATGATTTGAAAGAAAAAATGGCGTAGAGCACGAATCTGCCCTCAATTTCAACTAACTCCACATATATAGAAAGATATGAGGAGTTGAATTTTGAGGTGTGTCAACCGAGTTGCTTCGATTTGACCTCTAAGCAACTCAATCTTCTTGTCTATATTGGTAGGACTTCATACAACCAAAGATCCCAGAGAATTGAGTAGAATTGAGTGAGAATCGAAGAGATGAAGTTTTCTAAAAATTACCTTCAATGCTATGCAGTTCTTGATGTGGCTTGCTCCAAACACGATCTGATCACACTTGAGAAGCTAGTAGGAAGTGATTAGAGAGGTTGCAAGGCTTTGGATCCTGGAGTTCTTGAATCTCCAACAGTTAATATTCAAACTCAAATTTCAAATTGAAATTTCTGAGGTTTTCCTTTAGAATGAGAGGGTTTCAATGGGGGGCAAAGCTGGCGCACAAAGTGTTATTCAAATGAGCACATAGCTCATGTATTTATAGCCAAATGGAGTGATATTTGCACACTTCAAAAATCTGTCCAAAATTAGCAACGTTGATGGCACAAGTGCATGGGCATGTACAGGCCCATGATGCAATGCAAAAAGGTCCAAAATGATTCCAAATGAAGCCTGAATGAAGCTTGAATGGCAAGGCATTGTGAACTGAAGTTTATGCAATTGATTTTTTCCAATGATGCAACCCTGTTAAAGCCATGCGCAGACCTAGCAAACCACATCCAAAATGCATGAACTTGGGTTCTTTGGAAATCTTGGATCAAGGGGAACAGGTTTGATATTGAAAACTTTTTCTTTTGGAGTTTGGAACTTGGAGAATTTTGAGGTGGAAGTTTGGAAATTTCAACATGTTGAAAATTTTTCTAAGTGTCAAGCCATATACCTCAATATTCCACCTTGCTTAACTTTTTATGTGAGCTTCAAAGGAGAAAAGTGTCTTCATAAAAGTTTTAGATATTTCAAAGACCTTCAAAATGGTTACCATTTTGATGTCATTTGGATTTGGAATGATATAGTTATGAATTTTTGAAAATTGGAAAAATCACTTGTTCAATGGTATAGGTAAAAAATGACCTATAATGTAACCTCATATCACATGCTCATAAAAGTTGAATTAGCTCTCACTCAAAACATCAAAGTTGTAGTAGACATCTTGAATTTGATTTTGCAACTTGGAAATATTTCATATCATAAAAAATGAGCAAACTATGGCCTTGGGAAGTTGACTTTCAAATTAGGGTTTAGACAAAATGACCTATAATGTTTCAACATAGAAAATGATTTTCCAAGCAAAACTAGCTCTAGGTGTCAACATGAAAGTTGTTTTGAATGTCATTCAGAGTAACGTTTCTCTTGGAATAATTTTCATATGGTCAGAATTCTAGGAGATAGGGTCTAGGGAGACTCAGTGTTGATCAGATGAATTCATCTGGCCAACCACCATCAACCAACTTGCTAACCTTCAATTCTCTTGAATTTCTTGGCTCATGGTAGATCATATATGCATAAGATAATGAATTTTGAAGTGTCCCTTGAGAGATTTGATCAATTAGTTAGATAGCTTGTTGGAGAAGTTATTCAAGATACCCAGCCAAACTATGGTTTCCAAGGCAAATCACCTTCAAACTCTTGAAGAAAACTAGATCAATATAACATGTAGTAATCAATGGAACTCATATATGATGCTTATAACCATTCTTGGATAAATTCAATGGTGGTGCTCTTTGTCATGAGGGTTTCAAACCCTAGATATGAACCTGGCAGATCAATGGAGATCATGCCCTACCTACAAAAGAGTTAGGCAAAAGCAAAGACATATTTTTGGTATTTTGGTTAGTAAAAATGATAATATACAAGTAAGATACAATCATATGGTGCTTGGTGATCTCTCCCAAAACAAACCCAATGAAAGAGGGGTAAGGAGGATGCCAAGGTATGATCCCAATGCTAATGCATATGATGAAATTGCATGAGGGATCTTAAGGTCAAAATTGGGGTCTTACATCTGCCCCTATTTAAGGACATTCTAACTGAGGAGGTGAAGGTTAAAATCTTCATGTCGACTCAGTAGAATGGGCTTAAATAACAACATATAGAAACCAATTTTGGTCCCTAAGAGACCTCATGATGCATATGATATGAATGCAAAAGTTAATGCCCTGTAGGGAAATTTTACCATAAAGGAAAGGAAATCAGAGAGAACGAAAGTCCGCAGGAGTATAATGTATTATGTAAGGAAAACTCACTAGGGAGATAGAGACTCTGGGGGGAAAAGGAGTTATGTGTAGGCCAGGCTACGACTTAAAACTGCTGGGGGACTAGAGGAATTCCATACAAACATGGAAAAAACTCAATCGGGGAACAACAACATCTGCAGGGGATACAAGTAAGTCAGGATAAAACTGAAATACTTGAATCATGCAGGGAAAGCGATTTCACTAAGGAAAAACGCACTCAACTCAACTGGGGAAAAAAGAAACTTCAACACAGGAGGAGTAGAAACCTATCATCTACTACCTGTTACTGGGTGTGGAGATAATAAAGATCTAACAGAGAGAACATCCGTCATCGGTTAGGATGAACATATCAAGGGTATACTCTCTAAGAAATGATAAGAGGGAGTATTCATTACCAGTTACTGGGTAAGAATAGCCTTGCTGGGGAAAACTGCAGAAAATAGGATTTACAACTACTAGTTACTGGGCAGAAGACCAAAGGTGAGAATATCTGTCATCGGTTAGGATGAACATATCAAGGATTAACTCAACAGGGAAGAAGATCCGTCATTGGTTAAGATGAACATATCAAGGATAGAATTGCCTGGGATTGTTAAAGAGGATACCCATCATCGGTTAAGATGAACATATCAAGGATAAACTAACTGAACAAAAAGTAGGAATTACATCTATCGAATGCTGGATGGAAGACCACCAAAGAGAAAATCCATCAACGATTAAGATGAACATATCAAGGATAGACTCTGAGAGGGGGGGAATACGAATTACATCTATCAGTTACTGGATAGAATACCAACGAAGAGAAAATCTGTCACCGGTTAGGATGAACATATCAAGGATAGACTATACGGGAAAAGTAGGGTTTACAACTACCGGTTACTGGGTAGAATACCACAAAGAGAAGGAAACCCGTCATCGGTTAGGATGAACATATCAAGGATTAACTCTCTGGGGAACATAATAGGGATTACAACTACCTTTTTACTGGGTAGAACACCAAAGGTGAGAATATCTGTCATCGGTTAGGATGAACAAATCCAGGATAAACTCAGGCAGGGGAGAGAAAGATTTCCGTCACCGGTGTAGCGGGGTTTTCGTTACCTTTAGGTTTATTGACTAAACCAAAAGTAAACATACAACTCGAGTCGCCACTGCACTTTTATTTGTCCAAAGGAAAGGCTAAAAAGCGAACAAAAGCCAAGTAAGAGTTTTTCAAATCAAAAACTAATAAAAATGTCAGAGATCTTGGTAAGGGGATGTGTTATGTAATTGGAAGGTGTTAGGCACCCAAAACATCCTAGGTACTCCTAGGGAGCCCTTTTCATACTTGTTGCAAAGGTTATGTGTTTTGTGAAAATTTGTTTGTGCAAACATGATTGAAGAGATGAGAAGAGAATATACAAGTTATTTACATTTTGTGTTTGGATGGATGAACCCATTTCCTACGTACCATCTTTAAAAAAAAAGATTAGGATCAAAACCTCGTAGTTCGGGGTAAAAATCACAAAGATTAGTGAATTGATTTGATCAAAATCCTTAAGGTCTTTTGTTATCAAAGGGAGAAAACTCAACCTAAACCAACAATCCACCATGCGAGGAAGGCTTCAACATACTAGTGAGAGGTTAACCCCATAATAAGTATGGAAGGCTTATAATCCAATCACTAAGGATAAGGTGAGATTTACATCAACCACTATGATAACTCAAACCTATGACTAATGTTTATGAAAATGTTTTAATAAGGTGGCCATTGGAACCACAAAGACAATTTGAAATGATTTGTCTTTACAAGTTAGATGTATTTACAAAATGAATTCAAAGATGGATTAAGATTTATCCACAATGAGTATTGATGAAAAGATTTTGAAAAGTCAAAGGCATAAGGCCTAGGTTTCTAGTTTGAAACAATGTCAAAGTTTGCAAGAAAAGATTTTGGCTTGGGTTAGAGTGGGGAGAAGAAGAGAAGGGTAATTCCTAAAGCATACAAAGATAAGAGAGAAGATAAAACCCTTGGAGTTCCTTTTCTTGAAATCATAGAGATGATTCAAGATGCTCCTTTCCTTTGTACTTAGCACACAAACAAGCAATCACACAAATTAGATTCAAGCTCCTAGGATCTCCAATTAGCTTGTCTCTCTCAACTTGGATACTCATGACAATGGTCCTCTTTACTATCTCAAGATGGAATCCCTATCACACAAGAGCAAACATCAAAAAAATTCACAACACAATAAGAGGAATGGACAGAGAATAAGTTTTGGAAAGGAAGTCGTTTGAAGTCAACTTTGAAATTTAGCATTCTAAAGGCATGAGGCCTAGTTGCTCTTCAACAAATTTAGCATTCTAAAGGCATGAGGCCTAGTTGCTCTTGAACTCCTTTAAGCATAGGTATGTCCTAATTCTAAGTCCTTTCTCCCTTTTGCATTAGGTTCACACAAAACAAAGACAAAACAATCACAAGACAACAATATATTTATATACAATAATGAGCTCCAATGAGCCAAAGGAAAATGACATAAACATAAAATATGTGCTCAAGTGAGCAAAATGAAAAGAAATATGGATAAATGACCAAGAAATAAATGGCCTTAAAGTAAAGGGCAAGAAATTAAATGCTCAAATTAAAGTTAGTAATTAGTGGAGTTATGTTAGTTTGTCATAAGACAATGTAGCGCTATGTTAAGCAATCGTAAGTGGACTAATGTAGTAGTCACACCTATCTGAGGCCGGTCAATAAAACTATAGGCAACCAAACACAAGTTAGAGATCATGACTAGTAAGCCAAGCTCTACAAACTTGCCATGCCAAAACAAAAAGGGAAGGGCCTTGTATGGAATTTAGGTTTTTTGCTTGACCAAGAAGCAACCTATCTTGGACACAAAACAACTCACTTGATCTTGGATCAAGTTGAGTTTGGTTTGGATCAAAGAAGGTTAAACCTCTCATTTGTCAAGACCAACCATAAGACATTAACTCATTGGCCAAATTATGAAAAGAAAGGGATGTAGATGAAATGGATGGAAAGAGAATTCAAGCATCAAACTCAATTGATCAAAAGTGAACCAAATCATCATCAATCAATGCTAAACAGAAGAGAAATGAGGATTACAAGTCAACAAGTCAACCATAATTTTTTGGTTTTTTTGGAATTAAAAATAAATGCAAAATAAAATAATCAAAATATGGTCAAACCTCAAATTTAATTCAAATCAACTTCAACAAGTCCAACTAAATTCTCATAGGTCTAACATGGTCAAACGAACTTTGACAAATTTTGTCAATAATTTTTTAAATCAGAAACTATTTGAAAACAATTAAAAACAATGAAAAATAACACAATATGAATTAAAATCTCAAATAAATCTCAAATCAACTAAGAAATTGATGAGACAATTTTTCGTTGACTTATCATGATCCATAGGTGTTAGGAAAATATTTTTGGATTTTTCAAATATCAGTAAGTATTTAAAAATGAATTAAAACTAATAAAAATCAAATAATTCACAAAAAATATTAAATTGAGTCACAAAAATAAATAAAAATCAAAATATGAAACTAGATTTTTTAAGAATTTTTTTGGCATTGGTCTCATATTTTTGTGATTTCAATTAAAATATTTATGAATTTTTGAAAATAAAAGGAATTAACTGAAATTAAAAGAAAATAAGGAAAATAGAAAAATTCAACGCCATCAGATCATTTCATTAATTGACGTGACATTGATCACATGGCTCTAAGGCGCAGATACAAGGTACACGTGAGTCAAGCGCGCAACACATTGCATTAAAACAAGTCAACACATGGAATGACCAAGATTAAAACGTTTAAGCACGATCCAAGGGCTCTGAAGCTACACACGTGGTACAGGCGGTGGAAAACACCTTCTTCTCCGATGCAGTACCAGAATCCGGCCACCACGCGCAGGAAAATAAATTGCAATAAAAATGAAAAATGAAGACACCAAAATGAAGCTGAGGTGATGTACATCACCCCTGTAACCATGGATCATCCTCACAGTTCCTATTTAGAGAGAAACGTGAGCTTGAAAATCATGGTGTGTCAACTAAAATGGCACGATTTAAACACTTAAGACCACCATAGGCCTTCCTCAAGTGAGAGGACTTCAGAAAACAACATAAAACCAAGAAAATCACATTGTATTGCAAGATCTAGATCAAAAAAGTTTGAGGTTCTACCTCTGAAATGAAGCTTCAAACAGCACGAATCCTTCAAGATCTTAATCTGCTTTTGCTCTAGAAGTGTGATGGAGGTGATAGGTTAAGGAATTGAGCTTTGAAAATCAACTAATGATGTTGAATTTCAAGCTTGAAAGAGAAAGCGAAAAACTAAAAATTCCTTTAGTGACGATTTGGATTTCAATTCAGCAGTAATTCAGATCTCCACTTGGTTGCCACATGAATGAGAATGCACACTTATTTATAGCTGAAATGTGATGCAAGGCATGGTTCCCTCGTGTGCATGAAATTTGAATCCTCCTTGCATAGGCCTGTACAGGCGCATGTTAGGCCCAATGATGGGTGATAATCCATGCTGAACACAAATGGAATTGAATTGGACGTGCAATTGGAGTGGCATTTGCTTGCACATGAAGTTATAACATGAAATGGAAAAATGGACCTAAATAGAAAGCTCTTCGAAAATCACACATGGAAAGTCCAAAAAATTAATGTGAGTAATGGTTGGAAAGCTCTTGAAATATGGAACAAAAGTCATGTTGGACAAAAATTCATTTGGAAGTTGGAAATTTATGAAAACTGGCTGTGAAAGTTTGGGTACAAAACATGTCTAAGTTCCCCTTTGAAAATTTTCATCAAAACTAAGCATCTTCAAGCCCCTCTGTTTTAATTATGCAAGCTTAAAATGGAAAAACCTCCAACATAAAAGTTGTAGATCTTTTCAAGATGATCAATTTAGACTTAAAGTTTGCATCATTTGGAATTTTCATGAGAATGTTATGGGCACTTGAAGTTGGACATTTTTCAAATTCAATGACTTAGGTCCAAAGTGACCTATAATGTTTTGTATTATCACATGTATTTCTTTTAAGATTATGAAATTTTGTCCAACATAACATTTTAAGTAGACATATTAAGATTTAAAATTCATTTGGTCTCACCTCAAAATCATAAAAATTAAGGAAGTTAGGTCCTTAGGAAGTTGACCCAAAATTAGGGTTTCAGTCAAAATGACCTATAATGTTTTGAAATGAATGATGACCTTCCATGTTTCAAATTTTTGATGAACATGAAATTTGCTCATATGGTTCTTAAGAACATTGTTTCTCTTGGGGTCATCTTCATTTTACAAACACATCACAAGTTGTATCTCAGTGATCTTCAGTTTAGTCAGATGAGTTAACTGGTCAACTTCTCAAGGCCAAACTTCTAATCTTGATGAATGAATGATTGAGGATCCTCAAATAGGCTCATATATGCATAAAATGATGAATGAAAGAACTTCCCTTGATTAAATTTTATCATAGGTTGAGGTTGCTTCATAAGCAAGGCACAATCAAGGCACAATTGAATTAGGGTTTCCTTGGGAAACAATCCTCAAGCCCTTCGGGTTATCTTGATCAAATTGGCAAATTGAGACACTTGAGAGACATATATGATGATTAGGATCTTTTTGGACCATTTTCATGCTTTTTCTCATCTTCATCTAGCCATTTCATTGAGCTTAAGAGCCTCCTAGGAGCATGGGAGCACATGATCACTTGAGCTTCAAAACAAAAAGAGTTAGTGACATATTTTTGTGCTTTTGGTTAGTAATCAAAAAATAAGAAAAGCAATAATATACAAAACAAGCATGATTGGTGGTCTCAAACCACTCACACAAGTCCCAACCCTAGGGTTAAGGAGCCAAACATGTTGTGATCCTTGAGGCAATGCACTGAGCAATGATATGATGCCATGAGGGATCTTAGGGTCAAAATTAGGGTCTTACAGATGCCCCTATTTAAGGTCATTCTAGTCGGAGATATGAAGGTTAAAATCTTCGTCTCGACGAGGTAGAATAGGCTTAAATAATAACAAAGAGACAAATTTTGGTCCCTAAGAGACCTCATGATGCAAATGTATGCATGCAAAATAAAATCTTCATGGTGAATAGCTGCCACAAAGAAAAAAAGAAATCAGGAGAAACTGAAAAATCCATAGGAGTAACACACTCACTAGGGAGACAGAGACTCTGGGGGAAAATAAGGAAAAAATGTGTGAGCAGGCCACGACTTGAAAATTTGTTGGGAGACACGAAGGGATTCCACGAAAAAAATTTGATGGAAAGACTCGAGCTGACGCAAAGATGCATGTATTGGGGGAATATGCCAATACAGCAAAACTATCCACAGAGGATATCACGAATAAAAACCCGAACTCAGACGGGGACGCCTGTAGCACCTTAAATTTGCCCTCCCCATTCATGCATTCATTTCATTTTTTAGGACATTTATCATTCCATATTGCATTGCATCTTGGCAGTCAGAATTGGCATCAAGAGAATTCAGCAGTGCAAAAGAGCAAGTTTTTCCTTGAGATGAAGGCCACATGATTGTTCTAAAGAGCTTATATGAGCTAGGGTTCATTTTGAAGCAACTTTACCCAGTGACAGAGGCCCAAATTCATCAGTGCACTTCCAGGTCATATGAGGACCATAAAAGTCAACTGTACAGTCAACTGAGGGCTTTGAGTTGAGGAAGTGAGTGGAAGCATCTCATTCATGTTCATACAAGGCTTATTCATCATGTCAAACACCTACCTTGAAGATTTTGAAGTCAAATTAAAAGTTTCCAAAAATGGAAAGTGACCTGTAATTTCAAGTTTCCAAAAATGGCAAGTTTTTGGTTCACATTCAACTTGACTTTCCAACATCAAATAAGCTTCAAATGGATTTTTGGTCAACATGAAAGTTGAAGATCTTTCTCTCCCATTTTCAAAAAGTACAAGATCATGATCATCTGATAAATGGTTGAGAAGTTATGAGCAAAGGATCTCAAAGTGTACATGGAGGTTCAACATGGCATAACTTTGGCTACAAAACTCCAAATTGAACCACTCTTTTTGCAAAATGCTTGTATTGACCATTAGCTTCCAAATGAATTATTGAATTGCATGAAAAGAGCTCACATGATCAAATGTCCATTCAAGTGCATTTTAGAGGGAAAATGGAGAATTTGAATATGGTGAATTATACAAGCAATTTGATCATTTCATGATGCTTATGAGATAATTTGAAGTGGAATTGAAGCTTGCATGTGCACTGTTCACGTGCACATGTTCATGCATAAGCTCATTTTCCATTTTTTGCACTATGCCTCACATTTCATTAATCTCAATTAATCAAGGCAAATTGGGATTAGCATAGTGATTAACATATGGTATAAAAGCTTAATTGTAACAGAATTGGATGAGAATCACATTTTTTTCAGATCTCAAATTCAAGCTTCCCTCTCAATTTTCTCTCTCGATTTTTCAAATTTCTTCACACAAACACAAAGTTTCTCTGTAGATTCATGATCATGGAAGGATTCTGAGCAAGATTCAACGTGTAGATTGAAGAATTGATCAAGATCTTGAGCATAGCAAGCACATGAGCATGAACATGGAAGTGTCAATTTGAGCTAGATTCAAGCCATTTCCATTGCCAATTCTTCCACAAAGCTTCAAGGCACGCATAAAGAAGTGGATCTTGAAAGTTTGAAGCCTTAAGGACATTGTTTTTGGTCACTGCTCTTCAAATAAGGTGAATTTCGACCAGCTTATTTCTCCAATTCATTGCCATGATTCTGTAGATCTTGTTGCGCTGAGAACACTGATATAATTAGAATTGATTTTGGTTAGAAATTGAGTGAGTTATGTTGAATTAAAGTTTGAATATTCATAATGTTTTCGTTCGATCCTTAAAATTCACGAAGCTTTAGATGATTTGGACATGATATTCACATTCCTCGTGGAGAGACGATTCCAACCATATATAACACGTTAAATTCTGGAAAAATTATTCATGTTGCTCGCCGGTCCAATCGGGGAAGACGGTGGAAACCACCGCGTTCCACCGTCAGTGAATAGTGCTAGGGTTTCTCTCCAAAGCGTTGCGTTTTGGCTTCGTGCACATCAACCTTCACGTCTGCAGTTCGATTCTCAGCGCAAACATCTTGAAATTCCATTTTTGTTTCCTCCTGTTGGAACGCAGCATTTTGAAACACGCTTGTAACCTCACTCACCTAGGGATCGTTTGCATGACAACTTTTAGGTTCGAGTCGTAGTCTCCCTATTAGTTTGTTATCTCCCTAGTCTCTGGTTAGGAGAGAGTTTCTCCCCTGTTAAGGGGAACTACGTCGCCCTGATTCTCATACCAGATGAGATACGTAGGCAGGAGATTGAGCGAGATCTCTCCGGGCGCCCTTTTTCTTTTTTCACCCTTTTGTTTTGTGGGTGTGCACCCTTTTCTGTTTTGTTTCCTATTTGTTTGAGGAGTTAGATGTAAGACCATTGATTGGCTATCTGTTTCCTGTTCTGTTTTGTTGAGTTAGATGTAAGACCATTGATTGGCATTCCATTTCCAGTTTTTGTTGTTCTCTTATGAGACTTGCTTATTGTATCCCCATAGGATTGCTAGACTTTGTATAGTCTCTCGTTTGCATGTTAACTAAGGTAGCACGGTTCCTTCGTCTAGGACTTCCTTTCTTGCATGAGCATTCCTAAAACACAAACAAACTTTATCTTCCCTTAAGGACACGTTAACTCCTTCTACTACAGGTGAGTAAGTCTCCAAAGGTCGAGCATCCGGTAGATTGTGTAGTGACGTCAGTCATCTAAAAAACACAAAACAAACAAAAATAGTTTAGCCGAACTACGACAACTCTGATTCTCATGTTCAGATGAGATACGTAGGCACGAGATGCGATGTCTTGCCGAGTTTGACTGACGACTAACATTTAATCCTTGCTGGTTGTCTGGTCGTGGTTTCTTTCTTCCATTCATCGGTAGATGTCTGGTCGTGGTTTCTTTCTTCCCATCATCGGTAGATGTCTGGTCGTGGTTTCTTTCTTCCCATTCATCGGTAGATGTCTGGTCGTGGTTTCTTTCTTCCCATTCATCGGTAGATGTCTGGTCGTGTTTCATTTTCCCATTCATCGGTAGATGTCTGGTCGTGGTTTCTTTCTTCCATTCATCGGTAGATGTCTGGTCGTGGTTTCTTCTTCCATTCATCGGTAGATGTCTGGTCGTGGTTTCTTTCTTCCCATTCATCGGTAGATGTCTGGTCGTGGTTTCTTTCTTCCCATTCATCGGTAGATGTCTGGTCGTGGTTTCTTTCTTCCCATTCATCGGTAGATGTCTGGTCGTTCTTTCTTCCCATTCATCGGTAGATGTCTGGTCGTGGTTTCTTCTTCCATTCATCGGTAGATGTTGGTCGTGGTTTCTTCTTCCCATTCATCGGTAGATGTCTGGTCGTGGTTTCTTCTTCCCATTCATCGGTAGATGTCTGGTCGTGGTTTCTTCTTCCATTCATCGGTAGATGTCTGGTCGTGGTTCTTTCTTCCCATCATCGGTAGATGTCTGGTCGTGGTTTCTTTCTTCCCCTTCATCGGTAGATGTCTGGTGGTGGTTTCTTTCTTCCCATTCATCGGTAGATGTCTGGTCGTGGTTTCTTTCTTCCCATTCATCGGTAGATGTCTGGTCGTGGTTTCTTTCTTCCCATTCATCGGTAGATGTCTGGTCGTGGTTTCTTCTTCCCATTCATCGGTAGATGTCTGGTCGTGGTTTCTTTCTTCCCATTCATCGGTAGATGTCTGGTCGTGGTTTCTTTCTTCCATTCATCGGTAGATGTCTGGTCGTGGTTTCTTTCTTCCCATTCATCGGTAGATGTCTGGTCGTGGTTTCTTTCTTCCCATTCATCGGTAGATGTCTGGTCGTGGTTTCTTTCTTCCATTCATCGGTAGATGTCTGGTCGTGGTTTCTTTCTTCCCATTCATCGTAGATGTCTGGTCGTGGTTCTTCTTCCCATTCATCGGTAGATGTCTGGTCGTGGTTTCTTTCTTCCCATTCATCGGTAGATGTCTGGTCGTGGTTTCTTTCTTCCCATTCATCGGTAGATGTCTGGTCGTGGTTTCTTTCTTCCCATTCATCGGTAGATGTCTGGTCGTGGTTTCTTTCTTCCCATTCATCGGTAGATGTCTGGTCGTGGTTTCTTTCTTCCATTCATCGGTAGATGTCTGGTCGTGGTTCTTTCTTCCCATTCATCGGTAGATGTCTGGTCGTGGTTCTTTTCTTCCCATTCATCGGTAGATGTCTGGTCGTGGTTCTTTCTTCCCATTCATCGGTAGATGTCTGGTCGTGGTTCTTTCTTCCCATTATCGGTAGATGTCTGGTCGTGGTTTCTTTCTTCCCATTCATCGGTAGATGTCTGGTCGTGGTTTCTTTCTTCCATTCATCGGTAGATGTCTGGTCGTGGTTTCTTTCTTCCATTCATCGGTAGATGTCTGGTCGTGTTTCTTTCTTCCCATTCATCGGTAGATGTCTGGTCGTGGTTCTTCTTCCCATTCATCGGTAGATGTATGGTCGTTGTTTCTTTCTTCCCATTCATCGGTAGATGTCTGGTCGTGGTTTCTTTCTTCCCATTCATCGGTAGATGTCTGGTCGTGGTTTCTTTCTTCCCATTCATCGGTAGATGTCTGGTCGTGGTTTCTTTCTTCCCATTCATCGGTAGATGTCTGGTCGTGGTTTCTTTCTTCCCATTCATCGGTAGATGTCTGGTCGTGTTTCTTTCTTCCCATTCATCGGTAGATGTCTGGTCGTGGTTTCTTTCCCATTCATCGGTAGATGTCTGGTCGTGGTTTCTTTCTTCCCATTCATCGGTAGATGTCTGGTCGTGGTTCTTTCTTCCATTCATCGGTAGATGTTGGTCGTGGTTTCTTTCTTCCCATTCATCGGTAGATGTCTGGTCGTGGTTTCTTTCTTCCATTCATCGGTAGATGTCTGGTCGTCTTTCTTCCCATCATCGGTAGATGTCTGGTCGTGGTTTCTTTCTTCCCATTCATCGGTAGATGTTGGTCGTGGTTTCTTTCTTCCCATTCATCGGTAGATGTCTGGTCGTGGTTTCTTTCTTCCATTCATCGGTAGATGTCTGGTCGTGGTTTCTTTCTTCCCATTCATCGGTAGATGTCTGGTCGTGGTTTCTTTCTTCCATTCATCGGTAGATGTCTGGTCGTGGTTTCTTTCTTCCCATTCATCGGTAGATGTCTGGTCGTGGTTTCTTTCTTCCCATTCATCGGTAGATGTCTGGTCGTGGTTTCTTTCTTCCCATCATCGGTAGATGTCTGGTCGTGGTTTCTTTCTTCCCATTCATCGGTAGATGTCTGGTCGTGGTTCTTTCTTCCCATTCATCGGTAGATGTCTGGTCGTGGTTTCTTTCTTCCCATTCATCGGTAGATGTCTGGTCGTGGTTTCTTTCTTCCATTCATCGGTAGATGTCTGGTCGTTTTTCTTCCCATTCATCGGTAGATGTCTGGTCGTGGTTTCTTTCTTCCCATTCATCGGTAGATGTCTGGTCGTGGTTTCTTTCTTCCATTCATCGGTAGATGTCTGGTCGTGGTTCTTTCTTCCATTCATCGGTAGATGTCTGGTCGTGGTTTTTTCTTCCATTCATCGGTAGATGTCTGGTCGTGGTTCTTTCTTCCCATTCATCGGTAGATGTCTGGTCGTGGTTTCTTTCTTCCCATTCATCGGTAGATGTCTGGTCGTGGTTTCTTTCTTCCCATTCATCGGTAGATGTCTGGTCGTGGTTTCTTTCTCCCATTCATCGGTAGATGTCTGGTCGTGGTTTCTTTTCCCATTCATCGGTAGATGTCTGGTCGTGGTTTCTTTCTTCCATTCATCGGTAGATGTCTGGTCGTGGTTCTTTCTTCCCATTCATCGGTAGATGTCTGGTCGTGGTTTCTTTTTTCCCATTCATCGGTAGATGTCTGGTCGTGGTTTCTTTCTTCCCATTCATCGGTAGATGTCTGGTCGTGGTTTCTTTCTTCCCATTCATCGGTAGATGTCTGGTCGTGGTTTCTTTCTTCCCATTCATCGGTAGATGTCTGGTCGTGGTTCTTCTTCCCATTCATCGGTAGATGTCTGGTCGTGGTTTCTTTCTTCCCATTCATCGGTAGATGTCTGGTCGTGGTTTCTTTCTTCCCATTCATCGGTAGATGTCTGGTCGTGGTTTCTTTCTTCCCATTCATCGGTAGATGTCTGGTCGTGGTTTCTTTCTTCCAATTCATCGGTAGATGTCTGGTCGTGGTTTCTTTCTTCCCATTCATCGGTAGATGTCTGGTCGTGGTTTCTTTCTTCCCATTCATCGGTAGATGTCTGGTCGTGGTTTCTTTCTTCCCATTCATCGGTAGATGTCTGGTCGTGGTTTCTTTCTTCCCATTCATCGGTCGATGTCTGGTCGTGGTTTCTTTCTTCCCATTCATCGGTAGATGTCTGGTCGTGGTTTCTTTCTTCCCATTCATCGGTAGATGTCTGGTCGTGGTTTCTTTCTTCCATTCATCGGTAGATGTCTGGTCGTGGTTTCTTTCTTCCCATTCATCGGTAGATGTCTGGTCGTGGTTTCTTTCTTCCCATTCATCGGTAGATGTCTGGTCGTGGTTTCTTTCTTCCCATTCATCGGTAGATGTCTGGTCGTGGTTTCTTTCTTCCCATCATCGGTAGATGTCTGGTCGTGGTTTTTCTTCCCATTCATCGGTAGATGTCTGGTCGTGGTTCTTTCTTCCCATTCATCGGTAGATGTCTGGTCGTGGTTTCTTTCTTCCCATTCATCGGTAGATGTCTGGTCGTGGTTTCTTTCTTCCCATTCATCGGTAGATGTCTGGTCGTGGTTCTTTCTTCCCATTCATCGGTAGATGTCTGGTCGTGTTTCTTTCTTCCCATTCATCGGTAGATGTCTGGTCGTGGTTTCTTTCTCCCATTCATCGGTAGATGTCTGGTCGTGGTTTCTTTCTTCCCATTCATCGGTAGATGTCTGGTCGTGGTTTCTTTCTTCCATTCATCGGTAGATGTCTGGTCGTGGTTTCTTTCTTCCCATTCATCGGTAGATGTCTGGTCGTGGTTTCTTTCTTCCATTCATCGGTAGATGTCTGGTCGTGGTTTCTTTCTTCCCATTCATCGGTAGATGTCTGGTCGTGGTTTCTTTCTTCCCATTCATCGGTAGATGTCTGGTCGTGGTTTCTTTCTTCCCATTCATCGGTAGATGTCTGGTCGTGGTTTCTTTCTTCCCATTCATCGGTAGATGTCTGGTCGTGGTTTCTTTCTTCCATTCATCGGTAGATGTCTGGTCGTGGTTTCTTTCTTCCCATCATCGGTAGATGTCTGGTCGTGGTTTCTTTCTTCCCATCATCGGTAGATGTCTGGTCGTGGTTTCTTCTTCCCATTCATCGGTAGATGTCTGGTCGTGGTTTCTTTTCCCATTCATCGGTAGATGTCTGGTCGTGGTTTCTTTCTTCCATTCATCGGTAGATGTCTGGTCGTGTTTCTTTCTTCCATTCATCGGTAGATGTCTGGTCGTGGTTTCTTTCTTCCCATTCATCGGTAGATGTCTGGTCGTGGTTTCTTTCTTCCCATTCATCGGTAGATGTCTGGTCGTGGTTTCTTTCTTCCCATTCATCGGTAGATGTCTGGTCGTGGTTTCTTTCTCCCATTCATCGGTAGATGTCTGGTCGTGGTTCTTTCTTCCATTCATCGGTAGATGTCTGGTCGTGGTTTCTTTCTTCCCATTCATCGGTAGATGTCTGGTCGTGGTTTCTTTCTTCCCATTCATCGGTAGATGTTGGTCGTGGTTTCTTTCTTCCCATTCATCGGTAGATGTCTGGTCGTGGTTTCTTTCTTCCATTCATCGGTAGATGTCTGGTCGTGGTTTCTTTCTTCCCATTCATCGGTAGATGTCTGGTCGTGGTTTCTTTCTTCCCATTCATCGGTAGGTAGATGTCTGGTCGTGGTTTCTTTCTTCCCATTCATCGGTAGATGTCTGGTCGTGGTTTCTTTCTTCCATTCATCGGTAGATGTCTGGTCGTGGTTCTTTCTTCCCATTCATCGGTAGATGTCTGGTCGTGGTTTCTTTTCCCATTCATCGGTAGATGTCTGGTCGTGGTTTCTTTCTTCCCATTCATCGGTAGATGTCTGGTCGTGGTTTCTTTCTTCCCATCATCGGTAGATGTCTGGTCGTGGTTCTTTCTTCCCATTCATCGGTAGATGTCTGGTCGTGGTTTCTTTCTTCCCATTCATCGGTAGATGTCTGGTCGTGGTTCTTTCTTCCCATTCATCGGTAGATGTTGGTCGTGGTTCTTTCTTCCCATTCATCGGTAGATGTCTGGTCGTGGTTCTTTCTTCCATTCATCGGTAGATGTCTGGTCGTGGTTCTTTCTTCCCTTTTATCGGTAGATGTCTGGTCGTGGTTTTTCTTCCCATTCATCGGTAGATGTCTGGTCGTGGTTTCTTTCTTCCCATCATCGGTAGATGTCTGGTCGTGGTTTTTTTCCCATTCATCGGTAGATGTCTGGTCGTGGTTCTTTCTTCCCATTCATCGGTAGATGTCTGGTCGTGGTTTCTTTCTTCCCATTCATCGGTAGATGTCTGGTCGTGTTTCTTTCTTCCCATTCATCGGTAGATGTCTGGTCGTGGTTTCTTTCTTCCCATTCATCGGTAGATGTCTGGTCGTGGTTTCTTTCTTCCCATTCATCGGTAGATGTCTGGTCGTGGTTTCTTCTCCCATTCATCGGTAGATGTCTGGTCGTGGTTTTTTTCCAATTCATCGGTAGATGTCTGGTCGTGGTTTCTTTCTTCCCATCATCGGTAGATGTCTGGTCGTGGTTTCTTTCTTCCCATTCATCGGTAGATGTCTGGTCGTGGTTTCTTTCTTCCCATCATCGGTAGATGTCTGGTCGTGGTTTCTTTCTTCCCATTCATCGGTAGATGTCTGGTCGTGGTTCTTTCTTCCATTCATCGGTAGATGTCTGGTCGTGGTTTCTTTCTTCCCATTCATCGGTAGATGTCTGGTCGTGGTTTCTTTCTTCCCATTCATCGGTAGATGTCTGGTCGTGGTTTCTTTCTTCCCATTCATCGGTAGATGTCTGGTCGTGGTTCTTTCTTCCCATCATCGGTAGATGTTGGTCGTGGTTTCTTTCTTCCATTCATCGGTAGATGTCTGGTCGTGGTTTCTTTCTTCCCATTCATCGGTAGATGTCTGGTCGTGGTTCTTTTCCCATTCATCGGTAGATGTCTGGTCGTGGTTCTTTCTCCCATTCATCGGTAGATGTCTGGTCGTGGTTTCTTTCTTCCCATTCATCGGTAGATGTCTGGTCGTGGTTTCTTTCTTCCATTCATCGGTAGATGTCTGGTCGTGGTTTCTTTCTTCCCATTCATCGGTAGATGTCTGGTCGTGGTTCTTTCTTCCCATTCATCGGTAGATGTCTGGTCGTGGTTTCTTTCTTCCCATTCATCGGTAGATGTCTGGTCGTGGTTTCTTTCTTCCCATTCATCGGTAGATGTCTGGTCGTGGTTTCTTTCTTCCCATTCATCGGTAGATGTCTGGTCGTGGTTTCTTTCTTCCCATTCATCGGTAGATGTCTGGTCGTGGTTTCTTTCTTCCCATTCATCGGTAGATGTCTGGTCGTGGTTTTTTCTTCCCATTCATCGGTAGATGTCTGGTCGTGGTTTTTCTTCCCATTCATCGGTAGATGTCTGGTCGTGGTTTCTTTCTTCCCATTCATCGGTAGATGTCTGGTCGTGGTTTCTTTCTTCCCATTCATCGGTAGATGTCTGGTCGTGGTTCTTTCTTCCATTCATCGGTAGATGTCTGGTCGTGGTTCTTTCTTCCCATTCATCGGTAGATGTCTGGTCGTGTTTCTTTCTTCCCATTCATCGGTAGATGTCTGGTCGTGGTTTCTTTCTTCCCATTCATCGGTAGATGTCTGGTCGTGGTTTCTTTCTTCCCATTCATCGGTGGATGTCTGGTCGTGGTTTCTTTCTTCCCATTCATCGGTAGATGTCTGGTCGTGGTTTCTTTCTTCCCATTCATCGGTAGATGTCTGGTCGTGGTTTCTTTCTTCCCATTCATCGGTCGATGTCTGGTCGTGGTTTCTTTCTTCCCATTCATCGGTAGATGTCTGGTCGTGGTTTCTTTCTTCCCATTCATCGGTAGATGTCTGGTCGTGGTTTCTTTCTTCCCATTCATCGGTAGATGTCTGGTCGTGGTTTCTTTCTTCCAATCATCGGTAGATGTCTGGTCGTGGTTTCTTTCTTCCCATTCATCGGTAGATGTCTGGTCGTGGTTTCTTTCTTCCATTCATCGGTAGATGTCTGGTCGTGGTTTCTTTCTTCCCATTCATCGGTAGATGTCTGGTCGTGGTTTCTTTCTTCCCATTCATCGGTAGATGTCTGGTCGTGGTTTCTTTCTTCCCATTCATCGGTAGATGTCTGGTCGTGGTTTCTTTCTTCCCATTCATCGGTAGATGTCTGGTCGTGGTTTCTTTCTTCCCATTCATCGGTAGATGTCTGGTCGTGGTTTCTTTCTTCCCATTCATCGGTAGATGTCTGGTCGTGGTTTCTTTTCCCATTCATCGGTAGATGTCTGGTCGTGGTTTCTTTCTTCCCATTCATCGGTAGATGTCTGGTCGTGGTTTCTTCTCCCATTCATCGGTAGATGTCTGGTCGTGGTTTCTTTCTTCCATTCATCGGTAGATGTCTGGTCGTGGTTCTTTCTTCCTTCCGGTTCATCGGTAGATGTCTGGTCGTGGTTTCTTCTTCCCATTCATCGGTAGATGTCTGGTCGTGGTTTCTTTCTTCCATTCATCGGTAGATGTCTGGTCGTGGTTTCTTTCTTCCCATTCATCGGTAGATGTTGGTCGTGGTTCTTCTTCCCATTCATCGGTAGATGTATGGTCGTGGTTCTTTCTTCCCATTCATCGGTAGATGTCTGGTCGTGGTTTCTTTCTTCCATTCATCGGTAGATGTCTGGTCGTGGTTTCTTTCTTCCATTCATCGGTAGATGTCTGGTCGTGGTTTCTTTCTTCCCATCATCGGTAGATGTCTGGTCGTGGTTTCTTTCTTCCCATTCATCGGTAGATGTCTGGTCGTGGTTTCTTTCTTCCCATTCATCGGTAGATGTCTGGTCGTGGTTTCTTTCTTCCCATTCATCGGTAGATGTCTGGTCGTGGTTTCTTTCTTCCCATTCATCGGTAGATGTCTGGTCGTGGTTTCTTTCTTCCCATTCATCGGTAGATGTCTGGTCGTGGTTTCTTTCTTCCCATTCATCGGTAGATGTCTGGTCGTGGTTTCTTTCTTCCCATCATCGGTAGATGTCTGGTCGTGTTTCTTTCTTCCCATTCATCGGTAGATGTCTGGTCGTGGTTTCTTTCTTCCCATTCATCGGTAGATGTCTGGTCGTGGTTCTTTCTTCCATTCATCGGTAGATGTCTGGTCGTGGTTTCTTTCTTCCCATTCATCGGTAGATGTCTGGTCGTGGTTTCTTTCTTCCATTCATCGGTAGATGTCTGGTCGTGGTTTCTTTCTTCCATTCATCGGTAGATGTCTGGTCGTGGTTTCTTTCTTCCCATTCATCGGTAGATGTCTGGTCGTGGTTTCTTTCTTCCCATTCATCGGTAGATGTCTGGTCGTGGTTTCTTTCTTCCATTCATCGGTAGATGTCTGGTCGTGGTTCTTTTCTCCCATTCATCGGTAGATGTCTGGTCGTGGTTTCTTTTTCCCATTCATCGGTAGATGTCTGGTCGTGGTTTCTTTCTTCCATTCATCGGTAGATGTCTGGTCGTGGTTTCTTTCTTCCCATTCATCGGTAGATGTCTGGTCGTGGTTTCTTTCTTCCCATTCATCGGTAGATGTCTGGTCGTGGTTTCTTTCTTCCCATTCATCGGTAGATGTCTGGTCGTGGTTTCTTCTTCCCATTCATCGGTAGATGTCTGGTCGTGGTTTCTTTTCCCATTCATCGGTAGATGTGTGGTCGTCGTGTTTCTTTCTTCCCATTCATCGGTAGATGTCTGGTCGTGGTTTCTTTCTTCCATTCATCGGTAGATGTCTGGTCGTGGTTTCTTCTTCCCATTCATCGGTAGATGTCTGGTCGTGGTTCTTTCTTCCCATTCATCGGTAGATGTCTGGTCGTGGTTTCTTTCTTCCATTCATCGGTAGATGTCTGGTCGTGGTTCTTTCTTCCCATTCATCGGTAGATGTCTGGTCGTGGTTTCTTCTTCCATTCATCGGTAGATGTCTGGTCGTGGTTTTTCTTCCCATTCATCGGTAGATGTCTGGTCGTGGTTTCTCTTCCATTATTCATAGGTAGATGTCTGGTCGTGGTTTCTTTCTTCCATTCATCGGTAGATGTCTGGTCGTGGTTTCTTTCTTCCCATTCATCGGTAGATGTCTGGTCGTGGTTTCTTCTTCCCATTCATCGGTAGATGTCTGGTCGTGGTTTCTTTCTTCCATTCATCGGTAGATGTCTGGTCGTGGTTTCTTCTTCCCATTCATCGGTAGATGTCTGGTCGTGGTTTCTTTCTTCCCATTCATCGGTAGATGTCTGGTCGTGGTTTCTTTCTCCCATTCATCGGTAGATGTCTGGTCGTGGTTTCTTTCTTCCCATTCATCGGTAGATGTCTGGTCGTGGTTTCTTTCTTCCCATTCATCGGTAGATGTCTGGTCGTGGTTTCTTCTTCCCATTCATCGGTAGATGTCTGGTCGTGGTTTCTTTCTTCCCATTCATCGGTAGATGTCTGGTCGTGTTTCTTCTTCCCATTCATCGGTAGATGTCTGGTCGTGGTTTCTTTCTTCCCATTCATCGGTAGATGTCTGGTCGTGGTTTTTCTTCCCATTCATCGGTAGATGTCTGGTCGTGGTTTCTTTCTTCCCATTCATCGGTAGATGTCTGGTCGTGGTTTCTTTCTTCCATTCATCGGTAGATGTCTGGTCGTGGTTCTTTCTTCCATTCATCGGTAGATGTCTGGTCGTGGTTCTTTCTTCCCATTCATCGGTAGATGTCTGGTCGTGGTTTCTTTTCCCATTCATCGGTAGATGTCTGGTCGTGGTTCTTTCTTCCATTCATCGGTAGATGTCTGGTCGTGGTTTCTTTCTTCCATTCATCGGTAGATGTCTGGTCGTGGTTTCTTTCTCCCATTCATCGGTAGATGTCTGGTCGTGGTTTCTTTCTTCCCATTCATCGGTAGATGTCTGGTCGTGGTTTCTTTCTTCCCATTCATCGGTAGATGTCTGGTCGTGGTTCTTTCTTCCATTCATCGGTAGATGTCTGGTCGTGGTTTCTTTCTTCCCTTCATCGGTAGATGTCTGGTCGTGGTTTCTTTCTTCCCATTCATCGGTAGATGTCTGGTCGTGGTTTCTTTCTTCCCATTCATCGGTCGATGTCTGGTCGTGGTTTCTTTCTTCCCATTCATCGGTAGATGTCTGGTCGTGGTTTCTTTCTTCCCATTCATCGGTAGATGTCTGGTCGTGGTTTCTTTCTTCCCATTCATCGGTAGATGTCTGGTCGTGGTTTCTTTCTTCCCATTCATCGGTAGATGTCTGGTCGTGGTTTCTTTCTTCCCATTCATCGGTCGATGTCTGGTCGTGGTTTCTTTCTTCCCATTCATCGGTAGATGTCTGGTCGTGGTTTCTTTCTTCCCATTCATCGGTAGATGTCTGGTCGTGGTTTCTTCTTCCCATCATCGGTAGATGTCTGGTCGTGGTTTCTTTCTTCCCATTCATCGGTAGATGTCTGGTCGTGGTTTCTTTCTTCCCATTCATCGGTAGATGTCTGGTCGTGGTTTCTTTCTTCCATTCATCGGTAGATGTCTGGTCGTGGTTTCTTTCTTCCCATTCATCGGTAGATGTCTGGTCGTGGTTTCTTTCTTCCATTCATCGGTAGATGTCTGGTCGTGGTTTCTTTCTTCCATTCATCGGTAGATGTCTGGTCGTGGTTTCTTTCTTCCCATTCATCGGTAGATGTCTGGTCGTGGTTCTTTCTTCCCATTCATCGGTAGATGTCTGGTCGTGGTTCTTTCTTCCCATTCATCGGTAGATGTCTGGTCGTGGTTTCTTTTTCCCATTCATCGGTAGATGTCTGGTCGTGGTTTCTTTCTTCCCATTCATCGGTAGATGTCTGGTCGTGGTTTCTTTCTCCCATTCATCGGTAGATGTCTGGTCGTGGTTTCTTTCTTCCCATTCATCGGTAGATGTCTGGTCGTGGTTTCTTTCTTCCCATTCATCGGTAGATGTCTGGTCGTGGTTTCTTTCTTCCCATCATCGGTAGATGTCTGGTCGTGGTTTCTTTCTTCCCATTCATCGGTAGATGTCTGGTCGTGGTTTCTTTCTTCCCATTCATCGGTAGATGTCTGGTCGTGGTTTCTTTCTTCCCATTCATCGGTAGATGTCTGGTCGTGGTTCTTTTTCCCATTCATCGGTAGATGTCTGGTCGTGGTTTCTTTCTTCCCATTCATCGGTAGATGTCTGGTCGTGGTTTCTTTCTTCCCATTCATCGGTAGATGTCTGGTCGTGGTTTCTTTCTTCCCATTCATCGGTAGATGTCTGGTCGTGGTTTCTTCTTCCATTCATCGGTAGATGTCTGGTCGTGGTTTCTTTCTTCCCATTCATCGGTAGATGTCTGGTCGTGGTTGGTTTCTTCCCATTCATCGGTAGATGTCTGGTCGTGGTTTCTTTCTCCCATTCATCGGTAGATGTCTGGTCGTGGTTCTTCTTCCCATTCATCGGTAGATGTCTGGTCGTGGTTTCTTCTTCCCATTCATCGGTAGATGTCTGGTCGTGGTTTCTTCTTCCCATTCATCGGTAGATGTCTGGTCGTGGTTTCTTTCTTCCATTCATCGGTAGATGTCTGGTCGTGGTTTCTTTCCCATTCATCGGTAGATGTCTGGTCGTGGTTTCTTTCTTCCCATTCATCGGTAGATGTCTGGTCGTGGTTCTTTCTTCCCATTCATCGGTAGATGTCTGGTCGTGGTTCTTTCTCCCATTCATCGGTAGATGTCTGGTCGTGGTTTCTTTCTTCCATTCATCGGTAGATGTCTGGTCGTGGTTCTTTCTTCCATTCATCGGTAGATGTCTGGTCGTGGTTTCTTTCTTCCCATTCATCGGTAGATGTCTGGTCGTGGTTTCTTTCTTCCATTCATCGGTAGATGTCTGGTCGTGGTTCTTTCTTCCATTCATCGGTAGATGTCTGGTCGTGGTTCTTTCTTCCCATTCATCGGTAGATGTCTGGTCGTGGTTTCTTCCCATTCATCGGTAGATGTCTGGTCGTGGTTTCTTTCTTCCATTCATCGGTAGATGTCTGGTCGTGGTTTCTTTCTTCCCATTCATCGGTAGATGTCTGGTCGTGGTTTCTTCTTCCCATTCATCGGTAGATGTCTGGTCGTGGTTCTTCTTCCCATTCATCGGTAGATGTCTGGTCGTGGTTTCTTTTTCCCATTCATCGGTAGATGTCTGGTCGTGGTTCTTTCTTCCCATTCATCGGTAGATGTCTGGTCGTGGTTTCTTTCTTCCATTCATCGGTAGATGTCTGGTCGTGGTTTCTTTCTTCCCATTCATCGGTAGATGTCTGGTCGTGGTTTCTTTCTTCCATTCATCGGTAGATGTCTGGTCGTGGTTTCTTTCTTCCCATTCATCGGTAGATGTCTGGTCGTGGTTCTTTCTTCCCATCATCGGTAGATGTCTGGTCGTGGTTCTTTCTTCCCATTCATCGGTAGATGTCTGGTCGTGGTTCTTTCTTCCCATTCATCGGTAGATGTCTGGTCGTGGTTTCTTTTTCCCATTCATCGGTAGATGTCTGGTCGTGGTTTCTTTTTCCCATTCATCGGTAGATGTCTGGTCGTGGTTTTTTCTTCCCATTCATCGGTAGATGTCTGGTCGTGGTTTCTTTCTCCCATTCATCGGTAGATGTCTGGTCGTGGTTTCTTTCTTCCCATTCATCGGTAGATGTCTGGTCGTGGTTTCTTTCTTCCCATTCATCGGTAGATGTCTGGTCGTGGTTTTTCTTCCCATTCATCGGTAGATGTCTGGTCGTGGTTTCTTTCTTCCCATTCATCGGTAGATGTCTGGTCGTGGTTTCTTCTTCCCATTCATCGGTAGATGTCTGGTCGTGGTTCTTTCTTCCCATTCATCGGTAGATGTCTGGTCGTGGTTTCTTTCTTCCATTCATCGGTAGATGTCTGGTCGTGGTTTCTTTCTTCCATTCATCGGTAGATGTCTGGTCGTGGTTCTTTCTTCCCATTCATCGGTAGATGTCTGGTCGTGGTTCTTTCTTCCCATTCATCGGTAGATGTCTGGTCGTGGTTCTTTCTTCCCATTCATCGGTAGATGTCTGGTCGTGGTTTCTTTCTTCCCATTCATCGGTAGATGTCTGGTCGTGGTTTCTTTCTTCCCATTCATCGGTAGATGTCTGGTCGTGGTTCTTTCTTCCCATTCATCGGTAGATGTCTGGTCGTGGTTTCTTTCTTCCCATTCATCGGTAGATGTCTGGTCGTGGTTTCTTTTTCCCATTCATCGGTAGATGTCTGGTCGTGGTTTCTTTCTTCCATTCATCGGTAGATGTCTGGTCGTGGTTTCTTTCTTCCCATTCATCGGTAGATGTCTGGTCGTGGTTTCTTCTTCCCATTCATCGGTAGATGTCTGGTCGTGGTTCTTTCTTCCCATTCATCGGTAGATGTCTGGTCGTGGTTTCTTTTCCCATTCATCGGTAGATGTCTGGTCGTGGTTTCTTTCTTCCCATCATCGGTAGATGTCTGGTCGTGGTTTCTTCTTCCCATTCATCGGTAGATGTCTGGTCGTGGTTTTTTCTTTTCCCATTCATCGGTAGATGTCTGGTCGTGGTTTCTTCTTCCCATTCATCGGTAGATGTCTGGTCGTGGTTTCTTTCTCCCATTCATCGGTAGATGTCTGGTCGTGGTTTCTTTCTTCCCATTCATCGGTAGATGTCTGGTCGTGGTTCTTTCTTCCCATTCATCGGTAGATGTCTGGTCGTGGTTTCTTTCTTCCCATTCATCGGTAGATGTCTGGTCGTGGTTTCTTTTTCCCATTCATCGGTAGATGTCTGGTCGTGGTTTCTTTCTTCCATTCATCGGTAGATGTCTGGTCGTGGTTTCTTTCTTCCCATTCATCGGTAGATGTCTGGTCGTGGTTTCTTTCTTCCCATTCATCGGTAGATGTCTGGTCGTGGTTCTTTCTTCCCATTCATCGGTAGATGTCTGGTCGTGGTTTCTTTCTTCCATTCATCGGTAGATGTCTGGTCGTGGTTCTTTCTTCCCATTCATCGGTAGATGTCTGGTCGTGGTTCTTTCTTCCATTCATCGGTAGATGTCTGGTCGTGGTCTTTCTTCCCATTCATCGGTAGATGTCTGGTCGTGGTTTCTTTCTTCCCATTCATCGGTAGATGTCTGGTCGTGGTTTCTTCTTCCCATTCATCGGTAGATGTCTGGTCGTGGTTTCTTTCTTCCCATCATCGGTAGATGTCTGGTCGTGTTTCTTTCTTCCCATTCATCGGTAGATGTCTGGTCGTGGTTTCTTTCTTCCCATTCATCGGTAGATGTCTGGTCGTGGTTTCTTTCTTCCCATTCATCGGTAGATGTCTGGTCGTGGTTTCTTTCTTCCATTCATCGGTAGATGTCTGGTCGTGGTTTCTTTCTTCCCATTCATCGGTAGATGTCTGGTCGTGGTTTCTTTCTTCCCATTCATCGGTAGATGTCTGGTCGTGGTTTCTTTCTTCCCATTCATCGGTAGATGTCTGGTCGTGGTTTCTTTCTTCCATTCATCGGTAGATGTCTGGTCGTGGTTTCTTTTCCCATTCATCGGTAGATGTCTGGTCGTGGTTTCTTTCTTCCCATTCATCGGTAGATGTCTGGTCGTGGTTTCTTCTTCCATTCATCGGTAGATGTCTGGTCGTGGTTCTTTCTTCCCATTCATCGGTAGATGTCTGGTCGTGGTTTCTTTCTCCCATTCATCGGTAGATGTCTGGTCGTGGTTCTTTCTTCCATTCATCGGTAGATGTCTGGTCGTGGTTCTTTCTTCCCATTCATCGGTAGATGTCTGGTCGTGGTTTCTTTCTTCCCATTCATCGGTAGATGTCTGGTCGTGGTTTCTTTCTTCCCATTCATCGGTAGATGTCTGGTCGTGGTTTCTTTTTCCATTCATCGGTAGATGTCTGGTCGTGGTTTCTTTCTTCCCATTCATCGGTAGATGTCTGGTCGTGGTTTCTTTCTTCCCATTCATCGGTAGATGTCTGGTCGTGGTTTCTTTCTTCCCATTCATCGGTAGATGTCTGGTCGTGGTTTTTCTTCCCATTCATCGGTAGATGTCTGGTCGTGGTTTTTTCTTCCCATTCATCGGTAGATGTCTGGTCGTGGTTCTTTCTCCCATTCATCGGTAGATGTCTGGTCGTGGTTTCTTTTCCCATTCATCGGTAGATGTCTGGTCGTGGTTTCTTTCTTCCCATTCATCGGTAGATGTCTGGTCGTGGTTTCTTTCTTCCCATTCATCGGTAGATGTCTGGTCGTGGTTTCTTCTTCCCATTCATCGGTAGATGTCTGGTCGTGTTTCTTTCTTCCCATTCATCGGTAGATGTCTGGTCGTGGTTTCTTCTTCCCATTCATCGGTAGATGTCTGGTCGTGGTTTCTTTCTTCCCATTCATCGGTAGATGTCTGGTCGTGGTTTCTTTCTTCCATTCATCGGTAGATGTCTGGTCGTGGTTTCTTTCTTCCATTCATCGGTAGATGTCTGGTCGTGGTTTCTTTCTTCCCATTCATCGGTAGATGTCTGGTCGTGTTTCTTTCTTCCCATTCATCGGTAGATGTCTGGTCGTGGTTCTTTCTTCCATTCATCGGTAGATGTCTGGTCGTGGTTTTTCTTCCCATTCATCGGTAGATGTCTGGTCGTGGTTTTTCTTCCCATTCATCGGTAGATGTCTGGTCGTGGTTTCTTTTCCCATTCATCGGTAGATGTCTGGTCGTGGTTTCTTTCTTCCATTCATCGGTAGATGTCTGGTCGTGGTTTCTTTTTCCCATTCATCGGTAGATGTCTGGTCGTGGTTTCTTTTTCCCATTCATCGGTAGATGTCTGGTCGTGGTTTCTTTCTTCCATTCATCGGTAGATGTCTGGTCGTGGTTTCTTTCTTCCCATTCATCGGTAGATGTCTGGTCGTGGTTTCTTTCTTCCATTCATCGGTAGATGTCTGGTCGTGGTTTCTTTCTTCCATTCATCGGTAGATGTCTGGTCGTGGTTTCTTTCTTCCCATTCATCGGTAGATGTCTGGTCGTGGTTCTTTCTTCCCATTCATCGGTAGATGTCTGGTCGTGGTTCTTTCTTCCCATTCATCGGTAGATGTCTGGTCGTGGTTTCTTTCTTCCCATTCATCGGTAGATGTCTGGTCGTGGTTCTTTCTTCCATTCATCGGTAGATGTCTGGTCGTGGTTTTTTCTTCCATTCATCGGTAGATGTCTGGTCGTGGTTTCTTTCTTCCATTCATCGGTAGATGTCTGGTCGTGGTTTCTTTCTTCCCATTCATCGGTAGATGTCTGGTCGTGGTTTCTTTCTTCCATTCATCGGTAGATGTCTGGTCGTGGTTTCTTTCTTCCCATTCATCGGTAGATGTCTGGTCGTGGTTTCTTTCTTCCCATTCATCGGTAGATGTCTGGTCGTGGTTCTTTCTTCCCATTCATCGGTAGATGTCTGGTCGTGGTTCTTCTTCCCATTCATCGGTAGATGTCTGGTCGTGGTTTCTTTCTTCCCATTCATCGGTAGATGTCTGGTCGTGGTTTCTTTCTTCCCATTCATCGGTAGATGTCTGGTCGTGGTTTCTTTCTTCCCATTCATCGGTAGATGTCTGGTCGTGGTTTCTTTCTTCCATTCATCGGTAGATGTCTGGTCGTGGTTTCTTTCTTCCATTCATCGGTAGATGTCTGGTCGTGGTTCTTCTTCCCATTCATCGGTAGATGTCTGGTCGTGGTTCTTTCTTCCCATTCATCGGTAGATGTCTGGTCGTGGTTTCTTTCTTCCCATTCATCGGTAGATGTCTGGTCGTGGTTTCTTTCTTCCCATTCATCGGTAGATGTCTGGTCGTGGTTTCTTTCTTCCCATTCATCGGTAGATGTCTGGTCGTGGTTTTCTTCCCATTCATCGGTAGATGTCTGGTCGTGGTTTCTTTCTTCCCATTCATCGGTAGATGTCTGGTCGTGGTTTCTTTCTTCCATTCATCGGTAGATGTCTGGTCGTGGTTTCTTTTCCCATTCATCGGTAGATGTCTGGTCGTGGTTTCTTTCTTCCCATTCATCGGTAGATGTCTGGTCGTGGTTTCTTTCTTCCCATTCATCGGTAGATGTCTGGTCGTGGTTTCTTTCTTCCATTCATCGGTAGATGTCTGGTCGTGGTTTCTTTCTTCCCATTCATCGGTAGATGTCTGGTCGTGGTTTCTTTCTTCCCATTCATCGGTAGATGTCTGGTCGTGGTTTCTTTCTTCCATTCATCGGTAGATGTCTGGTCGTGGTTTCTTTCTTCCCATTCATCGGTAGATGTCTGGTCGTGGTTTCTTTCTTCCCATTCATCGGTAGATGTCTGGTCGTGGTTTCTTTCTTCCCATTCATCGGTAGATGTCTGGTCGTGGTTTCTTTCTTCCCATTCATCGGTAGATGTCTGGTCGTGGTTTTTTCTTCCATTCATCGGTAGATGTCTGGTCGTGGTTTCTTTCTTCCCATTCATCGGTAGATGTCTGGTCGTGGTTTCTTTCTTCCCATTCATCGGTAGATGTCTGGTCGTGGTTTCTTTCTCCCATTCATCGGTAGATGTCTGGTCGTGGTTTCTTTCTTCCATTCATCGGTAGATGTCTGGTCGTGGTTTCTTTTTCCCTTCATCGGTAGATGTCTGGTCGTGGTTTCTTTCTTCCATTCATCGGTAGATGTCTGGTCGTGGTTTCTTTTCCATTCATCGGTAGATGTCTGGTCGTGGTTTCTTTCTTCCCATTCATCGGTAGATGTCTGGTCGTGGTTTCTTTCTTCCCATTCATCGGTAGATGTCTGGTCGTGGTTCTTTTTCCCATTCATCGGTAGATGTCTGGTCGTGGTTTCTTTCTTCCCATTCATCGGTAGATGTCTGGTCGTGGTTTTTCTTCCCATTCATCGGTAGATGTCTGGTCGTGGTTTCTTTCTTCCCATTCATCGGTAGATGTCTGGTCGTGGTTTCTTCTTCCCATTCATCGGTAGATGTCTGGTCGTGGTTTCTTCTTCCCATTCATCGGTAGATGTCTGGTCGTGGTTTCTTTTTCCCATTCATCGGTAGATGTCTGGTCGTGGTTCTTTCTTCCCATTCATCGGTAGATGTCTGGTCGTGGTTCTTTCTTCCCATTCATCGGTAGATGTCTGGTCGTGGTTTCTTTCTTCCCATTCATCGGTAGATGTCTGGTCGTGGTTTCTTTCTTCCATTCATCGGTAGATGTCTGGTCGTGGTTCTTTTTCCCATTCATCGGTAGATGTCTGGTCGTGGTTTCTTTCTTCCCATTCATCGGTAGATGTCTGGTCGTGGTTTCTTTCTTCCCATCATCGGTAGATGTCTGGTCGTGGTTTCTTTCTTCCCATTCATCGGTAGATGTCTGGTCGTGGTTTCTTTCTTCCCATTCATCGGTAGATGTCTGGTCGTGGTTTCTTTCTTCCATTCATCGGTAGATGTCTGGTCGTGGTTTCTTTCTTCCATTCATCGGTAGATGTCTGGTCGTGGTTTCTTTCTTCCATTCATCGGTAGATGTCTGGTCGTGGTTTCTTTTTTCGGTAGATGTCTGGTCGTTTTTTTTTCCCATTCATCGGTAGATGTCTGGTCGTGGTTTCTTTTCCCATTCATCGGTAGATGTCTGGTCGTGGTTCTTTCTTCCATTCATCGGTAGATGTCTGGTCGTGGTTTCTTTCTTCCCATTCATCGGTAGATGTCTGGTCGTGGTTTCTTTCTTCCCATTCATCGGTAGATGTCTGGTCGTGGTTTCTTTTTCCCATTCATCGGTAGATGTCTGGTCGTGTTTCTTTCTTCCCATTCATCGGTAGATGTCTGGTCGTGGTTTCTTTCTTCCCATTCATCGGTAGATGTCTGGTCGTGGTTTCTTTTCCCATTCATCGGTAGATGTCTGGTCGTGGTTTCTTTCTTCCCATTCATCGGTAGATGTCTGGTCGTGGTTTCTTCTTCCATTCATCGGTAGATGTCTGGTCGTGGTTTCTTTCTTCCCATTCATCGGTAGATGTCTGGTCGTGGTTTTTTTCCCATTCATCGGTAGATGTCTGGTCGTGGTTTTTTCTTCCCATTCATCGGTAGATGTCTGGTCGTGGTTTCTTTCTTCCATTCATCGGTAGATGTCTGGTCGTGGTTTCTTTCTTCCCATTCATCGGTAGATGTCTGGTCGTGGTTTCTTTCTTCCATTCATCGGTAGATGTCTGGTCGTGGTTTCTTTCTTCCATTCATCGGTAGATGTCTGGTCGTGGTTTCTTTCTTCCCATTCATCGGTAGATGTCTGGTCGTGGTTTCTTTCTTCCCATTCATCGGTAGATGTCTGGTCGTGTTTCTTTCTTCCCATTCATCGGTAGATGTCTGGTCGTGGTTTCTTTTTCCCATTCATCGGTAGATGTCTGGTCGTGGTTTCTTTCTTCCCATTCATCGGTAGATGTCTGGTCGTGGTTCTTTCTTCCATTCATCGGTAGATGTCTGGTCGTGGTTTCTTTCTTCCCATTCATCGGTAGATGTCTGGTCGTGGTTTCTTTCTTCCATTCATCGGTAGATGTCTGGTCGTGGTTCTTTCTTCCCATTCATCGGTAGATGTCTGGTCGTGGTTTCTTTCTTCCCATTCATCGGTAGATGTCTGGTCGTGGTTTCTTTCTTCCATTCATCGGTAGATGTCTGGTCGTGGTTTCTTTCTTCCCATTCATCGGTAGATGTCTGGTCGTGGTTTCTTTCTTCCCATTCATCGGTAGATGTCTGGTCGTGGTTTCTTTCTTCCATTCATCGGTAGATGTCTGGTCGTGGTTCTTTCTTCCCATTCATCGGTAGATGTCTGGTCGTGGTTTCTTTCTTCCCATTCATCGGTAGATGTCTGGTCGTGGTTTCTTTCTTCCATTCATCGGTAGATGTCTGGTCGTGGTTCTTTCTTCCATTCATCGGTAGATGTCTGGTCGTGGTTCTTTCTTCCATTCATCGGTAGATGTCTGGTCGTGGTTTCTTTCTTCCCATTCATCGGTAGATGTCTGGTCGTGGTTTCTTTCTTCCCATTCATCGGTAGATGTCTGGTCGTGGTTTCTTTCTTCCCATTCATCGGTAGATGTCTGGTCGTGGTTTCTTTCTTCCATTCATCGGTAGATGTCTGGTCGTGGTTTCTTTCTTCCATTCATCGGTAGATGTCTGGTCGTGGTTTCTTTTCCATTCATCGGTAGATGTCTGGTCGTGGTTTCTTTCTTCCCATTCATCGGTAGATGTCTGGTCGTGGTTCTTTCTTCCCATTCATCGGTAGATGTCTGGTCGTGGTTTCTTTTCCCATTCATCGGTAGATGTCTGGTCGTGTTTCTTTCTTCCCATTCATCGGTAGATGTCTGGTCGTGGTTTCTTCTTCCCATTCATCGGTAGATGTCTGGTCGTGGTTTCTTTCTTCCATTCATCGGTAGATGTCTGGTCGTGGTTTCTTCTTCCCATTCATCGGTAGATGTCTGGTCGTGGTTTCTTTCTTCCCATTCATCGGTAGATGTCTGGTCGTGGTTTCTTTCTTCCCATTCATCGGTAGATGTCTGGTCGTGGTTCTTTTTCCCATTCATCGGTAGATGTCTGGTCGTGGTTCTTTCTTCCCATTCATCGGTAGATGTCTGGTCGTGGTTTCTTTCTTCCCATTCATCGGTAGATGTCTGGTCGTGGTTCTTTCTTCCATTCATCGGTAGATGTCTGGTCGTGGTTTTTCTTCCCATTCATCGGTAGATGTCTGGTCGTGGTTCTTTCTTCCATTCATCGGTAGATGTCTGGTCGTGGTTCTTTCTTCCCATTCATCGGTAGATGTCTGGTCGTGGTTTCTTTCTTCCCTTCATCGGTAGATGTCTGGTCGTGGTTTCTTCTTCCCATTCATCGGTAGATGTCTGGTCGTGGTTTCTTTCTTCCCATTCATCGGTAGATGTCTGGTCGTGGTTTCTTTCTTCCCATTCATCGGTAGATGTCTGGTCGTGGTTTCTTTCTTCCCATTCATCGGTAGATGTCTGGTCGTGGTTTCTTTCTTCCCATTCATCGGTAGATGTCTGGTCGTGTTTCTTTCTTCCATTCATCGGTAGATGTCTGGTCGTGGTTTTTTCTTCCCATTCATCGGTAGATGTCTGGTCGTGGTTTTTTCTTCCCATTCATCGGTAGATGTCTGGTCGTGGTTTCTTTCTTCCCATTCATCGGTAGATGTCTGGTCGTGGTTTCTTTTTCCCATTCATCGGTAGATGTCTGGTCGTGGTTTCTTTCTTCCATTCATCGGTAGATGTCTGGTCGTGGTTTCTTTCTTCCCATTCATCGGTAGATGTCTGGTCGTGGTTTCTTTCTTCCATTCATCGGTAGATGTCTGGTCGTGGTTCTTTCTTCCCATTCGTCGGTAGATGTCTGGTCGTGGTTTCTTTCTTCCCATTCATCGGTAGATGTCTGGTCGTGGTTTCTTTCTCCCATTCATCGGTAGATGTCTGGTCGTGGTTTTTCTTCCCATTCATCGGTAGATGTCTGGTCGTGGTTTCTTTCCCATTCATCGGTAGATGTCTGGTCGTGGTTTTCTTCCCATTCATCGGTAGATGTCTGGTCGTGGTTTCTTTCTTCCATTCATCGGTAGATGTCTGGTCGTGGTTTCTTTCTTCCCATTCATCGGTAGATGTCTGGTCGTGGTTTCTTTCTTCCCATTCATCGGTAGATGTCTGGTCGTGGTTCTTTCTTCCATTCATCGGTAGATGTCTGGTCGTGGTTTCTTTCTTCCCATTCATCGGTAGATGTCTGGTCGTGGTTTTTCTTCCCATTCATCGGTAGATGTCTGGTCGTGGTTCTTTCTTCCCATTCATCGGTAGATGTCTGGTCGTGGTTTCTTTTTCCCATTCATCGGTAGATGTCTGGTCGTGGTTTCTTTCTTCCATTCATCGGTAGATGTCTGGTCGTGGTTTTTTCTTCCCATTCATCGGTAGATGTCTGGTCGTGGTTCTTTCTTCCCATCATCGGTAGATGTCTGGTCGTGGTTTCTTTCTTCCCATTCATCGGTAGATGTCTGGTCGTGGTTTCTTTCTTCCATTCATCGGTAGATGTCTGGTCGTGGTTTCTTTCTCCCATTCATCGGTAGATGTCTGGTCGTGGTTTCTTTCTTCCCATTCATCGGTAGATGTCTGGTCGTGGTTTCTTTCTTCCCATTCATCGGTAGATGTCTGGTCGTGGTTTCTTTCTTCCCATTCATCGGTAGATGTCTGGTCGTGGTTTCTTCTTCCATTCATCGGTAGATGTCTGGTCGTGGTTTCTTTCTTCCCATTCATCGGTAGATGTCTGGTCGTGGTTTCTTTCTTCCCATTCATCGGTAGATGTCTGGTCGTGGTTCTTTCTTCCATTCATCGGTAGATGTCTGGTCGTGGTTCTTTCTTCCATTCATCGGTAGATGTCTGGTCGTGGTTTCTTTCTTCCCATTCATCGGTAGATGTCTGGTCGTGGTTTCTTTCTTCCCATTCATCGGTAGATGTCTGGTCGTGGTTTCTTTCTTCCCATTCATCGGTAGATGTCTGGTCGTGGTTTCTTTCTTCCCATTCATCGGTAGATGTCTGGTCGTGGTTTCTTTCTTCCATTCATCGGTAGATGTCTGGTCGTTTTCTTTCTTCCATTCATCGGTAGATGTCTGGTCGTGGTTTCTTTCTTCCCATTCATCGGTAGATGTCTGGTCGTCTTTCTTCCCATTCATCGGTAGATGTCTGGTCGTGGTTCTTTCTTCCCATTCATCGGTAGATGTCTGGTCGTGGTTTCTTCTTCCCATTCATCGGTAGATGTCTGGTCGTGGTTTCTTCTTCCCATTCATCGGTAGATGTCTGGTCGTGGTTTTCTTCCCATTCATCGGTAGATGTCTGGTCGTGGTTTCTTTCTTCCCATTCATCGGTAGATGTCTGGTCGTGGTTTCTTCTTCCCATTCATCGGTAGATGTCTGGTCGTGGTTTCTTTCTTCCCATTCATCGGTAGATGTCTGGTCGTGGTTTCTTTCTTCCCATTCATCGGTAGATGTCTGGTCGTGGTTTCTTTTTCCCATTCATCGGTAGATGTCTGGTCGTGGTTCTTTCTTCCCATTCATCGGTAGATGTCTGGTCGTGGTTTCTTTCTTCCCATCATCGGTAGATGTCTGGTCGTGGTTCTTTCTTCCATTCATCGGTAGATGTCTGGTCGTGGTTCTTTTCTTCCCATTCATCGGTAGATGTCTGGTCGTGGTTTCTTTCTTCCATTCATCGGTAGATGTCTGGTCGTGGTTTCTTTCTTCCATTCATCGGTAGATGTCTGGTCGTGGTTTCTTTCTTCCCATTCATCGGTAGATGTCTGGTCGTGGTTTCTTTTTCCCATTCATCGGTAGATGTCTGGTCGTGGTTTCTTTCTTCCCATTCATCGGTAGATGTCTGGTCGTGGTTTCTTTCTTCCCATTCATCGGTAGATGTCTGGTCGTGGTTTCTTTCTTCCCATTCATCGGTAGATGTCTGGTCGTGGTTTCTTTCTCCCATTCATCGGTAGATGTCTGGTCGTGGTTTCTTCTTCCCATTCATCGGTAGATGTCTGGTCGTGGTTTCTTCTTCCCATTCATCGGTAGATGTCTGGTCGTGGTTTCTTTCTTCCCATTCATCGGTAGATGTCTGGTCGTGGTTTCTTTCTTCCATTCATCGGTAGATGTCTGGTCGTGGTTTCTTTCTTCCATTCATCGGTAGATGTCTGGTCGTGGTTTCTTTCTTCCCATTCATCGGTAGATGTCTGGTCGTGGTTTCTTTCTTCCCATTCATCGGTAGATGTCTGGTCGTGGTTTCTTTCTTCCATTCATCGGTAGATGTCTGGTCGTGGTTTCTTTCTTCCCATTCATCGGTAGATGTCTGGTCGTGGTTCTTTCTTCCCATTCATCGGTAGATGTCTGGTCGTGGTTCTTTCTTCCCATTCATCGGTAGATGTCTGGTCGTGGTTTCTTTCTTCCATTCATCGGTAGATGTCTGGTCGTGGTTCTTTCTTCCCATTCATCGGTAGATGTCTGGTCGTGGTTTCTTTCTTCCATTCATCGGTAGATGTCTGGTCGTGGTTTCTTTCTTCCCATTCATCGGTAGATGTCTGGTCGTGGTTTCTTCTTCCCATTCATCGGTAGATGTCTGGTCGTGGTTTCTTCCATTCATCGGTAGATGTCTGGTCGTGGTTTCTTTTTCCCATTCATCGGTAGATGTCTGGTCGTGGTTCTTTCTTCCCATTCATCGGTAGATGTCTGGTCGTGGTTTCTTTCTCCCATTCATCGGTAGATGTCTGGTCGTGGTTTCTTTTTTCCATTCATCGGTAGATGTCTGGTCGTGGTTCTTTCTTCCCATTCATCGGTAGATGTCTGGTCGTGGTTTCTTTTTCCCATTCATCGGTAGATGTCTGGTCGTGGTTTCTTTCTTCCCATTCATCGGTAGATGTCTGGTCGTGGTTTCTTTCTTCCCATTCATCGGTAGATGTCTGGTCGTGGTTTCTTTCTTCCCATTCATCGGTAGATGTCTGGTCGTGGTTTCTTTCTTCCCATTCATCGGTAGATGTCTGGTCGTGGTTTCTTTCTTCCCATTCATCGGTAGATGTCTGGTCGTGGTTTCTTTCTTCCCATTCATCGGTAGATGTCTGGTCGTGGTTTCTTTCTTCCCATTCATCGGTAGATGTCTGGTCGTGGTTTCTTTCTTCCCATTCATCGGTAGATGTCTGGTCGTGGTTCTTTCTTCCCATTCATCGGTAGATGTCTGGTCGTGGTTTCTTTTCCCATTCATCGGTAGATGTCTGGTCGTGGTTTCTTCTTCCCATTCATCGGTAGATGTCTGGTCGTGGTTTCTTCTTCCCATTCATCGGTAGATGTCTGGTCGTGGTTTCTTTTTCCCATTCATCGGTAGATGTCTGGTCGTGGTTTCTTTCTTCCCATTCATCGGTAGATGTCTGGTCGTGGTTTCTTTCTTCCCATTCATCGGTAGATGTCTGGTCGTGGTTTCTTTCTTCCCATTCATCGGTAGATGTCTGGTCGTGGTTTCTTTCTTCCATTCATCGGTAGATGTCTGGTCGTGGTTTCTTTCTTCCATTCATCGGTAGATGTCTGGTCGTGGTTTCTTTCTTCCCATTCATCGGTAGATGTCTGGTCGTGGTTTCTTTCTTCCCATTCATCGGTAGATGTCTGGTCGTGTTTCTTTTCCCATTCATCGGTAGATGTCTGGTCGTGGTTTCTTTCTTCCCATTCATCGGTAGATGTCTGGTCGTGGTTTCTTCTTCCCATTCATCGGTAGATGTCTGGTCGTGGTTTCTTTCTTCCCATTCATCGGTAGATGTCTGGTCGTGGTTTCTTTCTTCCCATTCATCGGTAGATGTCTGGTCGTGGTTTCTTTCTTCCCATTCATCGGTAGATGTCTGGTCGTGGTTTCTTTCTTCCCATTCATCGGTAGATGTCTGGTCGTGGTTTCTTTCTTCCCATTCATCGGTAGATGTCTGGTCGTGGTTTCTTCTTCCCATTCATCGGTAGATGTCTGGTCGTGGTTTCTTTCTTCCCATTCATCGGTAGATGTCTGGTCGTGGTTCTTTCTTCCCATTCATCGGTAGATGTCTGGTCGTGGTTTCTTTCTTCCCATTCATCGGTAGATGTCTGGTCGTGGTTTCTTTCTTCCCATTCATCGGTAGATGTCTGGTCGTGGTTTCTTTCTTCCATTCATCGGTAGATGTCTGGTCGTGGTTTCTTTCTTCCCATTCATCGGTAGATGTCTGGTCGTGGTTTCTTTTCCCATTCATCGGTAGATGTCTGGTCGTGGTTTCTTTCTTCCCATTCATCGGTAGATGTCTCGTCGTGGTTTCTTTCTTCCCATTCATCGGTCGATGTCTGGTCGGGGTTTCTTTCTTCCCATTCATCGGTGGATCTCTGGTCGTGGTTTCTTTCTTCCCATTCATCGGTAGATGTCTGGTCGTGGTTTCTTTCTTCCCATTCATCGGTAGATGTCTGGTCGTGGTTTCTTTCTTCCCATTCATCGGTAGATGTCTGGTCGTGGTTCTTCTTCCCATTCATCGGTAGATGTCTGGTCGTGGTTTCTTTCTTCCCATTCATCGGTGGATGTCTGGTCGTGGTTTCTTTCTTCCCATTCATCGGTAGATGTCTGGTCGTGGTTTCTTTCTTCCCATTCATCGGTAGATGTCTGGTCGTGGTTTCTTTCTTCCCATTCATCGGTAGATGTCTGGTCGTGGTTCTTTCTTCCCATTCATCGGTAGATGTCTGGTCGTGGTTTCTTTTTCCCATTCATCGGTAGATGTCTGGTCGTGGTTTCTTTCTTCCATTCATCGGTAGATGTCTGGTCGTGGTTTCTTCTTCCCTTCATCGGTAGATGTCTGGTCGTGGTTCTTTCTTCCCATTCATCGGTAGATGTCTGGTCGTGGTTTCTTTCTTCCCATTCATCGGTAGATGTCTGGTCGTGGTTTCTTTCTTCCCATTCATCGGTAGATGTCTGGTCGTGGTTTCTTTCTTCCATTCATCGGTAGATGTCTGGTCGTGGTTTCTTTCTTCCCATTCATCGGTAGATGTCTGGTCGTGGTTCTTTCTTCCCATTCATCGGTAGATGTCTGGTCGTGGTTCTTTCTTCCCATTCATCGGTAGATGTCTGGTCGTGGTTTCTTTTTCCATTCATCGGTAGATGTCTGGTCGTGGTTTCTTTCTTCCATTCATCGGTAGATGTCTGGTCGTGGTTTCTTTCTTCCATTCATCGGTAGATGTCTGGTCGTGGTTCTTTCTTCCCATTCATCGGTAGATGTCTGGTCGTGGTTCTTTCTTCCCATTCATCGGTAGATGTCTGGTCGTGGTTTCTCTTCCATTCATCGGTAGATGTCTGGTCGTGGTTCTTTCTTCCCATTCATCGGTAGATGTCTGGTCGTGGTTTCTTTCTTCCCATTCATCGGTAGATGTCTGGTCGTGGTTTCTTTCTTCCATTCATCGGTAGATGTCTGGTCGTGGTTTCTTTCTTCCCATTCATCGGTAGATGTCTGGTCGTGGTTTCTTTCTTCCATTCATCGGTAGATGTCTGGTCGTGGTTTCTTCTTCCATTCATCGGTAGATGTCTGGTCGTGGTTCTTTTTCCCATTCATCGGTAGATGTCTGGTCGTGGTTTCTTTCTTCCCATTCATCGGTAGATGTCTGGTCGGGTTTTTCTTCCCATTCATCGGTAGATGTCTGGTCGTGGTTTCTTTCTTCCATTCATCGGTAGATGTCTGGTCGTGGGTTCTTTCTTCCCATTCATCGGTAGATGTCTGGTCGTGGTTTCTTTCTTCCCATTCATCGGTAGATGTCTGGTCGTGGTTTCTTTCTTCCCATCATCGGTAGATGTCTGGTCGTGGTTTCTTCTTCCATTCATCGGTAGATGTCTGGTCGTGGTTTCTTCTTCCCATTCATCGGTAGATGTCTGGTCGTGGTTCTTTCTTCCCATTCATCGGTAGATGTCTGGTCGTGGTTTCTTTCTTCCATTCATCGGTAGATGTCTGGTCGTGGTTTCTTTCTTCCCATTCATCGGTAGATGTCTGGTCGTGGTTTCTTTCTTCCATTCATCGGTAGATGTCTGGTCGTGGTTTCTTTCTTCCCATTCATCGGTAGATGTCTGGTCGTGGTTTCTTTCTTCCCATTCATCGGTAGATGTCTGGTCGTGGTTTCTTTCTTCCATTCATCGGTAGATGTCTGGTCGTGGTTCTTTCTTCCCATTCATCGGTAGATGTCTGGTCGTGGTTTCTTTCTTCCCATTCATCGGTAGATGTCTGGTCGTGGTTTCTTTCTTCCCATTCATCGGTAGATGTCTGGTCGTGGTTTCTTTCTTCCCATTCATCGGTAGATGTCTGGTCGTGGTTTCTTTCTTCCCATTCATCGGTAGATGTCTGGTCGTGGTTTCTTTCTTCCCATTCATCGGTAGATGTCTGGTCGTGGTTTCTTCTTCCCATTCATCGGTAGATGTCTGGTCGTGGTTTCTTTCTTCCATTCATCGGTAGATGTCTGGTCGTGGTTTCTTTCTTCCATTCATCGGTAGATGTCTGGTCGTGGTTTCTTTCTTCCCATTCATCGGTAGATGTCTGGTCGTGGTTTCTTTCTTCCCATTCATCGGTAGATGTCTGGTCGTGGTTTCTTTCTTCCCATTCATCGGTAGATGTCTGGTCGTGGTTTTTCTTCCATTCATCGGTAGATGTCTGGTCGTGGTTTCTTTCTTCCCATTCATCGGTAGATGTCTGGTCGTGGTTTCTTTCTTCCCATTCATCGGTAGATGTCTGGTCGTGGTTCTTTCTTCCATTCATCGGTAGATGTCTGGTCGTGGTTTCTTTCTTCCCATTCATCGGTAGATGTCTGGTCGTGGTTCTTTCTTCCCATTCATCGGTAGATGTCTGGTCGTGGTTTCTTCTTCCCATTCATCGGTAGATGTCTGGTCGTGGTTTCTTCTTCCCATTCATCGGTAGATGTCTGGTCGTGGTTCTTTCTTCCCATTCATCGGTAGATGTCTGGTCGTGGTTTCTTTTCCCATTCATCGGTAGATGTCTGGTCGTGGTTTCTTTCTTCCCATTCATCGGTAGATGTCTGGTCGTGGTTTCTTTCTTCCCATTCATCGGTAGATGTCTGGTCGTGGTTTCTTTTCCCATTCATCGGTAGATGTCTGGTCGTGGTTTTTTCTTCCATTCATCGGTAGATGTCTGGTCGTGGTTTCTTTCTTCCCATTCATCGGTAGATGTCTGGTCGTGGTTTCTTTCTTCCCATTCATCGGTAGATGTCTGGTCGTGGTTTCTTTTTCCCATTCATCGGTAGATGTCTGGTCGTGGTTTCTTTCTTCCCATTCATCGGTAGATGTCTGGTCGTGGTTTCTTTCTTCCCATTCATCGGTAGATGTCTGGTCGTGGTTTCTTTCTTCCCATTCATCGGTAGATGTCTGGTCGTGGTTCTTTCTTCCATTCATCGGTAGATGTCTGGTCGTGGTTTCTTTTTCCCATTCATCGGTAGATGTCTGGTCGTGGTTTCTTTCTTCCCATTCATCGGTAGATGTCTGGTCGTGGTTCTTTCTCCCATTCATCGGTAGATGTCTGGTCGTGGTTTCTTTCTTCCCATTCATCGGTAGATGTCTGGTCGTGGTTCTTTCTCCCATTCATCGGTAGATGTCTGGTCGTGGTTTCTTTCTTCCCATTCATCGGTAGATGTCTGGTCGTGGTTTCTTTCTTCCCATTCATCGGTAGATGTCTGGTCGTGGTTTCTTTCTTCCCATTCATCGGTAGATGTCTGGTCGTGGTTTCTTTCTTCCCATCATCGGTAGATGTCTGGTCGTGGTTTCTTTTTCCCATTCATCGGTAGATGTCTGGTCGTGGTTTCTTTTTCCATTCATCGGTAGATGTCTGGTCGTGGTTCTTTCTTCCCATTCATCGGTAGATGTCTGGTCGTGGTTTCTTTCTTCCATTCATCGGTAGATGTCTGGTCGTGGTTTCTTCTTCCCATTCATCGGTAGATGTCTGGTCGTGGTTTCTTTCTTCCATTCATCGGTAGATGTCTGGTCGTGGTTTCTTTTTCCCATTCATCGGTAGATGTCTGGTCGTGGTTTCTTCTTCCCATTCATCGGTAGATGTCTGGTCGTGGTTTCTCTTTCCATTCATCGGTAGATGTCTGGTCGTGGTTTCTTTCTTCCCATTCATCGGTAGATGTCTGGTCGTGGTTTCTTTCTTCCCATTCATCGGTAGATGTCTGGTCGTGGTTTCTTTCTTCCATTCATCGGTAGATGTCTGGTCGTGGTTTCTTTCTTCCATTCATCGGTAGATGTCTGGTCGTGGTTTCTTCTTCCCATTCATCGGTAGATGTCTGGTCGTGGTTTCTTTCTTCCCATTCATCGGTAGATGTCTGGTCGTGGTTTCTTTCTTCCCATTCATCGGTAGATGTCTGGTCGTGGTTTCTTTCTTCCCATTCATCGGTAGATGTCTGGTCGTGGTTTCTTTCTTCCCATTCATCGGTAGATGTCTGGTCGTGGTTCTTTCTTCCCATTCATCGGTAGATGTCTGGTCGTGGTTTTTTCTTCCCATTCATCGGTAGATGTCTGGTCGTGGGTTCTTTCTTCCATTCATCGGTAGATGTCTGGTCGTGGTTTCTTTCTTCCCATTCATCGGTAGATGTCTGGTCGTGGTTCTTTTCCCATTCATCGGTAGATGTCTGGTCGTGGTTCTTTCTTCCCATTCATCGGTAGATGTCTGGTCGTGGTTTCTTTTTCCATTCATCGGTAGATGTCTGGTCGTGGTTTCTTTCTCCCATTCATCGGTAGATGTCTGGTCGTGGTTTCTTTTTCCCATTCATCGGTAGATGTCTGGTCGTGGTTTCTTTCTTCCCATTCATCGGTAGATGTCTGGTCGTGGTTTCTTCTTCCATTCATCGGTAGATGTCTGGTCGTGGTTTCTTTCTTCCCATTCATCGGTAGATGTCTGGTCGTGGTTTCTTTCTTCCATTCATCGGTAGATGTCTGGTCGTGGTTCTTTCTTCCCATTCATCGGTAGATGTCTGGTCGTGGTTTCTTTCTTCCCATTCATCGGTAGATGTCTGGTCGTGGTTTCTTTCTTCCCATTCATCGGTAGATGTCTGGTCGTGGTTTCTTTCTTCCCATTCATCGGTAGATGTCTGGTCGTGGTTTCTTTCTTCCCATTCATCGGTAGATGTCTGGTCGTGGTTTCTTTCTTCCATTCATCGGTAGATGTCTGGTCGTGGTTCTTTCTTCCCATTCATCGGTAGATGTCTGGTCGTGGTTCTTTCTTCCCATTCATCGGTAGATGTCTGGTCGTGGTTTCTTTCTTCCCATTCATCGGTAGATGTCTGGTCGTGGTTTCTTTCTTCCCATTCATCGGTAGATGTCTGGTCGTTTTCTTTCTTCCCATTCATCGGTAGATGTCTGGTCGTGGTTTCTTTCTTCCATTCATCGGTAGATGTCTGGTCGTGGTTTCTTCCCCATTCATCGGTAGATGTCTGGTCGTGGTTTCTTTCTTCCATTCATCGGTAGATGTCTGGTCGTGGTTTCTTTCTTCCATTCATCGGTAGATGTCTGGTCGTGGTTTCTTTCTTCCATTCATCGGTAGATGTCTGGTCGTGGTTTCTTTCTTCCCATTCATCGGTAGATGTCTGGTCGTGGTTTCTTTCTTCCCATTCATCGGTAGATGTCTGGTCGTGGTTTCTTTCTTCCCATTCATCGGTAGATGTCTGGTCGTGGTTTCTTTCTTCCCATTCATCGGTAGATGTCTGGTCGTGGTTTCTTTCTTCCCATTCATCGGTAGATGTCTGGTCGTGGTTTCTTTCTTCCCATTCATCGGTAGATGTCTGGTCGTGTGGTTCTTTCTTCCATTCATCGGTAGATGTCTGGTCGTGGTTTCTTTCTTCCCATTCATCGGTAGATGTCTGGTCGTGGTTTCTTTCTTCCATTCATCGGTAGATGTCTGGTCGTGGTTTCTTTCTTCCATTCATCGGTAGATGTCTGGTCGTGGTTTCTTTCTCCCATTCATCGGTAGATGTCTGGTCGTGGTTTCTTTCTTCCCATTCATCGGTAGATGTCTGGTCGTGGTTCTTTCTTCCCATTCATCGGTAGATGTCTGGTCGTGGTTTCTTTCTCCCATCATCGGTAGATGTCTGGTCGTGGTTCTTTCTTCCCATTCATCGGTAGATGTCTGGTCGTGGTTCTTTTTCCCATTCATCGGTAGATGTCTGGTCGTGGTTTCTTTCTTCCCATTCATCGGTAGATGTCTGGTCGTGGTTTTTCTTCCCATTCATCGGTAGATGTCTGGTCGTGGTTCTTTCTTCCCATTCATCGGTAGATGTCTGGTCGTGGTTCTTTCTTCCCATTCATCGGTAGATGTCTGGTCGTGGTTTCTTTCTTCCCATTCATCGGTAGATGTCTGGTCGTGGTTTCTTTCTTCCATTCATCGGTAGATGTCTGGTCGTGGTTTCTTTCTTCCCATTCATCGGTAGATGTCTGGTCGTGGTTTCTTTCTTCCATTCATCGGTAGATGTCTGGTCGTGGTTTCTTTCTCCCATTCATCGGTAGATGTCTGGTCGTGGTTTCTTCTTCCCATTCATCGGTAGATGTCTGGTCGTGGTTTCTTTCTTCCCATTCATCGGTAGATGTCTGGTCGTGGTTTCTTCTTCCCATTCATCGGTAGATGTCTGGTCGTGGTTTCTTTCTTCCCATTCATCGGTAGATGTCTGGTCGTGGTTTCTTTCTTCCCATTCATCGGTAGATGTCTGGTCGTGGTTTCTTTCTTCCCATTCATCGGTAGATGTCTGGTCGTGGTTTCTTTCTCCCATTCATCGGTAGATGTCTGGTCGTGGTTTCTTTCTTCCCATTCATCGGTAGATGTCTGGTCGTGGTTTCTTTCTTCCCATTCATCGGTAGATGTCTGGTCGTGGTTTCTTTCTTCCATTCATCGGTAGATGTCTGGTCGTGGTTTCTTTCTTCCATTCATCGGTAGATGTCTGGTCGTGGTTTCTTTCTCCCATTCATCGGTAGATGTCTGGTCGTGGTTCTTTCTTCCCATTCATCGGTAGATGTCTGGTCGTGGTTCTTTCTTCCATTCATCGGTAGATGTCTGGTCGTGGTTTCTTTCTTCCCATTCATCGGTAGATGTCTGGTCGTGGTTTCTTTCTTCCATTCATCGGTAGATGTCTGGTCGTGGTTTCTTTCTTCCATTCATCGGTAGATGTCTGGTCGTGGTTTCTTCTTCCATTCATCGGTAGATGTCTGGTCGTGGTTTCTTTCTTCCCATTCATCGGTAGATGTCTGGTCGTGGTTTCTTTCTTCCCATTCATCGGTAGATGTCTGGTCGTGGTTTCTTCTTCCCATTCATCGGTAGATGTCTGGTCGTGGTTTCTTTCTTCCCATTCATCGGTAGATGTCTGGTCGTGGTTTCTTTCTTCCATTCATCGGTAGATGTCTGGTCGTGGTTTCTTTCTTCCCATTCATCGGTAGATGTCTGGTCGTGGTTTCTTTCTTCCCATTCATCGGTAGATGTCTGGTCGTGGTTTCTTTCTTCCCATTCATCGGTAGATGTCTGGTCGTGGTTCTTTCTTCCCATTCATCGGTAGATGTCTGGTCGTGGTTTTTCTTCCCATTCATCGGTAGATGTCTGGTCGTGGTTTCTTTCTTCCCATTCATCGGTAGATGTCTGGTCGTGGTTTCTTTCTTCCCATTCATCGGTAGATGTCTGGTCGTGGTTTCTTCTTCCCATTCATCGGTAGATGTCTGGTCGTGGTTCTTTCTTCCATTCATCGGTAGATGTCTGGTCGTGGTTTTTTTTCCATTCATCGGTAGATGTCTGGTCGTGGTTTCTTTCTTCCCATTCATCGGTAGATGTCTGGTCGTGGTTTCTTTCTTCCCATTCATCGGTAGATGTCTGGTCGTGGTTTCTTTCTTCCCATTCATCGGTAGATGTCTGGTCGTGGTTTCTTTCTTCCCATTCATCGGTAGATGTCTGGTCGTGGTTTCTTTCTTCCCATTCATCGGTAGATGTCTGGTCGTGGTTTCTTTCTTCCCATTCATCGGTAGATGTCTGGTCGTGTTTCTTTCTCCCATTCATCGGTAGATGTTGGTCGTGGTTTCTTTCTTCCCATTCATCGGTAGATGTCTGGTCGTGGTTTCTTCTTCCCATTCATCGGTAGATGTCTGGTCGTGGTTTCTTTCTTCCCATTCATCGGTAGATGTCTGGTCGTGGTTTCTTCTTCCCATTCATCGGTAGATGTCTGGTCGTGGTTCTTTCTTCCCTTCATCGGTAGATGTCTGGTCGTGGTTTTCTTCCATTCATCGGTAGATGTCTGGTCGTGGTTTCTTTCTTCCATTCATCGGTAGATGTCTGGTCGTGGTTTCTTTCTTCCCATTCATCGGTAGATGTCTGGTCGTGGTTTCTTTCTTCCCATTCATCGGTAGATGTCTGGTCGTGGTTTCTTTTTCCCATTCATCGGTAGATGTCTGGTCGTGGTTTCTTTCTTCCCATTCATCGGTAGATGTCTGGTCGTGGTTTCTTCTTCCCATTCATCGGTAGATGTCTGGTCGTGGTTCTTTCTTCCATTCATCGGTAGATGTCTGGTCGTGGTTTCTTTCTTCCCATTCATCGGTAGATGTCTGGTCGTGGTTTCTTTCTTCCCATTCATCGGTAGATGTCTGGTCGTGGTTTCTTTCTCCCATTCATCGGTAGATGTCTGGTCGTGGTTTCTTCTTCCCATTCATCGGTAGATGTCTGGTCGTGGTTCTTCTTCCCATTCATCGGTAGATGTCTGGTCGTGGTTTCTTTCTTCCCATTCATCGGTAGATGTCTGGTCGTGGTTTCTTTCTTCCCATTCATCGGTAGATGTCTGGTCGTGGTTCTTTCTTCCATTCATCGGTAGATGTCTGGTCGTGGTTTCTTTCTTCCCATTCATCGGTAGATGTCTGGTCGTGGTTTCTTTCTTCCATTCATCGGTAGATGTCTGGTCGTGGTTTCTTTCTTCCATTCATCGGTAGATGTCTGGTCGTGGTTTCTTTCTTCCCATTCATCGGTAGATGTCTGGTCGTGTTTCTTTCTTCCCATTCATCGGTAGATGTCTGGTCGTGGTTTCTTCTTCCCATTCATCGGTAGATGTCTGGTCGTGGGTTCTTTCTTCCCATTCATCGGTAGATGTCTGGTCGTGGTTTCTTTCTCCCATTCATCGGTAGATGTCTGGTCGTGGTTTCTTTCTTCCCATTCATCGGTAGATGTCTGGTCGTGGTTCTTCCCATTCATCGGTAGATGTCTGGTCGTGGTTTCTTCTTCCCATTCATCGGTAGATGTCTGGTCGTGGGTTCTTTCTTCCCATTCATCGGTAGATGTCTGGTCGTGGTTTCTTTCTTCCATTCATCGGTAGATGTCTGGTCGTGGTTTCTTTTTCCATTCATCGGTAGATGTCTGGTCGTGGTTTCTTTCTTCCCATTCATCGGTAGATGTCTGGTCGTGGTTTCTTTCTTCCCATTCATCGGTAGATGTCTGGTCGTGTTTCTTCTTCCCATTCATCGGTAGATGTCTGGTCGTGGTTTCTTTCTTCCCATTCATCGGTAGATGTTGGTCGTGGTTTCTTTCTTCCATTCATCGGTAGATGTCTGGTCGTGGTTTCTTTCTCCCATTCATCGGTAGATGTCTGGTCGTGGTTCTTTCTTCCCATTCATCGGTAGATGTCTGGTCGTGGTTTCTTTCTTCCATTCATCGGTAGATGTCTGGTCGTGGTTTCTTTCTTCCCATTCATCGGTAGATGTCTGGTCGTGGTTTCTTTCTTCCCATTCATCGGTAGATGTCTGGTCGTGGTTTCTTTCTTCCCATTCATCGGTAGATGTCTGGTCGTGGTTTTCCCATTCATCGGTAGATGTCTGGTCGTGGTTTCTTTCTTCCCATTCATCGGTAGATGTCTGGTCGTGGTTTCTTTCTTCCCATTCATCGGTAGATGTCTGGTCGTGGTTTCTTTCTTCCATTCATCGGTAGATGTCTGGTCGTGGTTTCTTTCTTCCCATTCATCGGTAGATGTCTGGTCGTGGTTTCTTTCTTCCATTCATCGGTAGATGTCTGGTCGTGGTTTCTTTCTCCCATTCATCGGTAGATGTCTGGTCGTGGTTTCTTTCTTCCCATTCATCGGTAGATGTCTGGTCGTGGTTTCTTTTTCCATTCATCGGTAGATGTCTGGTCGTGGTTTCTTTCTTCCATTCATCGGTAGATGTCTGGTCGTGGTTTCTTTCTTCCCATTCATCGGTAGATGTCTGGTCGTGGTTTCTTTCTTCCCATTCATCGGTAGATGTCTGGTCGTGGTTTCTTTCTTCCCATTCATCGGTAGATGTCTGGTCGTGGTTTCTTTTTCCCATTCATCGGTAGATGTCTGGTCGTGGTTTCTTCTTCCCATTCATCGGTAGATGTCTGGTCGTGGTTCTTTCTTCCATTCATCGGTAGATGTCTGGTCGTGGTTTCTTTCTTCCCATTCATCGGTAGATGTCTGGTCGTGGTTTCTTTCTTCCCATTCATCGGTAGATGTCTGGTCGTGGTTCTTTCTTCCCATTCATCGGTAGATGTCTGGTCGTGGTTTCTTTCTTCCCATTCATCGGTAGATGTCTGGTCGTGGTTTCTTTCTTCCCATTCATCGGTAGATGTCTGGTCGTGGTTCTTTCTTCCATTCATCGGTAGATGTCTGGTCGTGGTTTCTTTCTTCCATTCATCGGTAGATGTCTGGTCGTGGTTCTTTCTTCCCATTCATCGGTAGATGTCTGGTCGTGGTTTCTTTCTTCCCATTCATCGGTAGATGTCTGGTCGTGGTTTCTTTCTTCCCATTCATCGGTAGATGTCTGGTCGTGGTTTCTTTCTTCCATTCATCGGTAGATGTCTGGTCGTGGTTTCTTTCTTCCCATTCATCGGTAGATGTCTGGTCGTGGTTTCTTTCTTCCCATTCATCGGTAGATGTCTGGTCGTGGTTTCTTCCCATTCATCGGTAGATGTCTGGTCGTGGTTTCTTTCTTCCCATTCATCGGTAGATGTCTGGTCGTGGTTTCTTTTCCATTCATCGGTAGATGTCTGGTCGTGGTTCTTTTTCCCATTCATCGGTAGATGTCTGGTCGTGGTTTCTTTCTTCCCATCATCGGTAGATGTCTGGTCGTGGTTTCTTTCTTCCCATTCATCGGTAGATGTCTGGTCGTGGGTTCTTTCTTCCCATTCATCGGTAGATGTCTGGTCGTGGTTTCTTTCTTCCCATTCATCGGTAGATGTCTGGTCGTGGTTCTTTTTCCCATTCATCGGTAGATGTCTGGTCGTGGTTTCTTCTTCCCATTCATCGGTAGATGTCTGGTCGTGGTTCTTTCTTCCCATTCATCGGTAGATGTCTGGTCGTGGTTTCTTTCTTCCCATTCATCGGTAGATGTCTGGTCGTGGTTCTTTCTTCCCATTCATCGGTAGATGTCTGGTCGTGGTCTTTCTTCCCATTCATCGGTAGATGTCTGGTCGTGGTTCTTTCTTCCATTCATCGGTAGATGTCTGGTCGTGGTTCTTTCTTCCATTCATCGGTAGATGTCTGGTCGTGGTTTTTTTTTCTTCCATTCATCGGTAGATGTCTGGTCGTGGTTTCTTTCTTCCCATTCATCGGTAGATGTCTGGTCGTGGTTTCTTTCTTCCATTCATCGGTAGATGTCTGGTCGTGGTTTTTTCTTCCCATTCATCGGTAGATGTCTGGTCGTGGTTTCTTTTCCATTCATCGGTAGATGTCTGGTCGTGGTTTCTTTCTTCCCATTCATCGGTAGATGTCTGGTCGTGGTTTCTTTCTTCCCATTCATCGGTAGATGTCTGGTCGTGGTTTCTTTCTTCCCATTCATCGGTAGATGTCTGGTCGTGGTTTCTTTCTTCCATTCATCGGTAGATGTCTGGTCGTGGTTTCTTTCTTCCCATTCATCGGTAGATGTCTGGTCGTGGTTCTTTCTTCCCATTCATCGGTAGATGTCTGGTCGTGGTTTCTTTCTTCCCATTCATCGGTAGATGTCTGGTCGTGGTTCTTTCTTCCATTCATCGGTAGATGTCTGGTCGTGGTTTCTTTCTTCCATTCATCGGTAGATGTCTGGTCGTGGTTTTTTTCCCATTCATCGGTAGATGTCTGGTCGTGGTTTCTTTCTTCCCATTCATCGGTAGATGTCTGGTCGTGGTTTCTTCCCATTCATCGGTAGATGTCTGGTCGTGGTTCTTTTCCCATTCATCGGTAGATGTCTGGTCGTGGTTTCTTCTTCCCATTCATCGGTAGATGTCTGGTCGTGGTTTCTTTTTCCATTCATCGGTAGATGTCTGGTCGTGGTTCTTTTCCCATTCATCGGTAGATGTCTGGTCGTGGTTTCTTTCTTCCCATTCATCGGTAGATGTCTGGTCGTGGTTTCTTTCTTCCATTCATCGGTAGATGTCTGGTCGTGGTTTCTTTCTTCCCATTCATCGGTAGATGTCTGGTCGTGGTTTCTTTCTTCCCATTCATCGGTAGATGTCTGGTCGTGGTTTCTTTTCCCATTCATCGGTAGATGTCTGGTCGTGGTTTCTTCTTCCCATTCATCGGTAGATGTCTGGTCGTGGTTCTTTCTTCCCATCATCGGTAGATGTCTGGTCGTGGTTTCTTTCTTCCATTCATCGGTAGATGTCTGGTCGTGGTTTCTTTCTTCCCATTCATCGGTAGATGTCTGGTCGTGGTTTCTTTCTTCCATTCATCGGTAGATGTCTGGTCGTGGTTCTTTTCTTCCCTTCATCGGTAGATCTGGTCGTGGTTTCTTTCTTCCCATTCATCGGTAGATGTCTGGTCGTGGTTTCTTTCTTCCCATTCATCGGTAGATGTCTGGTCGTGGTTTCTTTCTTCCATTCATCGGTAGATGTCTGGTCGTGGTTCTTTCTTCCCATCATCGGTAGATGTCTGGTCGTGGTTTCTTTCTTCCCATTCATCGGTAGATGTCTGGTCGTGGTTCTTCTTCCCATTCATCGGTAGATGTTGGTCGTGGTTTCTTTTTCCCATTCATCGGTAGATGTCTGGTCGTGTTTCTTTCTTCCATTCATCGGTAGATGTCTGGTCGTGGTTCTTTCTTCCATTCATCGGTAGATGTTGGTCGTGGTTTCTTTCTTCCCATTCATCGGTAGATGTTGGTCGTGGGTCTTTCTCCCATTCATCGGTAGATGTCTGGTCGTGGTTCTTTCTTCCCATTCATCGGTAGATGTCTGGTCGTGGTTCTTTTCCCATTCATCGGTAGATGTCTGGTCGTGGTTTCTTTCTTCCCATTCATCGGTAGATGTCTGGTCGTGGTTCTTTCTTCCCATTCATCGGTAGATGTCTGGTCGTGTTTCTTTCTTCCATTCATCGGTAGATGTTGGTCGTGGTTTCTTTCTTCCCATTCATCGGTAGATGTCTGGTCGTGGTTTCTTTCTCCCATTCATCGGTAGATGTCTGGTCGTGGTTTCTTTCTCCCATTCATCGGTAGATGTCTGGTCGTGGTTTCTTTCTCCCATTCATCGGTAGATGTCTGGTCGTGGTTTCTTCTTCCCATTCATCGGTAGATGTCTGGTCGTGGTTCTTTCTTCCCATTCATCGGTAGATGTCTTGGGGTGGTTCTTTTCCCATTCATCGGTA